>NC_082688.1:106633626-106951395 GCF_949987515.2 Delphinus delphis
GCTACGAACCCTTGACCCAGTCCCCGTAGAGGGGATTTCTAACAGCATACCCTGTTAGAAACCCCCAGCCCTCCTTCTATCACTGCCTGCACCAGGCCTGCTAAGTCTTGTTGATTTCCGCTCCAGAGCAGCCCTCCAGCCCGTGCACTTGGCTTCCACCCCCAAACACTCCAACCCCATCGTTTCACCCCTGGACCTCCACCGCTGCCTCTAACCGGCGTTCCTGGCTCAGCTCTTGTTTTCCTCCCTGCACAGCAGGAGAGGGCATCTTCTTTAAAAGACTTCCTACATAACCCTCCCCGCGGCACCTGGTATAAACCCAAGCTGCCAGGCCCCTGCCTTCCCCTCCATCCTCCGCACATCACTCTCCTTCCCCACACCGCCAACCTCCAGCTGTGCTGAGTCCTTTCATTTTCTAGAGCAAGCCAGGCGTTTCCTATCTCAGGGCCTCTACGCATGCTGTCCCCTCTGCCTGGAAGGCTGCATCTGCTTCTCCCATAGCTGGCTCCTCAGTGTTTATGCTCAGCTGAAATGTCAACTCTCTGCAGAGGCTTCCTCTGACATTCCTGCTCAAATAAGCTCTCTCCATACCCCACCCCGTGTACTGTGGTCTTGGCACCCTGATTGTTTGCTTAAGGCACTTCCCACAGCGTGCTAGCTGTCTAGCTGTTTCTGTTATGTCTCCCAAGAGAGAATGGAAGATTCATGAGGGCCCGGACCACATCTGTTCCCTGTTACCCTCAGCACGTAGTACGGCTCCTGACTTAATGCATCTTGTTGAACGGCAGACTGTATCAAGTGCCCCTACTACGCCAGCCAACGTGCTGTAGAGGGGTACGTGCAGCTCGTTAGACCTTCACCACCACCCAAAAGCAGTTATTATGCCCACTTTACAGATGAAGAAGCCCAGTTAGGAAATTAACGTGCCCCGTGTCGTAAAGCCAATAAATGGTGGAGGTGGAATTTATACGCAGCTCTGTCGGGCTTTTCTCACTATTCAGGACTGCTTTCCAAACTCTGTCACAGCCTAGAAGCCTCGTGAAGCTTTCAGCAGACAAAAGACTCACTACTAGTGTAAGTGGCATATCAGATAACATGCCCCTTTTATATCTTTATTTAAACTTTCAAGACATCAGATTTAAGTAAGACCCCACTGAAGTACCCAAATGACTCTAGCATAAGATTTCCATGATTTATTATTACTGTTACTATTGGGTTAGCCAAAAAGTTCGTTTGGGTTTTTACGTAAGATTCCTTAAGGTGTTACGGAAAAACCCGAACGAACTTTTTGGCTAACCCAATATTATCTTTTGACTTGAGTCTGGTTTTGTGGGTAAATTGGATACAAATCCATCTTGCAGGCCAAATACTGTACTGCTAACCCAGTGATAAAAGAGGAATAAAAGGTGGATAGCTGGCAAAAGTGGAAGAGGTTGGCATTGGACAAGATCCATGGAAAACTCACCTATTACAGCAATAGTGATCTTTCTAGCCATCTACTAGCATTAGCGGTATAGAGTGGACAGGTGTCACCAAAAGCCCACCAAACAAGGCCAGTTAGCCATGATCTCACTAGTAACTCGTGGTCCAATTCAGAAAGTGTATCTGCAGTAAGAGCTCGACCATCACCAACCACAAAATGACCAGATGCGGCCCGAGGCCCTTGACATTCATCACGTCAAAAATGCTCAGAACAACCCTCTGTGGTAGGTACCAATATTATCCCCATTTCAGAAACGAGAAAACTGAGGAACAGAAAGGCTCGGTCACTTGCTGAAGGTCACACAGCTGTCCAGCAGCAGGCGGAGTCACCCCATCTTTCCAGGCCACGGTCCTCTAAGAACTCACAGAGTCCACGTCGCCAACATGTCCCTTCCAAGTTCACAGACTTTGTCTCCTCTCCTCCAATTTCTACTATTTAAAATGGTTTTCTTTAAAGGGCATACATTTCATGCAGCTTTTTATGGGAAAAGAGAGGGAAGGCATCTACCACCATAACACAAGGGTCCAGTGATGAGCAGATATTCTAGAAGTTAAGAAAGAGGAACATGGGACTTCTCTGGCTCCAGTGGTTAAGACTCTGTGCTTCCGCTGCAGTGGGCACGGGTTCAATCCCTGGTCGGGGAACTAAGATCTCACATCCCGCACGATGTGCCCCCCAAATAAATAAATTAATTAAAGGGTTGATATTTTTTAAAAAAGGAAAAAGAACATGCCAAGAGCTTACAGTCTATGCTCCATGACAGTGACGGCCGGTTTCCTTCCTTCCCATCACCCCAGCCAGCCCTGCAGACCCTCATCCTGGGGACTCACAGCCCAACAGCAAAGATTGCCACTGACCTCTGTCAGGCCCAGCAGCCCCCAAATGTATTTAACTGTGCACGTCTATTTCAAGAAATAACTATTCCATTCACCAAACACGTGGGGAAGTGCTCCCCCAACCTCTGAGCTGCTGGCATGAAAAGACAGGCATGTGGGCAGAAGAGCCAGGGAGTGCTTCCCCAGGCCAAAGTAGCCTGGCTCTTGTCACTCCCAGGCTCCTGCTGACAAAGGCTCGCCCAGCGGCCCCTTAGCCTTTGCTGACGTGGGCCGCCTGGGCTCCCATGTCAGGAGGACCCCTAGGAAGCAACATCGGCTGCCCCTCGAGTTTCCTCTCTGCGGACTTCACATCCAGCCTCTCTGCATTTCTAACCTGAGCAGTGATCACAGAAAGAGTGGGCTCAGCAAGGCAGCTGGGGCAGCATGACCCACGGGGCGGAAGATGGGGGGTCACCCAGGATTGTGCCCATGCCACTTCCCTGGCAATGCGAAACACACCCCCTTAGATGCCTGCAGAGCTGGGTAACAAAGTGTTCTACGTGCCGAATATCATTGCATTCCCCCCAAATTAGGTACGGTTGTCATCTCCCCCGTTATACCAAAGAGGCATAGAGGTTCAATGAAAGGCCAGAGCTTGGGGCCACGTGGGGCAAGGGGGTATCCCGCTGGAAAGCCCCCCCTACAGGTGCTCATTCATGAACTTGGTGGGACCCAGGGCCCGCTGGAGCAGCTGGGGAGCTGTGGGCCCAGAGGTGAGGACCCAGGAGGCCAGCAGGCCCCACTGGCCAGGGAGAGGTGGGCATGGCGAACAGACCCTCTGCCCCAGCTGCCTTGCTACTCCAGATCACACATGCTCGAGCCCTCTCGAGTCAGGAACCTCTGGGCTGAGTCCCTGCAGCAACAGTCCTGCTTGATTATTCCTCACGACGGGAAGCTCTCTACTTCCTGAGAGTCTTTCCATCCCTGGACGGCTCCTGCTGTTTGAAACGTCTCCCACATGTAGAATCGATAACGGTCTCCCTGCAGCTCCCTCCAGACCCTTTGGAGCATCATCCTTCCCTGACATCCCTTCAAATGGTGAAATTCACATAGCTCAAGTCCTCCCCAGGCAAAACGTCCCCAGAGCCCCCCAAGTGCTGTGATCTCCAGCCCCTCGTCACCCTAGACCTTCTCCCCTGCTGGAGCTCCAGCCCTGCTGAAATGGGCTCTGACACTACAATGACACTTGCAGGCTGGTCTGACCTGGGGTCTGCCCTGACATTGGCGACCTGGGGTGAGACTCCACCTTTACCAGAGGAGGCCAATGTGGAAAGTCAGGTGGGCAGTCAGGTGGCCCCCAGAGGCTTCCCGCTGCTGTAGAGACCAGTGTCCAGACCGGGCCCTGGGCGCTCCGAGACCATCTGGGGCCACAATGGCCAGGAGTAGGGAGGTGCGGCCAGTGGGCGGGGCATGCTGGGCTCTGGACCCCCATCCGCATCTACCTAGAACAGAGCTACTCGAGCCTGTTTTATAAGTGGGGCTTCTACCTTTTCTACATGGGTCTAAAGCAGGAGCACCACAGCTTACAAACGTCTAACACTGCTAATGCCTCTCGGCTAAGGCATCTTCCCCATAGCCCGCATGTGTGCAAACACCGTGGCTCAGGCCAGCGCCAAGATAAGGGGCCTCTCCCCCACCAGGACTGGGAGACTAGGGCCCTCCGCCCTGCTGCTCCAGGGACACAGAGACCCGGCTCTCCTCTGCTCACATGACGGCGGGGCAGGCTCGCACGCAGGGGCGCAGAAGTCCTGTGCGGGGGAGTGAGGACTCGGGGTCAGGGCGACGCCCCCAGCCCCGGGGAGGGGGAGGGGACTCACAGGGCAGCGTCTCGGCGCGGCTCTTCTGGATCATTATGCAGAGCTGTAGCACCAGTTGGGGGGCGCTTTCCAGGAAGGTCTCCAGGAGGCGCAGCATGTTAACGTCTGCATATTCGTACATCATAGCCCAGTAGAAGCGTCGCTGGTGTTCCTTCTGCCGCTGGCTCTGAATCCCCAGGTACATGGTGCGGATATACCTGCCGAGAGACGGGACAGAACACAGAGAGCGTGGGTCGGCGTGGGAGCTGTGGGAGGGTCAGGCCGTCCCCACAGACTAGCATCCCCTCCTTGGCGCTGAGGTTTTCCAGGTGCTTGGACCAGCTCCAGGGGTTCTGCCGGACCACAGACGGGGTGCTGAGGCTTCGGGGTGGGGTGGGGTGGGGGCAGGCCAGGGAACGGGTCCCAGGCAAGTTGTCCCCTCCCTGGCCTCACTTTGCTCATCTGTAAAATAAGAAATGGAAGAGTGGGACCAGGTGATCTCACAGGCCTGCCAGGGAAGCACCACAGGTGAGCTCAGGGAGCAGGTGGGCTGGCCGAAGTTCCGGGTCCCAGGGGGAACCTTCCTGCAGGGTTTTCACGTCTCTGGAGGAGGAGGGAAGGGAATTAGCATTTATGAAGCTCTTACTAAGTATCATTGGCTGGCTGGCGACTGCATGTTGCCTGGGTCCCAGGCGACAGGCAGGTGTAGTTCCCACGTAGGACAGACAGGCGGGACTCACTTGCCCAGGCTCCAGACCCGATGGCGGAGCAACCAGGAGGTGGCCCCAGGCTGCTGGACACCAAAGCTCGTGCGTGCCCCGCTCTACACTAGGGACGGCCTGCAATGGAGCCTCTATCCAGGTATAGCCCAAGACTCAGTCACACAAACCACTGAGCCCACTCCACCCAGGAGGGACAAGGGGCAAAGGGAGCAGGTGCAGGCAGAGGGCACGGGCTCTGGGTTCAGATCCCGGCTCTGTCATCTGCTCACTGTGGGACCTTGGACTAATTACCCAACTCTGTGTCCTTGTTACTCTTCTTTCACACCGCAGAATCACAGCATCACACGGCTGGCGGGAAGGTTAGGGAGATAATCCGCGTGCTGGGCACGTATCCAGGTCCACGTGAGAAAGCCCCCAGGCCTGCCTCACTGTCACCTAAACTTCGGAAGCTTGTCTCCTAGCCACAGTCAAGGGGAGGATGGAAGGTAGCGTCCAAGCCAGCCAGCCGTCTCTGGGGCCAGGCCAGGCCCAGAGGAGCCGGCAGCGCCGGGACAAAAGCAGGGTTCAGAAGGCACACTTTGCGGGCCTAGTTAGGATCAAGAATACGCATATAAACTGAGGCCACAGACAACAGGACAGAGCCACACTTGCGTCCCTGGCCGCCCCCTGGGAATGTATATCATTGTGTCTTTTAAACGGCCGAGCCGGAATCACAGAGGTTGAGAGCATGGTCGACCCCCCTACAGAGTCCCCACTGTCCTCAAGCACCGTCAGGGGCCTACTTGGGGCTGCTGGACGGTCCCTTCTCTCTGTCCCCATCACCACCGCCAGCCTGGTCCCCGCCACCACCATCTCTCCTGGATCGAAGCAGAAGCCTCCTAACTGGTCTCCCAGGGTCCACTCTTGCCCCAGAACAACCCATTCTTTGCACAGCAGCCAAGGTGCTTTGTGAAAATCACAAATGCAATCACGTCACCACCTTCTTTCAACACGCCCGTGGCTTCCCGTCACGTTCAGAATAAAATCCGAGCTCCTCCCTCGGCTCATGGGGTCCTGCCCGCCCCTCCTGTCCCACCGCCCGGTCTCTCTCCCCGCGCCCCCTTCTCGTGTCTTCTCTGTCTCTCACGAACACCTGAGTTTGTTTGTGTTCACGCCATCTCCTGGCTGTGGATGCAGAAGGAAGACTCCTGCCCCCAGTGCTCAGACTCCTGCAGGGCAGCACTGTCACAACACGGCGAAGGCAGCTCATGCCCACGTTTACACCGGATTCCTGAGAGGCTCACAGGCAGGGGCTCTATACCCCCCACCCCCTGGGAGCAAAGGGAGAAGTGGGTGTTGCCCAAGAACCTTGCATCGACGTTAGTGAAGCCCATGCTTTAGAGGCAAAGACGCAAAAACATACATTTGTAAAATAATTTAAAACTGTAATTGATGCCCTCTCCAGGTCCAAAACAGTGGGCCTCCCTCCTGTGCACTAAGCGTGTACTGGACCCACAGAGGAACGAGTGGGCCCCCAGAGTGGGCATCGGGACACAAAGCAGCCCACCTGAACCATCGGTGTGACCTGAACCACACGTGCTGGTGACGGCGAGCGCATCCGACACCTGACGAACACCTGATGGCTGCTTCTCTAGATTCCTGAGAGCCTTTAAGGGACTGGATCTCTGAAAAGACCCACACGGGAGGCTGGGACGGACACCTTATTTTCTGCACATACACTCCCTGGAGTGAGCGGAGAACAACCCTGCAGAAATCTAAGGGGAAGGAGGCACTGCAGCGGGGACGGTGTCGGGGCCGGCGTGGAGAGGCCGGGGGCTCCAGCCTCGCCAGGCACTGCAGGCCAGGCATCTTCCGGAGGCCCCGCCGTGCCCTGTGGGGCAGGTCTGGTTGTCATCATTTAACACCTGGGGAAACTGAGGCTCTGAAGTGAAAGGGCCCTGAATTCTGTTCCGTTCCATGTTCTGTCATTTATTGGCTGCGCCACTTCCCACAAGTCATTGCCTCTCTCTGAGCCTCCATCTGTAAGTTCCCAAAATCAAAGGACCAGGGGAGGGGCTAGGAAAGGGGCAGGGAGGTTGTTGTACCTGACCCGTAAAGCTATGGGGTCACTGAGAGACAGAGACAGAGACACAGGGACAGAGAGAGACAGAGAGGCACACAGAGAGACAGAGACAGAGAGACACAGAGACAGATACACAGAGAGACAGAGACAGAGACACAGGGAGAGACAGAGAGGCACACAGAGAGACAGAGACAGAGAGACACACAGAGAGACAGAGACAGAGACAGAGAGACACAGAGACAGACACACAGAGAGACAGAGACACACAGGGAGACACAGAGACAGAGAGATACAGAGAGACACAGAGACAGAGAGGCACACAGAGAGACAGAGACAGAGAGACACAGAGACAGAGACAGAGAGACACAGAGAGACACAGAGACGGAGAGACACAGAGACAGAGGCACACAGAGAGACAGACAGAAACAGAGAGACAGAGACAGAGACAGAGAGACACAGAGACAGACACACAGAGAGACAAAGACAGAGAGACAGAGACACACAGGGAGACACAGAGACAGAGAGACAGAGAGACACAGAGACAGAGAGGCACAGAGACAGAGACAGAGAGACACACAGAGAGACAGAAACAGAGAGACAGAGAGACAGAGCGGCACACGGAGAGACAGAGACACAGAGACAGAGAGACAGAGAGGCACACAGAGAGACAGAGACAGAGAGACACATGGAGACACAGAGAGACACAGAGATGGAGAGACACAGAGACAGAGGCACACAGAGAGACAGAGACAGAGAGACACAGAGACAGAGAGACAGAGAGAGACAGAGACAGAGAGACACAGAGACAGAGACAGAGAGACACAGAGACAGAGACACAGAGACAGACACACAGAGAGACAGAGACAGAGAGACAGAGACACACAGGGAGACACAGAGACAGAGAGACACAGAGAGACACAGAGACAGAGAGACACAGAGACAGGGAGGCACAGAGACAGAGACAGACACACAGAGAGACAAAAACAGAGAGACACAGAGACAGAGAGACAGAGAGGCACACAGAGAGACAGAAACAGAGAGACACACAGAGAGACAGAGAGACAGAGAGACACATGGAGAGACAGAGACAGAGAGATACAGAGACAGAGACAGAGAGACACACAGAGACAGAGAGACACACATAGAGACATAGAGCGATACAGAGACAGAGAGACACAGAGAGACAGAGACAGAGAGATAGGGAGAGACAGAAACAGAAAGACAGAGGAACAGAGAGAAATAAAGAGACAAAGTCGGAGACAAGGACAGAGAGACACAGAGAGAAACAGATGGAGAGACAGAGAGGGAGACAGAGACAGACACACAGAGAGAAGAGACAGAGAGACAGACAGAGCTCTGCAGGAGAGAATGGAAAGAGAAAGAGACAAAGGAGAGGGAAGCTACATCAGAATTTGGGGCCAGAAAGAGAAGACCGACTAGATGAGGTGGCAGTAGGAAGAGCCTGGGTGGGAGGCTGGCCCTAAGGACCTGTGGTCACAAGTAGTTGGGAGGCGCTGGGAAGTCCGACTCTGAATCTAGGGCAGAGGGGAGGGTCAGATTAGTCAGATTGGATGATGGCCCGGGAGGCAGAGCAGTGGGGGACGAGGCGCACAGGTGAAGGTGATGAAGCAGGGCTTCGGGTCCAGAGGCTCCACACCAGCACCCAGAACCGCCCTGTGGCCGGCAGAGCCTTGGTGCCATGGGTCTCCCAGGTCAGCTGTGGTCTCTGTGCTCCAAACCTCAGCTCTGCCCAGATGCGGCACCTGCAACGCACAGTACTGTGGGCCACAGACTCCCACAGGGGCCAGACCACAAATCTATATTCTCTCAGGGGTGCACTCGGACCACAGCCTCTACCTCTCCTAGACTCAGAAGGTGGCTCAAGGTGGAGGAATGATTATGTAGCAGAGCCAAGCCTATGCTTCCAGGTCCCAGGCCACGGTAACAGCGACACTCAGGTTCACCTAGGTCTGCCCTACCAGGGCAGAGGGAGCAACTCGATCCGCCCCGCCATCCCCATGTTCCCCGAGCCACAAGCCCCTCTGCCCATCTTGGCCAGTGCAGTGGAAGACAACGAGCCCAGAAATGCTGGTTCAACCGTAACACCTGCCAGAGAAACCAAGCTTGCATTTCCTCTGTGAGAACATCCCCAAATATGGGAGTAGATGAGGGTGGGAGTGGGCAAAGCCAGAGCCTCTCCCCGCCGATGAGCAAACAGATGCTAGGAGCCCAGAGTGCACTGGGATCGAGTCCAAGACCCAAACTGGAAATCCTGCCTCGCAGGGACACCAGCTCACACAGTCACCCACCGTGGAGGAGGAGCTAAATCAGAGTCCAGTTCAAAATTCCCTATCAAGGGCCTTCGGCCTATTCCACCCCCTCTGGCTCCTGCACCCCTCTCTTCTATCCTTAAGTCCTTGGGTTCCCAGTAGACCTTGTAAAGTCCACAGTGGGTCTAGGTGATCTCTCCGCCCGCCCAGCCAGCGGCCTCCTGCTAAGCCTTCGGCCCCTGTGCAAAGACAGCCTTGGCCCGTGGCCACAAGGTGGCGCCAGACCCTAAGCCACGCAGGAAGGCTGCTCCGCGCACTGATCTCATCCCCAGCTAGCGGCCCCCTAAGGCCTGCACCTTCCGACGCGATGGCAGCGTTGGGGTGCAGGGGGCAGCAGGCGAGGCCTGGGGGCAGGCCCAGGTGTGACGAGTCCCCATGGGAAAGCCCGGCATCTGCAGGCGACACACGGTGGGCTGCTGCTCCCTTACCTTCTCCCCTTCCCTGGCAGGTTCCAGAAAGCTCACCTTCCCCGGGAAAGGTAGTGCGGGAGAGAAGACACGCAACTCTCCTCCTCCTGAATTGCTTCCGCCTGGATTTTGTGTAGCCTCCTGTCACACCATTCTCTCCTAAGAATCATGAAACGCACGGATCTAAAAGCAGGGGTACAGCGTGTCCCCATGGAGTGAGGACTCAGGAAAGCTGGGCCTGGCCTATGGTCTGCAGGGCTGCACGACCTTGGGCGAGTCACCCCCGAGGCCGGGCCTGCTGGATTCATCCAAAACAGAGGGCGGACGGGAGGACCTCTAAGCTTCTGCCTACCTTTTGTTAACGCCATCCTTCTGTGGCTTCTTAGAGCCTTAAGGATGGCCTAGCATCTTTACAGATAATACCCCTGTTTATGTGGCACTCATATATATGTACCGGGCACTGTTCTGAGCATTTTGTACTTATTAGCTCATTTAATCCTTCCAACAAATGTATGGGGTAGATGCACTATTACCCTCACTTCAACATATGGTAAACTGAAGCACTGAGGTTAAGAAATGTGCTTCAGTTTACCCAGCTAAGTAAGGGGTTGAGGAGGGCTTCAAACCCAGCAGTCTGCTTTGGGGCCAGTGCTTTTCAACTCCTACCCACACGCCCCCTCAGAGGTAGACCAGTTGTCCCTTCTCTTTTAAACTTGGTCCAACTTGCTCCCTTCACTACAGTGGAAAATCACTGTTTGCCCCCAACACCTGGGCTCTCTTCCAGGTCTGTCACTGGCTGTGTTGCCTTGGGGAACATCTCCTACCCTCAGGGAGCCTCAGTGTCCTCATCTATACAATGCCTGGCCCAGAGCAGGACCCTAGGACAGGCTGAGCAAATAGATGCCCCCCCCCCCCGCAAAGGGGCTCTCCTCCTGTCTTTCCTTCGGTCCACTCTATTCTCCTTCCAAGTCTGTATCCTCCCCTTACTTTGTAAACCATGGAACTGTTTAAAGTTCCTTATACCTCCAGGAGAACTCTCTATAGTTTTTTGAGCACATTTTCACTTTTATAGCAGCTCTGTGAAGGAGACACATTTGTCATCTTTTTCCCGTTGGTTCATCTGAGACTCAGAGAGGATAAGTGATTTCCCCAAAGTCACACAGTCAGTCATGGTTCAGGCGAATCAGAGGTCTTGCCCAAATCGTGTTACCCCATTGGGAGTCAGCTATAGCTCTGCCTAAATCTAAGGGAAATGAGTGATTTCTGCAAAAGCAGGAGGCTGAATAATTTCACCTGTCTGGACCTATAGGCCCCTGCTGCTTCTTATGACACCCTCAGAAGCAGCATTTTGAAATCTCCGATTGTGGACAGCAACTCATCCTCAAAGCCCCAAACAGGACTGAGTCTAGGTTTTGTGGGGCCTGAAGCTTAGAGAATTCGCTTTAAGAAAAAAAGTAGTCTACCAAACATTTAAAGTAGAACTAGCCGGATTCTACACACTTTTTTCCCCCAAAAAAATAAAAGAGGAAAGAACACTTCTCTGTTCACTTTATGAGGTCAGCATGACTCTATCAAAGCCAGACACATACAAGAAAATAAAACTACAGATAATATCCCTTATAAACATAGGTGCAAATATCTTCAACAAAATACTAGCAAAACAAATCCAGTGATATACAGAAAGAATGATATTCCATAGCCAACTGGAGTTTATCTTGGAAATGTAAGGCTGATTCTATATTCAGAAATCAATAAATGTAATCAATGATATTAACAAGAAAAACCACATATCACATTAACTGATGCAGAAAGAAAGCATCTGACAGAATTCAACATCCATTCTGTTTTTAAGCTCTCAGCAAACTAGAAATAGAAAAGAACTTCCTTAACCTGACATAGATGAAGGATATCTATAAAAATTAACAGTTAGGGAATTCCCTGGTGGTCCAGTGGTTAGGACTCCACGCTTCCACCGCAGGGGGTGCGGGTTTGATCCCCGGGCAGGGAACTAAGATCCTGCATGCCATGCAGCGTGGCCAAAAGAAAAAAAAAAATAACAGTTAATATCACACTTAATGATAAAAAGACTGAATTCTTTCCTCTTGAGATCAGGAATAAGGCAAAAATGTCTAAGCTCACCCCTCCTATTCAACATCATACTAGAAGTCCCAGTCAGTACAATAAATCAGGAAAAAGAAAGTATATACAAACTGCAAGGAACGAAATAAAACTGTCCCTATTTGTAAATGACATGATTGTCTAGATAGAAAGTCCCAAGAAATATACACAAAAAGCTCCTAGAACTAATTGGCAAGGTAAGCAAAGTCTCATGATACAAGGTCAGCATATAAAAATCAAATATATTTCTGTAGACTACTAATGAACAATTGGAAATTGAAATTTAAAAACATACCTACCACTTAAATTAGCTCCCTTAAGGGGACAGGAGGGGCAAGATAGGTGAAGGGGATTAAGAGCCCCTTGCATCACAAGGACGCAACACACAGCACAGGGAATACTGTCAATACTTTATAATTACTCTGTTCAGAGTATAATCTACAAAGATATCGATCGAATTACCCTTCTATATACCTGAAATGAACATAATATTGTAAGTCAACTATACTTCAATTTTAAAAATACCTCTATATTTTTGTTGTATTTCAATATAAGCAGCCACACCTCCAGGGGCATTTGACCCTTATCCTGGGTGGGCGTGGAACACACTCTCACAGCCACACACACACCACCTACATGAACACTCCACACAAACACCACACAGACACACATGCACCAACCACCACACACACGAACACACTGCACACGTCCAGGGCTCCACCTGTAGAGACACCTGTAGCCCATGATCACATCCCTGTGTCAACATGATCCAACCCCAGATCCCTGAGGGGGTGGGTCCCTGCCTGCCCCGACCATTCGCTGTCATCACAGCAGGCACAGAGGGAAAGCCAAACGCGCATCACTTCCTGGTAGCTGGGAACCCACCCTAGAGAGGACGGGGCACTGCAGCTACCAGTCAGACAGCATCCTGCCCCCGACACCAAGGACAGAGCTGGGCCAGCTGCCACCGAAGCACCCAAGGGTTCACTGACATCTGAACATGCGCAGCCCCCAGCCCCGTTCACACTTGTCCCGCTTCACCTCCACCTGTGCCTGATTGATTCGGGAATCCTGACTTGTGGTTGCAGCAAAGGCACTGAGGGCTACTGTGATGTTGTGTGATCTGCACTCTCATCTGGTCCATCTTTTGAAGGGTGGAGGAGCTCCCCCCTTGTGTCCATTCCATTGCTGACCATATCCCAGGGATCTAGGGCCAGGTGGCCATGCAGTGGCTGTAGAAGAAAGTGGCCCAAAAGGGGGGTGGGGAAGGTTTCAGGGTCCCGGGCTACATGCGGCTTGTGCAGGAACCTTGTCAGTCTGGGGCTTGTCACCCGCTGAGGACTGCTGAGCTGGGTCACCAGGCGTTAACGGGGGCTCCAAGGCTGCTATGTCAAAAAGGTTGTGCTCCCACCTGCATGACATAGATTCTGTGCCCAGGTAGGAACCCCCGCGGCTGTTCCCTGTGGTCCCAGGTCAGGATAGAGAAAAGTCCTTCAAGCTCTTCCAGACCATCACAGATCTCAGGGGCACCAGCATCCGAGCTGTCGCAGACAGGATCAGGGTTCAGCTTGCAAGCATCTGCCAGGTTATTATCTTCGCCATTCCCATGTTACAGATGAGGAAATCAAGGCTAACCTGGACTCAGTAACCTGGGTGGCTCCCTATTGGCTGTGCAGCCAGGCCAGTCTCCTGCCTTCCCCCGCCCCACACCTGCCCCCGACCCCTGGCCACACGTGATGGCCCTCCCATCCCAGACCTTCCCAGCATGTGCCCATCTCTGTGTCTTTGCTTCTGTTGTTTCCACGCCCAAGCAGCCACCCCTGGGCCAGGCCCAGCTCTCCCCACGTGCCTTACCCCATGCCTACGTCCAAGTATTTCCCTCCCATCCTCCCCTTATACTGGGTCCTCAGTATAGTAATAGCTTCCATTTACTGGGTTCTCCCTACAAACCAGACACAGTGTAAACTCTCTACATGTATTAAGTCATTTAACATGAGAACCTTACAGTCATGTACAGATGAAGAAACTGAAGCACCTGAGGACGCCACTACCGAGACTCATACCAGGCTGCTGGACTCCAGAGAGGGTGCTTCTAACCCAGAACACTATATTCTCCTGTTCCTTATCTTTCTCTCATTCCCTCTCTCCTCAGTTCACTTACTTCTTTCCACAATTCTATGAATTAGATTATTAGCCCCATTTTACACATCAGAAAACTGAGGCTCAGAGGGGTTAAATGGCATGCCAAGTTGGAAAGCCAAATTTCAGCCTCGATTTGTTTGGCTGTGCTACACGCCTGTTTTCCACCCCTAGAAGCCCCTCCCCTCCCCTGTTACAGCTCTCCTCGCAGCCCACGCTGTACTGGAGTCACTTACGTACAGAGATGCGTCTCCAGCCAGATCTTAACCCCCAGGAGGGACGTCTGTACAGCCGCTGCCCCCAGCCCACCATAGTAAACATCAAATCAGAGGCGCTAAGGTGAATTTGTCCCCTACTCTGACGGTCTCATTTGACCAAAGAGATGCCTGCAACACTACCTTCAAATACGTAAAATACATGTTCCCCGAGGCAGACGACCCGAATGGGTGCAAGGAGCACAATTAAATCAGGAAGGATTTGGGTTGGAGACAAGAGATAACTTACCAACCAGCCTGACGGGATAAGTTACAACGAGGCAGGTTTTTTGCCCCTCTCTGGACAGTTTCAGAGAGAAGCAAAGCTACGGGGCTGTCAGATGGCAGAGGTTCGCAACTCACGGAGCACAGGGGCTGCAAGTGTCCTCTCAATTTATCGTAGGCGCGGCGCGGTGTACCCAGTGTCCGCTTGGGCACACACATGTGTGTGTTCATACACAAGTCCTAGCCGAGGACCCCCTCAAACCACCCAAATGCAGGTCTGGGTGGCTCAAGGGGCCCCCAAGCTGGCACAGCAGGAACAGTGCACCAATGCAACCCTGGCTGTGGGCCATGGGCTCTTTCTGAGTCTGAGAATGGACTCTGCAACCTTCCACTGCCAGGCTGGCCCGGAAGCCCCTCTGATTCCCCACCTCACACTCCCGCCCACCCCCCCAACTCCAGCTGAGATGCCTTCAGCGTGTAGGAAAGATGGAGGGGCCAGCTGCCAGCTCAGCCCCCGAGAGCAGCACATCAAATCGGAGCTATTTTTAGCCCTTCTCTCCAGCATCTGACATCAGCTGAGCAGTGGTGGCCGGCTTGGGGCACGCATCCGAGAAAGCAGGCGTGAAATGGCATGGCTTTGCTGGGCCCAGGGGAGATAGCAGAGAAAAGCTCCACAAAGCTTCAGGGAAGGGAGGTGGCTGCAGTGGGTACCACTGGTAGTCTTCCTGGATATAGGGTCTTGGTGGCAAGGTGGCCTAAGCATCCCTCAACACCCCAGGGTGCAGCACAGCAGAACGTGGGTGGAAACTTCCCTACCAGCCTCATTTTCCCACCGGCACAGTGGGGCCTGGGCTACTGCTCCTTCTCTGAGACTCTGCAAGAAACCTGATTTAAAAATCAAAACACCTTTGCAAACCTACATGTTGGAGAAATGCTTTTTGTTCCCCCTTATAAACTCCCAGAAGGACAGAGACCAACGCGTTTTGGGGGTTTTTTGCTTGTTTTTTCTTTTTTTTTTTGGCTGTGTTGGGTCTGTTGCCGAGCGGGGGCTACTCTTCGTTGCGGTGCACGGGCTTCTCATTGCAGTAGCTTCTCTTGTTGTGGAGCATGGGCTCTAGGCACGCGGGCTTCAGTAGTTGTGGCACATGGGCTCAGTAGTTATGGCTCGCGGGCTCCAGAGCGCAGGCTCAGTAGTTGTGGTGCACGGGCTTAGTTGCTCCGCGGTATGTGGGATCTTCCCGGACCAGGGCTCGAACCCCTGTCCCCTGCATTGGCAGGCGGATTCTTAACCACTGAGCCACCAGGGAAGCCCAAGACCAAAGTTTTGCGGTTTGGGTTTATCTTTGCATACCTGGTGCATGGCACACTGTCAGACACTCGGTGGGCACTTGGTGTTTGTCTCATGAATGCATGAAGCGACTGGGCAGGCTGCTAGTAAAATCCTTGCGCTCTAGGAAGTTTATAGTCCAACCTTGCGGGGCAGGTGTAAGGAAAGCCCCCCTCTTCTCAAAGCTCAGGTCAGCCTGGATCCTCCGGGAGCAGCAGCGGCAGAACCTGGGGCCCTCTTCCCTGCTTTTCTTCCCCCCACCCCTAAGTTGTCTTCAAGCCTCCCTCTCTGGCCAGCTGAGTCCCCAGTCCTGGGTGAATACGTGACTGCATTCCTCTCCCCAGCTGGCACAGACTCTTTCCAACCAAGAGAGCAAGCCCATCACTGGCGCCGCCCTTGTGCTTTTCTGCTTGGAGTTGGAACCACTGCAGTACCCACCGTGGGAAAGCCCGTTTCACCTTCCCCCAGATGAGAACTGAAGACTCTGACCACGGCCCAGCCCGTGCTGCTCTGCCTGCATCCTGGTGCAACGGATTTGCTCGATCCGAGGCAGCCGGTCCGCACCCAGCTGCCTGAGCAGTTTGGGAGGAGGTCGGCTCCACCCAAACAAAGGACACATTAGTGTGTGTTCAAAGTACCTCACAACCAAAAGGCAAAAATCGTATATTAACGCATATGTGTGGAATCTAGCAAAATGGTATAGATGATCTTATTTGCAAAGCAGAAACAGAGACACAGATGTAGAGAACAAATGTATGGATACCAAGGGGGAAGGGAGGTGGGAGGAACTGGGAGATCGGGATTGACACATACACACTATTGATGCTATGTATAAAATAGACAACGAATGAGAACATACTGTATGGCACGGGGAGCTCTACTTAATGCACTGTGGAGACCTAAACGGGAAGGAAATCCAAAGAAGACACATACGTACGTACACGTATAGCTGATTCATCTTGCTGTACAGTAGAAACTAACACAACATTGTAAAGCAACTAGACTCCAAAAGAAATGAATTTAAAAATTGAAAAGAAAAACAAGACAAAGTACCTCATGACCTTGACGGGGATCCAGTGGCCCACAGTAAAGTCACGTGCACCTCGGTTGGAGCTCTGAATCACGCGATCAACATATAAACATGAGCCTGCCCCAGGGCAGCGGCCCTGAGGAACCCTGGGCACTTGGCAGGAGGCCACGCCCGTGCCTTTGTCATAAGCCTCTCATGCAGAGTGTGGCTAGCATGTCCCAGCGCCCCTTTTCTAGCCCATACTGGGTCTGCGGCAAACGAATTTATCTGAAACGTTCAAGGAGGTGTTCTGGTTTCCTGATACTACCTCTTGGGGCTTATTCTCCTTGTGGGCCGTCTTGTCCTTTCATGTGCCCTGAACTTGTCCCTTTCAGACTCTCAGGAGGGCTTCACTGCTGCAATCCAGCCCCCTCCCAGACGTACACCCCTGTTGCACGCCAGGCACTGCGCCAGGCACGGGGGACCCAGCCCGAGTCCCCGTGTCCTTCCTCTGCATCATGCTGCCTCTCTGACCCACGGGAGATACAATCTCTGCACCAGTGTCGGGCACGGTTAGTGGTTTAGGCTCCGGAAACTGCCTTCCAGCTGTGAACGCTGCCCTTGGAGGGTGAGGGATGGGTCGAGGAGGAAGCCATGGGACCACTCACTGATGGGTTTGACCCTGGCTTCAAGGCTCTTCTACTGTGTCCTGCTGCCACCATGTCCTGGCTCTGTGGCCTTGGGGACGTTCCTCCCCCGTGTTTCCTTCTCAGTGAAATGAGCAGGTAAGACCAGATGAACTCTCAGGCCCTGGCACTACCTTGACCTCACAGGCCTCGTAGGGCCTGGTCTGCTTCCCAGAGATCTTTCCAGATCAGTGGTCACCCTGGAGGACCTGGGCCATCTCCTCTTGGGCACCCCCCCCCAAACCCCCCTGCAGGTTGCTCTCCTGCATGGGAGAGGCTCAGGGCTGCCCGGGAGAGCAGCCTCTGCCCCTCCAAGCCCACTTCTGTATTCAGGTCCCCATCCCCACTCTGGGAAGCCAGACAACATCACGTGTGCTGCTTCCTGGAGATTTTCAGGGAAGCAGGCTAGAAATAGGAATAGAAGGTGACATTTAGTCGAGTTTGCACTGCACCAGGAGTGAGGCCAGTGACGTTTCCACATCTTAGAGCCCATCTCCAGGTGATGCCCAAGCCCAGCTCGCTTACCAACGCCCTGGGCAGTCCAGCCTCCCCGGGAGGCCGCCAAAGTCAGACACGAGAGAGGGCACCCAGGCCAGAGTTCGCTGTGTGAGCCTCACACTCGTGCTGCTCTCTCCGCGACGGTGTCCCAGTGAGCTGCTGGGGACACAGGGGATGTAGGAAGAGCACTGGGCTGAGAGGACGCCTGGCAGCCAGGGCTGCCTCTGCAGGTGACTGGCTTTAGAGCCTGGCAAGGGGCTTTGTCCCCCTTACCCGACCCCAGCCTCCCCATCCGTAAAGAGCTGAACGATCATTTCTAACTTCTTTCCGGATCTCCACGTCCAAGGGGGCAGCCGTGCAGACTCTCCCTAACTGCTCCACGGCCTGCAGGGGGCCGGGCCCATCTTGGTGACGGCTGCAGTGCCTGGGACGAGGCCACAGAGCCGGGGCAACACTTCATACATGTAGGTAGGCTGAGAGCTGGCCGTTTCCACCTGGGCTGGGGGAGGGTGGGCTGGGAGGCAGCGTCTGGCCTTGAGCTCAGATCACCTGCTGCGGGGCGGGGGGGGGCGGTCCTTTCTGGGTCCGTCCCACCAGATCCCCTGCTTTCAGGCAGTGGCACTACCTCTCAGGCCCACACCAGACGGGGCTTAAGAAGAATAATAAACAATACAATGACTCTCTGGTTTCTCTCCCTGTTTGTGTACACTCGCCGCTCCCTCCGACACACCTGCACTGACCTTTCCTCGTCACCTTCTTAAGGTTCCAGCCAGGGGTGGTCTGGAGTCTCCCCTGCAGTCAGGGCAGAAGGCGGTGGCCCCCAGCAGCACAGGGCACAGGCTGTAAGTGCGGGGGGCCAGCCCTGGGCCCAGTCCCCTCCCTGCGGCTCTGACCTCTTGCTCTTGTGGCCGGGAGGGCATGTCGTTCATGGAACAGTCACCTGACAGGAGTTCAGGAGGCCTCCCACGTGCTGGACACAGAGCCAGGTGCAATCGGGCCCCAAAGGAGCTCCCATCCAGCAGGGAGACAGGCAAGGGCACCTAAGGCTAAGTGGAACGATGCTACTGAACACGGCGCATCTATTGTTCCCCCACTTTGCAGATGAAGAAACTGAAACACATGGGCATAAATAACTCATCCAACGACACAGAGTCAAGGGCCAGAGGCTACGGACTGTACCCTGAAGCAGGAGGGGCTCTGAGCACAGAAGAGGAGCTCCTAACCCAATGTGGGCGAGTGAGGAAGGTTCCAGGAGGAAGTGAAGTCTGGGCGGAACCTCAGCTACCAAAGGGACCAATTCTACAGCCACAAGCCCCTTTCCCAGTGTCGCCTGCCTTGACCCAGGGCGCACAGGCTGAGCTCACGGTTCCTCCACCATGGCCCTCTCCTGGATCTTCCTAATGAGAGATAACCCATGGGGCTGAAATTGGGAGCCTTCTGAGGTCACGAGCTGGGTTGTTCTCACCTTGCCATCCTCCCTAGCCCATGGATGGATGGATGGATGGATGGACGGACGGACGGACAGACGGTAGGATGGATGGGGAGGGGGTGGCTGGGACCAGAGGAGGCCAACGCTGAGAGAGAGGAATGGCTTCTGAGCAGGGGAGGGTGGGATTCCGCTGCCTCCTGCAGGCGGTCTCGGCCTGGCCAGTGGGTAGTATGGGGGCTTCTCTTTGCTCTCAGTCCCCAGACCCTCTAGGCCCTGCTAACAGGGTGCCCCCTGAAGCCAGTGTGGCACAGGGCACCCTCTCAGCCCAGTCTCAGATGCCCCAGCCCCCAGGGGCTCCCGAGGCCAGGATGCAGCAAGCGTCCCTCCTAGGAGCCTGTGAGAGTAGAGCATCCTCCCTGGGCCAGCAGCCCCAGGCAGGGCAGAGGGTGGCTACAACAGGGCCCAGGGGCCCAGGCCTTTTCTGTCATCCCCACTGACCAGGCCTGAGATGGCCAGAATCACATCAACATCTTAAGCACCAATCGCGTCATCCATGAAATGGGGATAAGGGTCTCTTGTGGCTTCGCTTTTGATTTCCTACAGGTGCAAATGAAGAAAGGGATAAGTCCGTACAAGTCTCGGTCTAAGAATATGTAACAAGACTATAAAGCCTGGCCTCAGACACAGAATGCTTAATTATTCATTAATTCATACCTCAGCACATCCTGAACAGAATTTGAGATGCAAGAGCACATGATACAGCTGAACGGCACCACAGACCCTTCGCTCGCAGGCCAAACCATTCCCCTCCCAAGGTTGCCCGTGAGTAATTGTTGGACATTTTCTACGAGGCAGGCAGTTTGCTAGAAGTTTCTCGTGGGCCACCTTACACAACCCTCATAGCTAGCTGCCCCATCAGGCAGGTACTATTATTGTGCTATTCTATACATGAGCAATCTGAGGTTGACCCAGAGATGGTATGTTACCTGCCCAAGGTAACACAGCAAGGATGGAAGAGCTGGGATTCAGCCCCAGAACCCAAGCAGCATGCTCTACTGTCTCCCTGTGATGGTGTCTTCAAAACCGCCACGAGCTACCCAACCAGAGTCCACCAGCTTCCCCAGGGACAGCTACCCTGCGCAGTCCCTTGTACCAGGTACTCGGGAAGCCTGGAGAACACGGCATCTCAGGCCCCAGCCCTTGAACTCATGTTCCAGGTGGAGGCAGACAATAAACAAAGGAGCAAATAATTATGTAACATCATCCCCGGGGTGGTAAGTGCCTGGCGCGAACAAAGCCCAGGGATAGAGACGGCGGAATGCACGTGGGTGCGTGTGCGCAGGCGTGGAGCCAGGGGCCCAGCCATGCGGAAGGAACAGATGGTCCACAACTCCGAGACGGGAACGGGCTTGGGCAGGGGCTGCGGGAACGCGGCGGGTCTGCAGGCTGGGCAGGCATGCGGGGAGACAGGATGGCCTGGGGCTCATCACCGAGGAACGTGGTTTTAGTGCCCAGTAACAGTAGTAGCTTCTTGTGTATTACACATCGCACTGTTCCCTTCTGATCTTTGTGCCCCGGTCTCTCCACCTCCTTACACAAGTCCCTCGACCTCTCAGGACCCCAGTGTCCTCACCTGTAAAATGAGAAGCCTGGCCACGTGGCCTTTACCGCCCCTCCTCTCACTCCATATCTACTGGCCATCAATGGGCATCTGGGACCAGAACTGACCTTCCCTGGGGACATGCAGCCCGACCTGTGCTCCCTGCTCGGGTGACGTCCTCAGGGAGGAGGCTGTCGAGCGCCTCCTGGGCAGGGGACCCCGATGGACATCTGCACGTGCTGGGATGTCCGGGAGCCCTGTGCCCCTCCACGGTCCACTGTTGCTTGGTCCAGCGTGAAATGGGCCTTGCATGGTAGGGGGCCTTGGTGGGGAGCTGACTGGAGGGACAAGGTTTCCTCCTTACCAAACTGAGCTGGGTGTGGGGAGCCTGAGCCCAGGGAGGGGGTCAGAGCGAGGAGTGGGCATCCAGCCCCTAAGAAACTGGGATCAGCTTCAGCATGAATTGGAACTGGGACTGAGTGGCTGGGAAGGAGAAGGGCCAGAGGTACAGGTGTGTCTTTCTCCTCTGGGCTCAGCACAGGTCCCCAGCATGGCCTCTCACTGCCTCTGTGAGCCCGTCTCAGGCCTTTCCAGAGCTCCCACCCCATGCCTCAGCCCCACCTGCCTCCAGGCCAGCCCAACACCGCTACCTAATTGCAGAACACTTCCATCACCCCAGAAATTCCAGACCCAATATCACTCACTCCCCACCCCTCATACCACAGCAGCTGGCAGGCACTAGTCTACTTTCTGTCTCTATGGATTTGCCTACCCAGGGCATTTCCTATACATCGAATCATGTAATATGTGTCCCTCGGTGTCTGGCTTCTCTCACGTAGCACACTGTTTTCAAGGTCCATCCACACTGTAGCATGTGTCAGTACTCTAGTCCTCTCTATTACTGAATAATATTCCATTACATGGATATACTACCCGTTGTTTATCCATTTATTGGTTGATGGACATTTGGGTTGTTTCCACTTTTTGGTTATTATGAACAATGCTACTGTGAACATTCATGTACAACTGTTTGTGTGGACATGTGTTTTCAGTTCTCTTGGGTACAGAACTAGGAGTGGAATTGCTGGGTCATATAGTAACTCTAGGTTTAACTTTTTGCGGAACTGCCAGACAATTTTCCAGAGTGGCTGCACCATTTTACATTCCCGCCAGCAATGCAGGGGGGCTCTAATTTCTCCATATCCTTGCCACCATTTGTTATTAGCTGTCTTTAATTTTAGTCATCCTCGTGGGTGTGAAGTGGTATCTTGTGATTTTCACTTGAATTTCCCTAATGACTAATGATGTTGAGTATCTTTTCATATGCTTATTGGCCATTTGTATATCTTCTTTGGCAAAATGTTCATTCAGACCTTTTGTCCTTTATTAATTGGCTTATTCATCTCTTTATTACTGATTTGTAAAAGTTCTCTGTGTAATCTGGAGACTAGTCCCTTATCAGATATATGATTTGCAAATATCTTCTCCCATCCTGTAGCTTGTCTTTTCACTTTCTTGACGATGTCCTCTGAAGCACAAAAGTTTTTAATTTTGATGACGTCCAATTTGTCTATTTTTCCTTTTGTCGCTTGTGCTTTTGGTGTCACGTCTAAGAAGGTCTTGCCTAACCCCAGGCCATGAAGATTTATTTCTGTGTTTTCTTCTGAGAGTATTATAGTTATAGCTCTTATGTTTAGGCCGATGATCCACTGAAGTTGGTCTTTATGTAAGATGTAAAGTAAGGCCCAAGTTCATTCTTTTGCTTGTAGAGAGCTGGCTGTCCCAGCACCATTTGCTGAAAAGAATATTCTCTCCGCATTTAACGGTCTTGGAACCCTTGACAAATATCAACTGCACATAAATGTAAGGATTTATTTCTGGACAATTCTGTTCCATTGACCTACATGTCTGCCTTTATGACAGCACCACTATTTTGTTTACTATAGCTTTGTAGTAAGGTTGGAAAACAGGAAGTTTAATTACTCCAGCTTTGTCATTCTTTTTCAAGATTGTCTCTCTCACTCTCTCTCTGCCTTCTAACATTTACTGAGTGGAGACCTATGTCAGATGCAGGTCTAAGTGCCTTGTGTGTATTAATTCACTTAACGTGACCTGTGAGATAGGTTCTACCATAGTCCCACTTTACAGATGAAGAAACTGAGGCACAAGGAAGTCAGATAACTTGCCTAAGGTCACACAAGTGGTAGGTGGCAGAGCTGGGAGGGGAACCCGAGCCGTGTGGCTCCTGTTTCCCTGACAGACACCCAGAGAGATGCCAGACATGGAGTGAGCTAGTCTGGGGCTCAAAGAGGCTTGTCCAAGGTTCAGTGTGACAGAGGCAGGATGAGCTCCTGGTCTCTGCCCCCGCTGGCCACCTCCTCTTTCCATGCAGCCCTGCATGTTCATTTCAATGTGGATGACTTGTCAAAATGCTGGGAGGGGCACAGTGGCCGTGCAATGATTCCCTTGGCCCCTGGGCAAGAGGGTGGGGCCATGATGCTGGGCCCAGCCCTCCACAGATCCATGGTCCTTCTCACAGCGAAAGGGGCCCGGGACGGGGACTGCATGGGGTCACTGTGCCCATCACTTTGCAACTAGTACCATCCCTGGGCCAGCAGCTATAAGCTCCAGGAGCTTAGTGGCCCCGTCTCCCATGCTTGTGACCCTGTGGCAGCCAGCCCAGACCCTGGCAGGGACCCAGCAGCTCTGGCTGATGCTGGCTGAACGGGGTGACCAGGTCGGTGCTACAGGCCCCCCATTTGGGTGCTAGTCTCTCGCAGCTGTCAGTCAGCAGCTTTCACTGGATTCGCACTGCCTGGACCTTACGAGCGCTGGGTGAGACCTCCCTGCCCCTCCTGGCCCTGCAGAGGGTCCCACTGGGCAGAGCCCGGCACTGATGCCACAGCTGTCTGAGAACGACAGGCCCACCAGGCCAGCAAGGTCGGGCTGGGGTGGCTGAGACTCCCCTGTCCCGTCCCCCCTGCAGTCCCAGAGAGGAAGTGGGCTCCTGACTCCTGAGCCACCTGCCCCAGCACCTCCCTCCTGGCCATCCCAAGACACCCTCCTCAACACGTCCAGGGCCAAACCCTTCCTCACTCCCTTGTTCACGCTCTGTGGCCTCCTGGGTTGCCCTTCTCCCTTTCACTCCTCATTATTCAATACCCAGCCCCAACATCCCTTCTGGGAATTGTCCGATTCCTCCCCTCCCCTCCGCTCCCCTGGGGAGTGTGTGGCACCCTCTCTGTTCCCCTCCCGCCCCGGCACCTGTCACCGTGGCACTCAGCACGCTCTATCGTACTTGTAATTTTGTGTTGCTTGTTTTGCTTTTCCTTTGCCTCTTTCATGAGAACGTGAGCTCCTAGAGCAAGGACTGGGCCACACGGGGCCAGGCTCGCAGCTGGTGCTCAGTTACTTTCTGTGCATGAATGAATGAATGAGTCTTGATTAAATCAATGGATGGATCAGCGGTGGACCGCCCCCGGGAAAGCACTGGAAAAGTCACCCCGTTGTTGAAGCGGGTCTCTCGCAGCTCATTGGATCACTGCTGCCCAAGTTCCCCACTGATGCAGCTTAGCAAGGCTCCTGGAACCCCTGCGGGAGCCCCCAGGGGCCAGCTGGGAGCCCACCTCCTCATTCCCGGCCCACCACCCCCCCTTAACCCAGAGTCGGGACTCGTGTGCTTCAAATTCCTTTTGTCACAGAAGAGAAAAAATGATCAAGCTAATTCACACTAAGATGACAGTGGCTTAAGGTACTATCCCTCCAAACAAGGGAGAGAAACGTTTCAAATAAAAGGAATGATGGCTCCTGGCGTCCCAAAGGGTTCCCGTCGTCGCAGCATGGGCCATGTCCCCCACCCCCCCATCCTTCCTTCTACGCGAAGAATGGCCCTGCCTCGCTCCAAAGCCACCTTTCTGTAGAGAAGAGTCCATCTGACCAGCCACAAAAATTCGTCCTTGAACCCAAAAGACACGTGTTTCCCCCAAGCAGACGGAGCAACCAGTGTACGCAGCGCATCATACTGTCCCGTTTCCTTTGTGTCTGTGACACAGGCAAGGTGGGCTTCATCATTCCCCTGCTACAGATGAGAACACCGAGGCCGTGAGGTTGCCTCACTGACTCTCACCTACCAAGACCTGAGGTCAGGCACAGCAGCCCAGGCTGGTCTTCTGGCGTCTCCAAGATCACCCTCCGTAGCCACGTGGCTCCCTGCTCCTGCTACCTCCCCACAGCTCCATCCATCATCATCATCACCCTGGAGTACTGTCACCCTGTTTACAGGGAAGTCACTCCCAGAAATGTCTGCCTAGGACTCTGTTATGAGCTAAACTGTGTATGTTGAAGTCCTAACCCCTCCGACTGTGAGTATATTTGCAGATAAGATCTTTAAAGAGGAAATTAAGGTAAAATGAGGCCATAGGAGTGGACCTTAATCCAATGTGACAGGTGTCCTTGTAAGAAGAGGAGATTAGGACACAGGTAACACACAGACTAAGGGGTGACCATGTGAGGACACAGCAAGGAGGCGGCTGTCAGGGACTGAGCTGTGTCCTCCCACCCCCGGTTCATATGTCGAAGCCCTCACCCCCACTGCATCTGAAGGCAGGGCAATGAAGGAGGTGGTTAAGGTTCAATGAGGTCCCTAACCTGATGGGACTGGAGTCCTTATAAGAAGAGGAGGAGACACCAGCGATCTCGCCCTCTGTGCTCACCCGGACCAGACGGAGGGCCGCCTGAGGACACGGGGAGCAGGCGGCCATTCACGAGCCAGGAAGAGAGGCTTCAGCAGAAACCAGCCCTGCTGGCACCTGATCTCAGGCTTCCAGCCTCTGGAACGATGAGAAGATAAGTTCTTGTTGTTTAAGTCCCCGGTCTGTGGCACTTTGTCATGAAGTCCTGGCAAACTAATGGAGTCCTAGGACCGTCCACAGAGAAGGGGCATCTCTGTTTCTTCCTTCAGCTGACGCTTTCTGGGCGAGTGCCGGCCCTGTGGTCGTCTGGCAAGGAGGTGGGTGGGTGCAGAGTGTGGGTGAAGGGGCTCTGAACTCAGGGGTTCAAATTCCGGTCCCCTTCCTGCTGTTAAGACAGTCATTCCTTTGACTTAAGCCAAAGGAGGTAGCATATCCCGTCTCGCTTTGCAAGAATAACAGAAAGTTAGAGGCAGAAGGGGCAGAAATCCAACCAATTCCTTTGCAGACAAAGAAAACTGAGGCTCCAGGAGAAGAGCCTGGCTGTGATGCATCCCAGGTCTCCTGGCGCCCAGCCTGCATTTCTCTGCCATCTTCTGCCTCCTCTCACGGGTCCTCTTCTGGGGTCAGGTGCTATGGGGGGGAAGGGGGCGGGCAGGAGAGCTGGGCTACCATGTTACTCTCACAATTTGCCTCCGGCTGGAAAGGAAAGCTGCAGAACCTTCCTCTGGGGCCTGGGGGACAGATCACCCCCCTCAACCCAGTGGTCACTGGCTTGGCTTCACTCCCCTTTACTTTCTGCACCGCCCACCTGGGTGGGTGGCAGCTTGTCACGCCTCTAGCCCTGACTTGGGGTCCATCTTCTCGGCCCTGGGGCGCCAGCTCCACCCTTTCTACGAGGCAGGAGCAAGCCTGCCCCACACTCGAAGGAGACATCTCCCAAGGGGCAGAGAGCTCACCTGAGGGCAGGAGGGACACTCAGGCACAGTGATGCGCACACACCACTGGAAGGACAGCTCTTCCCACCTTGGCGCCGAGAGGCCAGGCAAGCCCCAGGGGGTGAGGGGTCCTCAGCCAGGCAGGGGGCTTCCCAGGAGAAAGCAGCAGGGGCCAAAGAAAGGGGCCACGGCCAAAATCCGCCGCAAAGTGGCCGCTGCCCCCTCTGCATCTCCCGCACCACCTCCACCCCACTGGTGGGTGGGGAGAGAGACTGGACCAGAATTTGCAATTAAACTGCCTTCAGCTTCTTGGGTACAGGTGAGGCCTCTCTCACAGCTGCGTCCCCATGGGAAGGAAGACCCCATTCCCTCCAGACAGGTCCTTCCACTCAGCTGGGCATCGCAGGCCTGAAGGGAGCTTCCAGAAGCAGACCCGAGGTCCCCTGCATGTCCCCTACCCCACTCACTCCCCCTTGGCAGTGACAGGCTCCCAGCGACTGAGGGATTAAGTGTTAACGTCTGGCGGCCTCCCAGGAGACAGACAGGCAGGCCCTGGGGTACCGATGCCGCAGTCACTGACAGGAAGAAGAGATGAGACGGGCGGCTGGACAGATGGAGACTCCACCTGCCGAGGCCCACTCTCCCTCCGTGGCGTGTTTCCATCCCTCCCTGGCGTCCAGTCCCACTGCCAGGGTAGGATGGGGCTCGCCAAGGGGGACCTTCACCCCAACCCAGGGCAGGCCTCTCCTTCCCTCCTCCGAACCAGCCAAATTGGAGACTGAGGAAATCCATTCAGATCAGAATTGGTCATGTTTGGTCCAGAAACTTGAACTAAACCACATGAAGAGCCGACAAGTATACCTAATCTCAGAATGAACCCCAGTATATTGTTCTTTTTTTAAGCTGATTTTTTAACTGCTAAAAAAAAGTTATTACAGTTAGATTCGTAATTAAACACAGACGTTTCCTATATGTACTAGACCAAGACAAGTGGAAGAAATCATGGTGATTTGTAAAGTCTGTTGGTCCAGGGATGTGCTGTGTGACCTTGGGTAAGTCACTCGCCCTTTCTGGGCCTCAGTTTCCCTCATTTGCGTCAGGCTAGAAGATCTAAATGGCTCTTAGCCCTGCTTATCTAACCCCTGAATCTCAAAATAGTCTCCAATTGGACTCTGCACTGCCCTTCCATGAGATTCAGTTCCCCTGCCTGGATGATAACCAAGGCAAGTCGTCTGGAAAAGGAATGTTCTATACGTGCCACCTGCGAGGAGCCTGGGAAACGGGACCGAACCCTGGGGCTCGGGGAGCCTGCTGACTCTTTGGAGCCGGCACTAATGTAATTATGTGATTAGGACGTTCATCTTGGTTTTCACTGCGCTTCACGTGGTTACATCAAAAGTGACAATGAGCTGCCTGGTGGGTGACACCATTCTCCCAGAAGGGCCCACGGAGAGTTATTCTGGGCGGGGGTCATCCCAAGACACGAATATCCATTGGCAGGACGGGCAGTTTCGGAGACGTCTGTCACCTGGGAAGGGGCGTGCCCGCTGCTGTCAGGGGTGAGAGTCGCAGAAGCAGGGGTGGGAAGAGCTGAGGCCACTCCCACCTCCGTTCTCCATTTCCAGATGGAGAAGCAGGCCGGTCACTAGCTGACAAAGGCGGTACCGTTTCAGCTGCAATTTCTCATCTTTGCACGGGCTGACTCACTCCTTCGTCTCTATCCCACAAGGCACGAGGCGCGCAGCTGAGAAAGTAACACCAAGTCTGAGAGTCCCTGGAGACGGGACACAGGGGAGGCGTCAGGAATGATGACTGTGCTGTGGGCATCCTGCCCTGAGGGCTGGGCAGCCAGGCCTGGAAGCAGCACCTGCTTTGGGAAACGGGTCCCTCCTTCTGTGCAAAAGACACGTCTATGCTTCAACGGGAAAACATTAAGCCCGAGAAGGGGCCCCAAACTTCCCGGAGGCCGGAGGACACCCCTCTCCAGGGCTCCTGCTGCCAGAAGTGGGGTGCTGATGCCCTGAGTTCTGACCACCTCGCCTGCTCACCCTGGGCTCCACTTGCTCTGGGGCTCCTGCACGTGGACGCACGCAGGGATAAGGACAGTCCACGTGGCTTTCCCCACCCTCCAGGATGGCTGAAGGGTTCCTCCGGTGCCTCTCCTCTCACCCCTCTGCAGTGAGCTTGGCATGGAGACTGCAGAAATGACAGAGGAACTGGGCTCCCTCTGCTGCCCCCTGTCCCCTGTGACCCCGGAGGGCAGGGAGCAATGGATCGACATTATAGGGAGACCGGTCTTGCCCACCGTCTCCGTCAGCTGGGACTGCTCTAACCAAATACCATAGACTGCGGTCGCGGGGAGCACTTAAACAACAGACAGACATCATTTCTCACATTCTGGAGGCTGGGAAGTCCAAGATCAAGGTGCCAGCAGGCTCAGGTCTTGGCGAGGGCTCCCCTCCTGGCTTGCAGATGGCGACCTTCTCACTGTGTCCTCACACGGTGGAGAAACAGAGCTCCGGTCTCCTCCTCTTCTTATAAGGACACAATCCCGTCACAGGGGCCCCACCCTCATGGTCTCACTTAAACCTCATTACCTCCCAAATCAGGATGCCATTGCCTTAGGAGTTAGTGCTTCGACACATGACTTTTGCGGGGGGACACAAGCCTTCAGTCCGTACCACCCAGTACAGAGAAGACAGGAGGAAGAAACAGAAGAGTCAACCGTCTACGGAGCTGGATACCCCGTGTTCCAGGGGCAGGAATGGGTGGGAGGTCCTTCTCAGGGTCCCTTCCAAACAAATGGCTGGAGCCATGAGGGGTGAAGGGAGAGAATTCAAGGTGTCCCCCGCTCTCAGGTGCGACCCTGCCCTTGCACAACCCCAAGAGTGACGGCCTCCTTACTTTGTGCCCTGGCGCCCCGCTCACCTCACGCCATCTGGGCCCTGTCTTCAACCTGCCCGAGGTCCAGGCTGCCTCCTGATGGGGAGTACACACAGATCTCTTCCCAGGGAGGTGGGTCCAGGTATAGTTTCCAGGATGTCAAGGGAAGCCTCAAACCCATTAAGCCATGACTATCACACAGTATTCGAGGCATACCCTTGACAGCCCAGTCCCGGGGAAAGGATTCACATGCTCCCAAAGGCAGGAGAGAAGCAGATTAGAGCGTGAGCTGAGGCCTTTCCTTTGATCAGGGAGTAACCCTGCACCTCTGCTGGAGGGGAAGGGAAAGAAATCTTGTGAATTTCCACCATGGGACTGCCACTGAGGCATGGTTATCTGATTTGATCCCCAAAATAGTCCAGCGAGGGAGGGTTGTTCTCCATTTACAGATAAGGAAGCCGAGGCTCAGAGGTGTCAAAGGATGTGTCCAAGGTCACAGAGAATCAGAATTTCGGGTCTGACATCAAAGCCGCGTCACGTCCCAAGGCCTGAATTTTCACTCACTCTCACTCCCTCAACCATTTAACCACTCACACCTTCAACAAATAGTATTTAAGAGCCTGATACACAGCAGGAGTTGCTCTAGGCGCTTGGGATACAGCTGGCATCAAGAGAACAAAACTAGGGCCATGTGACAGGGAACGCCTGGGCGTGCCCAGGTTGGACTGACCAATAAGAAGGTCTCTCTGAGGAAGGGACACGTGTCCTGAGACCTGAGGTCCAGGGCAAGAACGCTGCGGGCAGAGGGCAGGGTGAGGGCCCAGGTCCCCGGAATGGCTGAGGCACGGTGAGCAGGGGACAGCAAACACCATGACACGAGGTCAGAGAGGAAAGCAGAGGTGACCCATGAGCCCCCACAAGAAGGTGGGTTTTTTCCTAAGTAAAAAGGGAAGGCTTTAGAATGATAAGATTTAAAGATTTAAACGGCAAAGTGGCAAGATCCAATCTACTAGTTAAGAAGCTGGCTCTGTCTTTTGTGTGCCCACCAGCGGGGAAGCTGGGTGCCACGGGGTAGCCAATTGGCTCTTGGCCACATTCTAGACAAGAGAGGGCAGTGGTGTGAGTGACGGTGGGCAGTAGGGAGGACAGACGTCATGACACAGAACGGCTTTTAGACCGAAAGCCGTGTGACTTCCTACCAGCCTGGCCGGGGCCGGCGGCAGAAACAGGAGTCAGGGGTGGGACTCGCTATGAGCCGGAATGCAGACACCCCTGACACGTGGAGGGAGAAACAGGAAACCTCCGACGAGCGAATAAATGAAGAAACCCAGGAGAATTTCAAGACTGCCCCTTCGGGCAGAACCTCATGCACAGGGACCCACCTGGATGGGGGATGGAAACGGCTCCAGCGTACCATCAGGATCACCCTGGTCCAGGGGGCTGGAAAACAGGAAATGTGTTCTCCGATTTGCCTCTTTTCACTTTTTTAACGTGAGGGTGTGGGTGTCTCGAGAGAAAGAAGGAAGGCCAGGGACTGTGGCTGGGACCTCTCATCATGCCAAGGGCCACAAGAATAGTTATTTCACTGGTGATAAAATGGGGGCATTTCTCACTCATCAGATACAAATGCATGTCTAATTACACACCACCTTTCTAGAGTAAAAGCGGTACCTTTTATTCAGGGGAGAGTGTCAAGCACCTTCTTCCTTAAGTGCTGCCCTGCCTGCACTGCTCTCTGAAGTACAACGAAGGATCTTGGTTTAACTGCCACTTTCACTTCTGGTGCTCGGGGGCTGGTGCCCGAGTGGCGAGCAGGGGGTACCTTCTGAGAGCACAGAGGGGACATATTTTCAATCTTTTTTAAGAGGTAAGAAAATGCAAACCATAAGTAGGCTTACATGCTGTTTTCCGAAGCATAATATTATCATACGGTGGAGAGGTTATTAAATCGCCCAGTGCGACTCAGTTCCTCAACCTGCTTTGGGTGACGCAGTCTCCTGCTACATTTCTGCAGCCCCCCAACTCTCTCTTCAGCCCAATTTGCCACTGAGGGGTTGGGAGTTTGGCTGTAGCAACCCTCAGAGGGATGCCCCCTGGTGCTCTAAGAGGGAGAAGGGCTTCACTGCCTCCTTCTGAAGCTGTGGGCCAGGGAGGACTTTCTCTAGAGGGTGCACGTGTATTATTATTTCTTTTTATATTTTGCCTCTTTGGAACCTGCAAGGGGATTTGGTGCAATAGCACTTATCTCCCCTGCTCCCCTATATTTAAGCTGATATATCCTGTTTTTGAAGCAGATAGGATCTGTTTTGGCCCCTGTCTGAATTTCCAAGTAACGACTGCCCTTTGAACCTGGGCATCCTCACTGGTCCCCCTGCAACCACCCTGGGCCCCTACGGTAGACTGAATACCCAGTACAGCCTCCTACTCACTCAGAGGCACACGGCCACGGACTCAACAAAAGCCCCCTGCTTCCTCGTGTCCTTGCCCACCTCTCCCCCTCACTCATTTGGCTTTAGTCCCACAGGTGCTCTCAAGCCTGCTCCTGCCTCAGGGTCTTTGCACACTACCTGCTCCCTCTGCCTGCAACACTCTTTCCCCAGAGGCACACACAGCTCTCCCCTTCAGGCCTGCGTATCACGAGGCCTCTCCCAACCACCCCATTTCAAAGGGCAGCTCCCTGCCCCCCACCCCCCAGCCCCCGCCAAACACTGCGCGTCCCCTTTTCTGCTTTACTTTTCTCCAAGCCATCTTTACTATCTCTTCTATTCCCACGACTTCACTTAGGTACCTGTTCACTGTCAGTCTGCCCTCACTAGGATATCACGGCACGAGGGCAGGGAGTTCTGCTTGGTGTGAATCCCCAGCACCTACCACAGTGCCTGGTGCAAAGTAGGCTCTTAATCATTCATTCAGTGAATGAAATGAGTAGAAAATGAACTTTGGGGTCAGTCGGGAATTCACCTCCTAGCTCACAGCCACGTGCCACTGGGGAAGCTACTGGACCCCTCTCTAAGCCTTCGTTTCTGTGTCTCTGTAATGGGCAACGTAGTACCCGCTCAGAGGGTGGCTGTGCGCAGTGTGTGAACCATCCAGCACAGTGAGTGGCACAGAGCAGAGACGCAATCGATCTTAGAATTCCACCATCTCCTGCTACGCTCCCACCCCCAACCTTCAGTGGCTGCAGAGTCAGTGGTGGTGGAAGAGCCCAGTGTGCCTGGTACCCCAGGTGGGGCATCCCAGCCACCCAGAATCCACAGACGGGAGGGCGTCCCCAGCCCTCAGGCATCAGCCCAGCGTACCACCTGCGGTCTGTGAACTCTGAGAACCTTCTCCTGGGTGCCTGGGCTGCATTCACTGTCCCAACTAACCTCCCCGGTGCAGGGCTGCATCTATGTGTCCCAGGAGACAGCCTGCATGGAGAGGCAGTTGTGGGAGACATGAGTGGCTGATTCTCTGAACCCTCCACCCCACGGCCTCCGGAGGGGGCTCCCAGGACACCGGTCTTCTCAGCTCTGCAGGACTGAGCACACTGAACCCCCAGGCCTGTCCTGAAGACACAGCCTTGCTCAGGGCCGGAGCTCAGCCCCAGAGGCACAAAGGCACAGGTGGAGGCACAGTTCCCAGTCACAGGACCCCAGATTTCCTACGTTCGGGGCAGGAAAACAATCATGACACACACCCCTCCCTAAGCACCGTGGTCCCTGAGGGCTCTGAGGGCCCACAGACACTCCTACACGAGAAGCTGCCGGGCTCGCTGTGGACCGCTGGCACCTAGCACAGCGCCTGTGCACACGGATAATTTGCTGTATGGACGCAGGGAGGAAGAATACAAGAATATGGCTATCCTTCTGGCTTTCTGGTCATTTTACAGGATAATCGCAGGCACTCAGGGGCCCTGTGGGAGCCGTTCTGGATTACGCTCTTTCCAGAAGGAAAACCAGGACAGCAAACAGCTCACTTGAGACATGGGGGAGTGAGGGCTTGGGGCCTGAAAGCACCATCTCTCCCTCTCCAGCAGCTGCAGGGTGTTGCCGGGGCAACAGAAGGCTGTCTGACAGCATTTGGCAATTTAACTCTTACTCCGCACAGAACATGAAAGTGAGAACAATTTAACAGATGTTCTTGCTGCTGACAGTTCAGACGATGGAGAGAAGCTTGTGATGCATCTGGTCTGGGCCAAGCAGAGGCACTTCTGATTTCCATGTGGTGCTGTCTCACGCCCAGCAGGTGTGGGCCGCCTGGCTCCCTGGGAACCAAAGAATCATCTTCCGCATCCCGAGTACTAGGCTTCCTCCAGGGCACCAAGCTCACCTTTCAGCCCAAGCTGGGCAGATGGAGCCGGGATCCTTTTCAGGTGCAGTGATGCCTAAAGGTCTATAGCGGGGGCTCTTAAACTTCAGAGTGCATCAGTATTGCCTGGGGGGTGAGGAGAGGGCTGCTAAAATACAGACTGCTGGACCCCACCCCCAGAGTTTCGGATTCAGTGTGTCTGGGGTGGGGCCCGAGAATCTGCATTTCTAACAAGTTCCCACAGGTTTCTGGTCCCTCACCCAGGGACCACCCTTTGAGACGCTGGCGGGTACAACCTTGCCACTCAGAGCACAGTCCTCTACCAGCACGGCTGGCACCGCCTAGACATCCGTTAGGCACGCGAGTTCTCAGGCCCTGCTCTCAGAACCTTGAGAATAGCATCTCTGGGGGCAGGGCTCAAGAATCTGGGTTTGAGCAAGCCCTCCAGGCGAGTCTGACGCACCCTGACGTTTTGAGAAGCGCTGGGCTAGGGCAGCAGTTCTTAAACGTTCACTGCACATTAGAATCACCCAGGGAACACTTCCTGTGCTCAGGCTGCACGCTGATCTCTGGGGGTGGGGTAGAGGCCCCTTCGTGTTCAGAGCTCCCCAGGTGATTACAATGCACAGGCAAGCCTGAGAACCACCGGTCTAGGTGGCCCTACACAAGCGTGGTCTTAGGACCAGCGGTGTCAGCATCACCCAGGAGCTGGTTAGAAATGCAGACTCTCAGGCCCTACATCTCCAGAACCAGAATCTGCATTCCAAAGAGACCCCTGAGTGACTGGTGTGTACAATCAAGTGTAAGTCCCACTGATCTAGAGACACCCCTCCGCCCATACCTACTGGAAGCATGATCCACGAACAAAGCATTTGTCTTCTCTGAGCCTCAGTTTACTCATCTGTAAAATAGGTTTACTACACAAACCAGGTTTGGATTGTATCGATTAGTAGATGAATGGTCTCCCTCTGAATCAAGCAGGAGGGAGCGGGACACGTTCCCGGATTGTACAAAAGCGACTGCCATCCTAAAAGGTCAGGGTGCCAGGCTTTGGCAGCAACACAGAGCTGAGCGGGGCCTGGGGGACGAAGCCTGTGTGCTGGACCCGAACCCACCACGTTGGATAACAGCGTGATCCCAGCGGGTCGAGACGCCCTCCGCGCCTCAGACTCCTGTCTGTAAAACGAGGGCATCGAACCAAACATGCTCTCAGATATTCTGTGGCCTGAATCCTTGTCTGGAACCTAACATATGATTCCACAAATACTTACGGAGTGTCAGCACGTACCTGTGCTGCCTGGTGCCAAGGCACAGAGTTGCAGACTAACAACATAACAGGCCCACCCCAGAGAATATAAACACAAAATGACCGGGACTCAGAATTGCCCCAAACTCACCGAGACGCTGATGTTTGCAAGATACTGTCTGTTAACTGCTCATTCCTGTAGATTCTCAGTGCTGGCCCTCATCAAGACGGATTATTAATTCATTTGTTAGGCCTCAGTTTTAAGTCAGGTCACATACACAGAGTTCATTATTTTAACTATAGAAAGGCCTTCCCTGGGATAAAATTTAAGGTCTTTGCCCTCAGGTTTTATGAGGGAGCAAAATGAAAGCTGTCCATTTGTAACAAAATTTCAGCCAGACCTTGTTGCTTCGGCCTTTGATATGAGGACTCGGGTAATAAACCCCTTCAGTGCCAGGAAGATGTCTCTCCCTCTTAAGGAAAATCTGAAGCACCCTTGGATCAGAGAGTGTGATATGTTTCCCTTTCTGCCTCAGCTGCCGGAAAGCTCAGAGATAAACGGAGCTCTCAACCGTAGCCCCATTCAACTCAGGCACCCTGGCCCATCTCCTCTTTGGTCTCTTGTAACTGGGATTTTATTCTGTATTCTTTTAATTTTCCTGTACAGTTGTGAGCAGGCTTAATACATTTTGGAATTGAGTAGGGATAAATATTTCAGAGAGTCGTAGAATGTGAAAATTGAAAGAGACCTTCTCTTGGGCCAAGAAAAGGTAAGCAACTTCCTAAAATTAGTCAGTGGTTTGGGACTAAAAGGCACCCAAGTCAAGGTCCCCCTGCCCAGTATTCCTAACTACCTTCACTTCCACATTCTTCTCTGGGGACCCTGGCGATACCCGCTCTTGCCAGTGGGGAAGCTGAGGTCCCAAACGGGGAGGGACGTGTGCCAGCCACATTCACGTCGGGGTGTTAGCTGCCCGCCCCCCCGGCCCGGCATCCCATGTGCTCTTGCTCAGACCCTGCGCCAGCATGGAGCCCACCGTGGGAATAAGTCACCCAATCAGAAACATTCCTGTCTGCGAACCCCAAACTCCCAGCCCTTCCCTGCCCCCGACCCCTTGGCAACCACAAGTCTGCTCTCTGTGTCTGTGAGTCTGGTTCTGTTTTGTAGATAGGTTCATTTGTGTCATAGTTTAGATTCCACATATACGTGATATCATATGGTATCTGCCTTTCTCTGTCTGACTTCACTCAGTATGAGACTCTCTAGGTCCATCCATGCTGCAGCAAATGGCATTATTTCATCTTTTTTACGGCTGAGTAATATTCCATTGTATCTATGTACCACATCTTCTTTATCCATTCCTCTGCCGATGGACATTTTGGTTGTTTCCAGGTCTTGGCTCTTGTGAATAGTCCTGCTGTGCACAGAGGGGTGCGAGTATCTTCACTTCGCTGCACAGCAGAGGTTGACACAACATTGTAAATCAACTATACTTCAGTAAAAAATGAAGTTAAAAAAAAGAAGCAGTTGCGTCACTTCTTGCACTGGGTGACAGATTCGAAGGAAACACTTCTCGGGGCCACATTTTCCGGTCTTGATTTCCAAAAATGGATTTATCAGCCCCTTCTTACAACACTCCCTCCACCTCTGTAAATCCCACTAGAACCCAATCCCAGGAGTGACAATCAGTGACGTGCCTCCGGACCATGGACCTGAAGTATCTGTTAAATATTCCTGCACCAATTAGCCATTGGTTGGAACACCCTGAGCACCCCTGGCCCTGATTGCCCTAGGGTTCATCCTGGCACGGCAGGGGCCTCGGGGCGACCTCCCTCCTGAGGAGACCAGCTGATGGCTGTGCCTCACAGTTTGTTCAATATTTTGAATATGAGCCCGGCCTCAGCAGAACAGAGCTTTCTAGGAGACATAACACGGAATTTGGAGTTTGACATTAGACGGAGTTTGAGTGTGTGCTTTGCTAAGTACTAACGTAGGACTTTGAGCAAATTACTTAACCTCCTTCTATCTGCCTTACAGAGTAGATAGGAGATGGACAGAACATACATGTAAAAGTGCTTTGTAAACTCTAAAGGGGCCACTGGTTATTGTCAAGTCATATGGTCTTGGGATGTATCAGCACGGAGGGAAGAGAGCAAGTTTGTTAAAACTGCACTGGGAGTGACAGACCAATTAATTAAATGTGGTCCATCCACACAACAGGGTGTTATTCAGCCTTAAAAAGGAAGGAAATTCCGACACATGCTACATGGATGAACCTTGAGGACATTACGCTAAGTGAAACAAGCCAGTGACAAAAGACCAAATACTGTATGATTCCACTTTTAGGAGTTACCTAAAGTAGTCAAATTCATAGAGACAGAAAGTAAGATGGGGGTTTCCAGGGGCTGGAGGAGGGAGGAGTAGGGAGTTAGGTACAGTTTCAGTTTGGGAAGATGAAGAAGTTCTGGACCTGGATAGTGGTGACGGCTACACAACAGTGAATGTCTTTCACGCCACTGAACTGTACACTTAAAAATGGTTAAAGTTAAAAAAAAAAAGGTTAAAGTAGTACATTTCATGTTATGTGTATTTTACCACACACACACACACACACACACACACACACACAACTTAAAAGAGAACTATGCCAAGAGTCACACTCTGTAAGTCCCAAGGGAAAGCCTGGCACCTCTGGGAGGAAGCTTCCTAAGTTTTTGTACATGGAGTTTGTAGCAGTTAATTTGGTCATTCAGTAGTAGTTTTGCTCTTTCTCATTCCTTGAGAACATGCCTAATAGATGAAGCTTCAGATTAGATTCTTCTGGATCAGGAGGGTATTACTGTACATCACGCAGAAGTATTCCTTGAGAACACACATCACAGGACCAGAGATCCAATTAACAGGAATGGACGGAACACTTATTCTGAAAGAATGAACTTGACCCATGTTCTAAGCTAATACTTTAAAGTTACCCATTACTAACTGCCATGGATGTCCCAGTATCTCGGTGAACACCACCAAGCGGTAACAAAACCATGGTGGAGGAGGAACACACTACAGGCGCCATGCCTCCCAGGACAGTCATCGAAATGCCCACTGCCCAGAAAGCCTGCAAAGCATCCCCTACTTTTAGGATCCGTGTCTGCTGGGCTCCAAACTGCAAAGGGAGGAAGGAGTGATATTAGCTAAGCCTCGGTGTACCAGACTTTCCACACACTCTTCATTCAGTCTTTCCAAACTCCCTCTGAAATTCCCACTTCATTGATGAGAAAACTGAGGCCCAGGGAAGGTGTAAGGCTACTGGTATTTCTTGAGTGCCCACTTTGTGTTGGTACCGTGGCTAGGTGCTTTCCAAATGGGATCTCCGTTTTCTGGATATTACCATCATTCCTTTTTTTGTTTTGTTTTGTTTACAAGTAGGAAATTGAAGCTCAGAGAGGTGAAGCCATTTGCTTAAGGTCACACAGTGAGTGAATGATAAAGCCAAATTGGAATTCTTATCTTTCCAACTGCCCAGTGGTGCTTCGCGTTATGTCCCAGTGGCCACTGTGAGACAGTAGGGCAGGAGGGAGGAGAAGGTATTTCAGGAAGGGCCTGACAGCTAGTTGGGTCTCCACGGATGCTAGCGGACTCCGATATGTTAGTCTTAAGAGAACACTGTGCTGTATGTTTCTAACTTTAACAGATAAGCCAGGAATTAGAGTGAAACACGTCTCCTTAGGAGTGTGGAATGAGCAAGGCCTCCTACTGATAGGAAGATGGATGGACACAGAGGACAGCACCTTCCCACAGTCACACAGTGGGACCAGTGTTGCTGGATCCTCTCCTGCGTTTCTCTTCAAAATAGCGCATGGGCAGCACAGAGTGGTGACCACCAGCTTGGGGGAGGAAGATATCACAGGAGAGGCCAGGGTCCCCCTCCTCAGCCCGAAACGTGGACCACATGCCCTGCCAGACCCCGGTCACAGGGCAGCCCAGCCACATCCTGGGCTCGGGCCTTTGCTGGAACAATTATTTATTTCACCCCCATCCCCAGCTTTGGTGAGGGAGAGGTGCCAGGTGAAGAGCTGGATTGCCATCCAGGGTGCCTAGAAAATGGTCTCACTTTCAGCCTCATTCTGCACTTCTCCCTCTCGCCAAGAAATGTCACCTTAGTGAGATTCTATTTCTTCTCCAAGAGCTGCTTCCGTGGAAAAAGGCTCCATCTGTACCAAGCAACAGAGGAAAGAGCACAGAATTCGATGTCAGCGCATCAGGGTCCATGGGGGGAGGGGAGATGGTGTTTGTTCCCCTAAATTTATATGCTGAAGCCCCAGCCACCAATGCGATGGTATTAAAAGGTAGGGCCTTTGAGAGGTGACTAGGTCTAGATGAGGTCATGAGGGTGGGGTCTTCATGATGAGATTAGTGCCCTTAAAAGAAGAGGAGGAGAGCTCTCTCTCCCTCCGTGAATACACTGAGGAAGGGCCATGGAAAGGCACAGCAAGAACACGGCCGCCTGCAAGCCAGGAAGAGAGCCCTCGCCAGGAACCAAATCTGCTGGCACCTTGATCTTGAACCTCCCAGCTTCCAGAACTGTGAGAAGTAAACGTCTGTTGCTTAAAGCACCCAGTCTATGTTTTTTTTGTTACAGCAGCCTGGGCTGACTGAGACTGACGGGGCGTTATTGCTTAGTGCGTACAAGAGTTTCCATTGAGTAGGTGACTCCTGGAGATGGATGGGGCTGATGGCACAACCGTGTGAAGGTACTTAATGTCATAGAACGGTACATTGACATGTGGTTAAAATGGCACATTTTATGTATATTTTACCACAATTTAAAAAATAAAAATTTTAAAACAGCACTTGGGTTCAAAACCCAGCTTTGCCACTTGGTGGCAGGTGACCTGAGTGGGGGGCTGCCTAGCCTCTCTGAGCCTCAGTTTCTTCCTCCGTCAAGTGGTCCCATCCTGACCTGAGCAAGCCTCCCACAGGTGGGTCAACAGCTACAGGGGACCAGAGAGGACCAGTAGCCACGTGCTGGCAAAGAGCCCCTGAGCTGCCCCGACAGAGGGCTGCAGAGGGGTGTGGCTGACACGACCTCACACTCACAAGGAGCCACAGACCTGCTTCTTCCAGGAGGAAGAGCACAGCAGTGTCAGCCGACAGCTGCCCAGGAAAGAAAGCACCTCTGGCAGATCCCCCAGCTCTCTGAAACGGCAGGTTCAAATAAAGCTGCACTGAGAAGCAGACACAGCGAAGCAATGTGTTCCCACCCTTCATGCCCTCAGAGGGCAGGACCTGGCGCCTTCCCCCTGGGGAGTGTTCCCACGCCCTGGCCACCAGCCCGATCCGGGCGCACGGCTGGAAGGAGGAAAAGCTCTCTGCTCAGCCCACCCTTCCTCTGTGGGCTGGAGAAAGGGCAAAGAATCCGGTCCACGAGCTTTTCAAGACAGGGAGGCACAGCCCCTGTAGGAGCCCTGGTCGGGGAGTCAGGAGGCCGGGATGCAAATCCCAGCTGGGAGATGAGGGCAAGCCGATGGTCTCTGCTCAGGCCTCACTGCCTCCACCACGTCCCGCTGGGAGACTTAGGTTCAAAGCCCCGCTGGGTCACACAGGCTATCCACTCAGTCTCTGAGTCTCCTTCATGGGGAACAGGGAAGCACCGGAAGTTGCCGCCACATTGTGGGAGGATCTATGAGGTCAGGAATGGCAAAATGCACTTGTCGGATGAGAGGGTAGAAGGGAAGGGCCCACATTGTCCTCTATCATCCGTGTAACGAGGGGATCTGCACATGGGAAGCTGCCATGGGGAGGCCACAGGGGGGCTCGAATGGCAGCTGGTCCAGGTCCACATGCTGGTCGGGGACCCGAGAGCCAGAGGAGCTGGCAGGTGACCACCGTGCATCCCACCTGGTCTGGCAGGGCAATGAACGTGCACTCAGGCCATCCCCACCCGACGGCCAGCTGCTCTCTGGACACTGCCCTGTTCTCGTGCATCCAGCAAGCGGTTAGCAGTGTCCACGAGGCGCCCAGCAGTGAGCACAGGGGGACAGGAGGGGACAGCTGCCCCAGGAGGGCCAGCTCCAGTCCAGGCTGAGCAGCAGCGGAAACTGTGCCTTTTCCTCTGCGTTCTCAGGCCTGGCATGGGAGGCCCGACAAACGTTTGCTGAATAAGCGCGTGTCTCAGAGCCACTGAACCGGCTCAGCGGCCCCTATTCCTAAGCGGCTCACCCACCGACTTTCTCACTCCTGGTCTCTGCCTCTGTTTCTGTCTCTAGCCCTCTGTCTCACTCTCACAGCGGGCTACCTAAGACACCTTTGCTTTAATCCCTCCCAAACCGACGTGGCCCCCCCGAAAGCCACCGAGAGCCAGTTTACGTGAGGACCCACCTGAGTGAGGAACGGGTGTGTGGACACAGGGAGTCTGAGCACACACGCCATCAAGTGTCTGAGCTCGAAGACCCCAGGCAGTGACGACTCCCCTGCTTGTGTCACTCAGCCCACCACCTTCCTGAGGCCTGGGCCACGAAACGCTGAATGACTACTAGCGTCTAAGGATGCCCCCCAAATGCAACAGACGTCAATGGTCAAGTGACCTGCCCGAGATCACAAAGCTAGTAAGGTTCTCTGAGCTCACATCCAGGACCCTGTGCTTCTGCCGTGAGACCTCGTCTCTTGGAAGCTCCCATTAGGAGCAGCCTCACGGCCTCCCAAGGCTGGCTGGCACCACGGAGGTTGTCCAGGCCAGCACTCTCGTTTGACTAAGACGGAGCCCGGGGAGAGTGACCTGGCTGACCAGTGGTAGAGCAGAGTCTAGAACCCTTGCCTCCGGTCTCCGCCCCGGCCCACACTGCCCTCTGGTGACCGCCGGAAGAAGACACCTGAAGACCGACCGGAGAAATGATCTAACCTGCTGCGCAGGGTAAGAAAGAAGAGAGTGTCTAATGATACAAGCAGTCTGTCCGCGGGCCTTGGGAGGGGGTGAGGCCCCCATCATTGGGGGAATCTGGGAGCAGACTACATGACAACCCTGGATGTGACTCAAAATATGTAACAACTGATCCTACACAAACACAGCCAATCGTCACCAACAGCCGTCACAGCACCAGGACGGCTGGACTTGTGCACCCCGAATAATCATCGCTTTTGTCACCACTCTCAGAAGAAGGCATGACGGCTGGAGTCCCTCTGTCTCTGAGGGTCTGTGACGGAGGCAGGCTCTGGGATGGGGAGGCGGGGCTTTGGAATGAGCGAGTTACTTAGGAAAGGCACTTAACCTCCGCGCTTGGGTTAGGCTGAGGTGCGTGAGTTCTTGAAAAGTGTCATGAGAACACACAGCAGGCCCTTAACTAATGGCAGCTCTTATTGCAGCAGCTGAGAGTGGTGCAGGTGATGACTGAAGACACAGCTTTTGGGGGCAGAAACTGTCGCCTGCGTCTCTCCAACTTCCAGATTTTTGCTCTTCTGACTCCACATCTGAAACCTAAAGGGCCCACCGACTTGAGCCTGCTTCCCATTCCATTAGAGGGAGTGATGGAAACGAAGGAGACTGGTCCCTTGTTCCCGTGAACCACCTGGCACCCCAGGGACATCCAGTGACGCCCACCTCTCCCCCACTACCACCCAAACCTTAACTCGCCCCAATTCAGAACAGATTTATAGGAGAGAATAGATTTATTGCCTGATATGCATATTTGATGACCTTCAAAGAGAGTTCATAAATACGCCGTGCAATTTATTGGTATTTAATGTTATGCATTAATTAATAATTTTTATGCCCTCCAACATGTGCTAATTTGAAAAACGTAATGTAACTTTCAATAACTCTTGTCAAAACTTAATAAATTTCCATGGATTTATACATCCTGGGAAATATACTCCATCTCAAACAAATTAAATAATGCATGTAATATGGGGGGGTGGTTTGAACAATTTATTAAAGCTTGATTTAATAGGAAATAGGTGTATTTTATGAGCTTCTTATTAGGGACTCATGCATTCTCTTCCAAAGAAAGAGAGCGCGGCACCCCAGGCACCCTGCTCGCGGTGGCTACGTGAGCTGCAGTGTTAGCCTCTGACCCTAACACAGAAGGAAACGGGCTGCTCTTGCCCTGCCTGCCCAGCTCTGTCCTGGGCCCTCCTCTCTCTTCTGCATCGCTTCTTTGCTTTGACAAAGGCGCTTATCCTCAGCCTCCGTGGATACGCCCACATCCACAGACTGCTGAGGCCTCCCCACCCCAAATCAGCGCCCCAGGCTCAGCGCACTGGTGCAGCTGCGGGGCCGTGGCCACCGGCCACGCTCCCCGGCCCCAGAGGTAGCTGGACAACTCTCCCCCGACCCCCCAAAGGTTGGTGTACAGCCTTGTCCTGCCACTAGGAAATCAGGGGGCTCCCATGGCCTATGGGCAAGGCCACACTCCTCAGCTGGACATTTCAGGCCTCCCAAACATCGTCCTGCTACCTTCCCAGCCACAGCTCTCACCCCACACAGAAGGTCCCCTTTGGGCGAATCACCCTGCCGCCATGCCCAGCCCCGGCCGGGGCTCCCACCTCCACACCCAGCCCTCTGACCTTCCCCTGGCCTGGAACTCCCGCCACTCCCCTCCTCCTGTCGAAGTCCCCTCTGAGTATCAGGACCCAGCCCCATCTTCAACCTCCTCTCGGCAGTCTCTCTGAATCCCCAGCTGGAAAAGAGCTCGTCCTCCCCTGCGGGTCTCCCGGGGGAGCGTACCTGACTCTGCCCCTCTTCCCACCCTCTCCCACCAGGAAGGGCTCCTTGAAGGGCTGAGGCCCACTCACCCCGTCCCCCCAACCCCTGCAGGGCCCCGTGGGGCTCAATACGCATTTGCTGAAGTAACAGATAAAGGAAACTAATGAATGTTCCTTTGTACTTGCAGAAAAAGGAACATGACAGGTGCAGGAGACCTGGTAGCCCCAGGTACATTCAGCCCCACCCAGCAGCCAGCGTGTTCCTGGTTCCTGGGGGGACTGTCTGGAGCCCAGGTGACTCCCAATGAGAAGAGGCAGCAGTGTCACCATGTCAGACCCAATCCCCCTGACAGTCTCCTCCCCAGCCAGCCAGGTCCTCTACAAAAGGTTGCTCTAGCCACCTTGGGGCTGGAGGGACTAGAGCCAGTCCTAAAAGTAAGTTCATAGGGAGAAAATACCAGATGAATGCAGATACTTTTTTCACCTTTAAATTCCTATCCCATTTGCCCCCAAAACCTTTGTCATCTGCTACTGTTCATCCACTGTCAGGTAGGCCCAGGTAAGAGGATGCATGAGTAAAGAGCAGAGCCACAGCTCATGCACAAACCTCAAACCTGGAGATAGACCCGTGCGCTCGTGGATGTGGGTCTGAGTGCAGACATAGGAAGTAAATCAATTTTCTGAGGGTGAAATCATGAAGAGCTCCTATGGAAGGATCAATTCCATCAATCGTCCGTGTGGTTTGGGATCCATGGCAGTATTGCAGGTGGGCCTGGGGTGCTCTGCATCAAGGCACAGCACGGAACCAGCAGGCACAGCAAAGAAGGACCAACCAAGAAGAGGAGACATTTCTAAGACAGAGCCAGCAAGCCCTGGTGACAGATCAGACATGAGGGTGAGGAGGACGAAGGCTTTGCGAAGGGATGAAGGGGTTTCAGGAAGAGCCCAGGTCTTGCTGAACCCCACTGGCAGGGGGATTGGATAGAAGTATCAATAGTTTAAGAGGAGGAGAGAGTCTACCATTTTTAACCCTAAATCTAAAAATTTCTAGATTACAGGCACAGGGGATCTAGAATAAACCTCCCAATTTAGCATTGACTATACTTTCCCAAGTAATAAAATATAACACCATTTCTTTTAAAGATGTCCAGGCAGTGACATTGCCCAGCTACCTTCTATAACTTGTTCCAGTGGCTGACTACCTCCGTGTCTAGCAATTTCTTCCTTATAACTAAGTTTAATCCTTCATGCTCTAGTTTAAGTCTTTCTTTGATTATTCCTTCTTTCTCCAGTGGAAGTGCTACCATTTCATGGTTAATAATAGGACCTATTATCATGTAGAGATGTCACATCTCAAAGCCAAAGGGTGGCTAATGAAAAAATGGGAAAATCCATGAATTGTGCTTTTATTCCAAAGACTAATTGTTTAGGAAAAGCTCTGGCTTGGAATAAGGCTAGCTGCTAAGCCTATACAGAGTAAGGCTCATCCCATCCAAACAAACTTTCGTGCACTTAAGGCCACAGTCAACACAGAAGCCTTAGTTGCTGCCCCACGGCAAAGCTGCCACGAGGAAAGGACTTTCAAGTGGAGATGCAATCATTTTGTCGCTGTGAAGTCTGCACATGTCAACTCAACTCTTTATGCTGTCTCTCTGATCAGCTCTTTTTCAAAGGCAAATGGCAGGTGGCAAAATTAATATGTGGCAGCAGAGCAAAGATAAATAAAAGATACAGTGAGAATTGCACTTTCCCTTTGATTTCTCCCAGTTGAAAATCATCTCCAAGAGAGCAAACGAAACGTTTACTTTTACAAGAAAGAAGGGAGTCTGGGGAGATGTCCCCTGTGTCCCGGCTCCCCTGTCTAAGATGCCTTTGTACAATGTGTGCGAAAGTGACAGGCACACCCGCTCCCCAGGTGCCGCCCCACCTCTGTGAGACGGGACGCGCGGCGCTCTTTACAAGCACCCGCCTCTCCTACCTCTGCTGCTCCGTGCCTCCACACGTGGGCCCTGAACCTGTGTTTGATCCACCCCCCAAGGCTGAGAAGGAATTTTAGCGGCTCTGTTGTGACGAAGAGAAAAATATGGAAAATGTTCTATTCGCTGTCAAGTTAGTATTGGGGAAAAGGCCAGAGTCCAGGAGAGATCCTTCTGGAGTCAGTTTCATGAGCTTACAGGGAGGGATTTGGGTGCAAGTGAAGAAAAGAATCAGAAACTGATTTGTGGCTGGAATTAGAGCCCTGGCATTTCTCAACCCCTCCACACGCTGTGATCTTCACCTGCAGATGCTGAAGTGGCGGAAGGAGGGTGGAGGTCGGCACAATGATGGGAAAGTATTGGTGGGGGGCGGCGTGGCTGCAGGTCCAAGGACAGGGTGCGAAAAGAGCCCCTGGGGAGGAACGACAGGCTGGGAAAAGACCCCTGCGGACGGGTGGCCCCATCTGGACCCCATTTCTGCTCCTTTCCAGCTGTGTGACCTTGGGCAAGCCATTTAACTTCCCTACGCCTGTTTTCTTATCTGTCCAATGGGGGTACAGGCCAATTACCTTATAGGTTCGTAAGAATCAGATGAAAGAATATATATGAATATGTCTTGCAATTTGTAAATAGTATTGTGCAAATGTAAGCTCTGAGGTGGATCTGGAGAAGAAAATAATGTAATAAAATAAACCTAAGCAAAGTAAAAGCAGAATTAATATTGATAAAGAATTAATGAATCAACAATTTTTTAAATGGTATACGAATTCAAGAACTGCTTCTTTGAGAAAAAATAAAATAAAGTGCTAGCTATCATAATCAAGAGAAGAAGGGAAGAAAGCACAAATGCACAAAATAAGAAATGGGATGGGGAAACGATCACAGAAGTTATTAAAGGAAACATTTAGACTTATTTGCTCCATTCTACCCAGCTAAATCTGCAAACCTGAATGAAATGAATTTTTTTATAGAAATGTGCAAATTACCAAAACCAATCTTTAGAAAGATAGAAGAGGTAAGGAAAATAATTATCATAGAAAGAAAGTTGTTACAGAGCTGAACGTACTAAAAAGAACTGGGCCTAACTGGTTTTATAGAAAATTCTATCTCATCCTTAAGAAACAGACAGCTGCCATGCTATTTAAACTGTTCTAGAACACAGAAAAAGAAGGAAAGCTTATTAATTTTTTCAAATAATACCAGCATATCGCTGACAACAAAACCAGAAAGACAAAAGCATAAATAAAACTATAGATCAATCTTACCTAGAAACATTGCAAACTCTTAAATAAAATATTAGCACACAGAATCCAGCAGGACAGTAAAAGAAAGACATTGTCTCAGACGAGTCATGTAGCCCACAAACGTAGGGATGTGTTAAGAGGTCTATTACCATAACTTGCCATACTAATGGACCAAGAGAGAAAAATTATATGATCATCTCCATAGACACTGAGGGCATTTTATAAAATTCTATATCCATTCTCAATCAAAATAAACTCTTTATCTTAAACTACAATAAAATTCTTAACTTGCATACACAATCGCACACACACACACACACACACACACACACACACACACACACCCCTCTCAACTCAAAAGGCTGTATCATGCTTATCTGGGAAACATTACAAGTATCCCAGGAATGTCTATTAGCAATACAAATTTTTAGCATTGGTCCGAAGGTACTAGTGAACTCAAGCTAGAGACAGAGAAAGAAAGAAATATAAAAACTGGAAAGGAGGAGGTAAAACCGTTACTATTTTCAGGTGAAAACGCCAGAGAATCAACTGATAAGTAAAGGAATCCAACTAGGTTGTTGACTACAGGATTAATAAGCAGTAATTACCAGCTTTCCAAATGAAAACAACCAGTGAATGAAAGAAAGTACCATAAAATAGTAACACAAAAGACAAAATACACACCAGGAAATGTGTATGAAGAAAATATGAAAGCTCGACTATGACTTAAACAAATGGAAAGGCGACCTGTGTCCTTGGACAGGAAGTCCCAACATCGCAAAAAATTTTAAATTCTCCCTAAGTTAATCTGAAAACTTAACTTGACTCCAATAAAAATACCAACAGATTACCTAGATGAGCAGGTTCTCAAATTCACATGGAAAAATAGACATAAAGAATACTTAGGAAATTTCTGAAAAAATAGGAGTAATAAGAAGAGACTACTACTAGCTAAAAAATATTACAAAGCTACATAATAGTTAAAACAGTGTAGTCCTGACACTTAAGATACAGACAGATCCACTGAATAGATTAGAAAGGCCAGACATTGACTGAAAAGCATATTGGGATATATTGCCACAAGGGCGGCGTTTATTTCAAGTCAATGGGGGATGGAGAGGGATTGTTCAATAAATGATGGTAACACAGATCACTAGACTTCTGGAAAAGTGAAAAGTGGATACTACTTCACAACATACAACAAGTAAATTTCAGATTGATCAAATATTTAAACATAAAATGAAATTATATTAGAATTAGGAAAATATTTTATAATCTCATCATTCAGACAGCCTTGCTAAATAAATATGACATTATGCCCCACACCATAAAAAGGATCTCTAACTGTGATTTCTTTAAATAATTTTTTTCATGAAACAAAAATACCATAAAATCAAGGCAAACAACCAACTGGGAAAAATTTTGTAACTCATATTAAAGATAAAAGGACCACAATCATCTTTATATTTCAAAATCTTGGTACTATGGAGAAGCTTTAAAAACTGATTCTGCTACAAAGAGGTGGTTGAACTCTGATCAACAAGAGAGGGACTTGTGGGGGGTTTTTTTGTTTGCTTTTTTGCGGTACGTGGGCCTCATCACTGTTGTAGCCTCTCCCATTGCAGAGCACAGGCTCCAGACGCGCAGGCTCAGCGGCCATGGCTCACGGTCCCAGCCGCTCCGCGGCACGTGGGATCTTCCCGGACTGGGGCACGAACCCGTGTCCCCTGCCTCGGCAGGCGGACTCTCAACCACTGCGCCACCAGGGCAGCCCTGAGGTTTGTGGTTTTTGAGAAAGAAAAGGAAATGGGAGGCAGCAGACTGAACAGTTAAAGAGAAAAAGCTTTACAATTAGACACACCTGGGCTTAAATTGCAGCTCTACCACATATGAGCTGAGTGAATGTGGGTAACATTCCTTTTTAAATTTTTTTATTTTTAGATAAATAAAGCAAATATGGCAAGGTATTTATTTATTTTATATTGGAGCACAGTTGATTAACAATGTTGTGTCAGTTTCAGGTGTACAGCAAAGTGATTCAGTTATACATAAACTTGCCTTTTTCAAATTCTTTTCCCATTTAGGTGATTATAGAATACTGAGCAGAGTTCCCTGTGCTATACAGTAGGATCTTGTTGGTTATCTGTTTTAAATATAGCAGTGTGTATATGGCAGTATTCCTTTTAATCTCACCTCTCTTCAGTTTTCTTATCTATAAAGTAATGATACTAACTAAGATCTTTTTCACAGGTTTGCTTTAAGGATTAAATGAAATGTATGTGATGGGCTTAGCTGAGTGCATGATATATAGTAATCTACAAACACTCCCTATGTATTAAGAAAGAAACGTTTAAGCAGCTTTAAATCGTTAAGAAACTCCAAAATATGACAGAGAAACACATATGTGTATAGGTGAACAATTAGGTGCCACAATACTATGTCCTGAAGAGGTGCCTTCTGTCCAAGGAATCTCAAGCGGCATCACTAGTTCGTCAGTTCACTCAAAGTCTCAATAATCCATCTGATAAGAGCAGCAGCAGCACGTAGCACCAATTTACAGCTGAGGAAACGGGGAAACCCATCCTTCCGCCTGTTCAGGCGCCAAACCCTGGAGTCAGCCTTGACTTTTTGCTCTCACACCACCCACATCCAATCTATTATTACTACTGTAGACTTCAAATATATCTTCATATTTTAACCACTTCTCACCAGTCCTCATGTGACTGCCTTGATCCAATCCCCTTCTCTTTCACCTGGATTACTGCCTGCAGGAAAGAACTGCTACCCTTGTCCTCACAGTCTATCTTCACTGAAATGAGAGGGACCCTGTTAAAAGGTAAATCGTCCTGTCTCTTCTCTCCTCAAAAATCTACGACTTCCTATTTTACTCAGATCAAAATCCAGAGACCTTACTTCAAAATACAAATACCTTACTTCTGCACGGTAAAGGAAACCAGCAACAAAATGAAAAAGCAAACTATGGAATGGGAAAAAAATTTTTCAAAGCGTAAATCTGATAAGGGATTAATATTTAAAGTAGGTAAAGAACACATACAACTCAAGAGCAAAACAAAACAAATAACAACAATCTGATTTTAAAATGGGAAGAGGAACTGAATAGACAATTTTACAGAGAAGATATTCTAGTGGCCAACAGATATATGAGAAGATGCTCAACATCCCTATTCATCAGGAAAATGGAAATCAAAACCACAGTGACCTATCACCTCACCTGTTAGAAAGACTATTATCAAAAAGACAACAAATAGGGCTTCCCTGGTGGCGCAGTGGTTGAGGGTCCGCCTGCCGATGCAGGGGACACGGGTTCGTGCCCCGGTCCGGGAGGATCCCACATGCCGCGGAGCGGCTGGGCCCGTGAGCCATGGCCGCTGAGCCTGCGTGTCCGGAGCCTGTGCTCCGCAACGGGAAAGGCCACAGCAGTGAGAGGCCCGCGCACCACAAAAAATTTTTTAAAAATAAATAAATAAGACAACAAATAAATAACAAGTGTTGGCGAGGATGTGGAGAAAAAGGAGCCCTTGTGCAATGTTTGTGGGAACGTAGATTGGCACAGCCACGATGGAAAACAGTATGGGGTTTTCTCACAAAATTAAAAATAGAGCTAGCATACAATCCAGTAATCCCACTTCTGGGTATATGTCCAAAGGAAATGAAATCACTGCCTCAAAGAAATATTTGTACCCGCCCCATGTTCACTGCAGCATTATTCACAATAGCCAAGATATGGAAACAATCTAAGGGTCCATCAACAAACACACGGGTAAGCAAAATGTGGTGAGTATAGACACAATGTCATATGACCCAGCCATGAGAAAAAAGGAAATGTTACCATTTGTGACAGCATGGGTGGACCTTGAGGGCATTATGCTAAGTGAAACAAGCCAGCAGAGAAAGACAAATACTGCATGATCTCACTTATATGTGGAATCTTAATATTAAAATTAAGAATTAAGATAAAACTCACAGAAACAAAGTAGAATAGTGGTTGCCAGGGACTAGGGAGTGGGGGAAAGAGGGTGAAGTTGGTAAAATGGTACAAACTTTCAGCTGTAAGATGAATAAGGTCTGAGTATCTAATGTACAACATGGTGTACTTTTTTTTTTTTTAACATCTTTATTGGAGTATAATTGCTTTACAATGGTGTGTTAGTTTCTGCTGTATAACAAAGTGAATCAGCTATACGTATACATATGTCCCCATATCCCCTCCCTCTTGCGTCTCCCTCCCACCCTCCTTATCCCACCCCTCTAGGTGGTCACAATATAGTTTTTTCAAAAAATCCGAAGTCCTTACTATGGCTCCCAAGACCCCCCTCCTCTCCCATGATATGGGCCCGATTTCCTCTCTGACATCATCTCCCACTACCTTCCCTTGTCCTCTTCCCCCATCCAGCCCGAATGGCCTCTTGCTGCTCCCCAAACATTCCAGGCAAGCTCCTGTCTCAGGGCCTTGAACCTGCAACACTCCTTCCCCAACATCTGCATGCTTCACTCCTCACTACTCTCAGGTGTTTACTCGAGAACCACCTTCTCTGGGTCACGGGTACACGAAGTGAGTGACGCTGTCTTCTCTACTTTGGAGTGTATTTAAATTTTTCCACTAAAATATTAGTTAAGTCAATTTCTCAATGGGGCTTTCTCTGGCCATCCCATCTAAAATTTCAGCACTCCCTCCAACAATACTTCATATATGAATCCCCTGCTTTTTGTTCCTTGTCACTGTCTAACATTTTTCTTAGTTATTTTATCTATTATCTGACTCCCCTCTAGAATATAAGTTCCATGAGAGCATGGGGGTTTTTCTGGGGGGCTGTTTGGCGGTACACGGGCCGGTACGCGGGCCTCTCACTGTTGTGGCCTCTCCCGTTGCGGAGCACAGGCTCCGGACGCGCAGGCTCAGCGGCCATGGCTCACGGGCCCAGCCGCTCCATGGCATGTGGGATCTTCCCGGACCAGGGAACGAACCCGTGTCCCCTGCATTGGCAGGCAGACTCTCAACCACTGCGCCACCAGGGAAGCCCGAGAGCATGGGCTTTTAAGCTGTTTTGTTTGCTACTGACTCCCCATCACCTAGCACAGCTCCTGGCACAAAAGAGGTGCCCAGAAAATGTTTGCTGAGTAAGCAAGTAGATGAATACACCCAGTCATTCTCTCTGAGACATCCAGTGATTTTTTTTGGTGAATCCTGGTCTCCTTTGGAACCTTTTGTTTTTCATTGTTTGGAAATCCCCAGCAGGCCTTATAGACATTATGTAGACCTATAGACACCACCATCATTTCCCGGAGAGCTGAGAACCCCATTGCCACGCAAGTGTCACCCACAATCTGAAGGAGCAGGGACTCTAAGCTCAATTCCATTTCCCCCCATCCCTTTTCTGCTTTTCCATGCAAGGCGCACACAGACACGGGAGCTGTTGAGGAGCGGACTGTATAGAATTCATTACATATTACATACAAAGGGGAACGATCTGGGCCTGTTCTGAGGTCCATCAGTAACTCAGAGCCAAGAGGTGTAACATGTATCACAGTCACAGAAATTGGCCCCAACCTAGGATGCCAAAGGAAGAAAAGAGGTCAGAGAGAGTTACTGGTCCCAATTCTTCACAAAACAAACTTGCAAAAGGAAAAAAAAGAGAACCGTGGCTCTCTGAATTCAAGGTCTACAATCTGCCACAGGCCCTGCTGTGGACTGAAGTTGCAAAGTTACCCTTCCCTTCAGTGACTTGTGGAGTGTTTTCCGAGGACAAAAAGTCACAGCGTTCTTGATGACTCACGGAAGAGACAGAGGACACCAGCCTGGACATGAAGGATTTACTTGACATTGGCAATGAGATTCAGTCCTGACAGTCACTGAACACCACTGGGACCCAGCTACATTCTTCTGTTGATTCAACACAATTACTTGTGTTAAGTACCAAGAAACAGACTAGACTACAGCCTAGTAAGGGGCCTGGGCTCCATGAAGGTTATATTATATAGGGAGTTGGGTAATGCCCAACAGGGCCAATATCCAGGTGAGTGCAACCACCCAGAGAACCCAGTGGTTAAACAGAAAGAGTGAATAATTGACTCATTTGCTTGAAATAAGGGAAATGAATAGTGAACCACCAAGTCTGACAAAAATTGTACATGGGTTAATACTTTTCTTATCATTCCTTTGGTTGAACTGTCTGTGATAAAAACAAGATAGCCAGAGGGGTCACTACACAATGACTTACAACTGGACATACGAGTTAGCTGAAACTTGGCTAAGCCAAAATCACAAACCATGTGAGACGTGAGATCACCAATATCTACATTAGACATAATTCTAAACACCAAATCCATTTCAGTAGTTGAAAGAAGTCACAGGGAAGAGAGAGGAGGCTAAAATAACAGCTCTCAATATAGCAGAGTGGCTGGAAGCATAGGTTCAAATCCTGGCTCCACCATCTGATGGATAGGTAACATTTAGTAGTTGCTTAGCCTCTCGGTTTTAGTCTTAAATTATCCATAAAATGAGCCAATATCGGTATCTCACAGAACTGAAGTTATGAAAATTAATGAGATCATGCATGTAAAACATTCAGAATAGTGCTTAGCACATAGGTGGTGCTGAAAAAGTATTATTAATAATATTGTAATGATGCACATGTAAAATACACATGTAAATATCCTGTCTAGCTTACAGACTATTAGAAAAAAGTGCTTCCTTATGAATGGGAAGTGGTCTGGCAGAGATTATGTGAGAAACAACGTAGCCAAGCCAGTCCCTCCCTCTTGGTATCTTTTCACTAACTTCTGTTTGTTACATGTGATGGCATCAGATGAAATGTCATGATTCAGTCTTCATCAGTCGGTATTCATGTGATCAGATGATCTACACAGAAGATCACAAACTGGGAAATCAGGTTATGGTCACCATTGCACAATGTGATCTACAGGAGGTTATCATTCTCTCCTAGAAAGCAGTGGCATTCCTTGAAAAATGCTGATCGAGGTCATGATACTCCCCACCTCACATGAGGGGTTGTAAAGGTGACAGACCCTTTATACACGCGCACACGCACACACACACACACACACACACATATTAAGTTTTGCAACAGCCTGGTATCTGGATGGGTAGTGGTTATACACACAGTAATTTTCAATGCAGCGTTAGCAAAGAATTGCTCCAGTACAAAGGAGGTATCCAGGGGCTTTGAGGGTGGGGCTGCCTCTGGCCATGGTTCTGAAAAATCTGCTCTGTGCCCTCACTCCCCCCTCCGCTCCCCACCCACCCAGTAGCTGTCCACGGTCACAAGCCAGTGTGGCTGGGAGACAGTGCGGAGCAGATGCAGAATAGTTTACCGCTGTTCTCACACCGGTAATTGCTGACCATGGTCCTGAAAAGTCTTCTCTGGTCCAAACAGGAGCTGTCCGTGGTCACAACCCACTGTAGCTCATACTTGTTCTCAGAGTTCAAAGATTTGTCCTAGCTGAAGTTGCCTTCCTCTTTCCCCTTGAAAGTTCTAGTTAGTTCTTCCTTGATCCTCTTCCTCACAGACTAGCCTGGGGATCATTCTGATTCAGGGGGTTCAAAGAAGCACGTTCTATTTCAAGATTAATTTGGACGTTAAGATCTGAACGAGATGAGTCTATCTTTTCTGGGTCCTCAGGATTGCTACAGGTCCCAATTTGCAGCAAAACAACCGTTCAAATCAATATAAAAGCAGACTCTAAGGGGCCTTCCACACTAGGAATGACCCAGGTTCCAGAAAGGTTTTCTATGGACTTGAGTGAGCAGTCAGTGAACCTCTAGACCCAGATCAGAGTAGAATCATGGTTTCTAGTCTAAACTTCATTAAAGGTAGAGTTGCAGGATTGCTGTCTTCAGTAATTTATCTTCAGTATCTATCTCTATTGACTCAACTTTCTTTCCTCATCCTGTGTAAGATAGCATTTTTCTTTTTATTCCTGACCATACAGCTAGATTGGAATTGATTCAAACACTGTTCTTCTCTGGTTTTGCTGCCAAATATATGCATACATACATATACAGATATAGATATAGATAGATATAGTAAAGCCTAGTGAGAAAATAGAACTGGGTAATTCCATTCTCCATTTAGATCTTGGCTCCATATTTCAGCTTCCTGTTTATAAACAGGTGGTTGACAACGGATATCATGAGACAGCCATATGATGGGTACAGCAGGAAGCACAGAACTGGGCAGGAGTCCTACCCACAGGCCTTCACAATCTAAATATCAAGATCTGCACTCTTCAGGGAATGGAGATCTATAAATAGCAGAGTGATGATATCATCATCTCCCAGCCTGTTGCTGTTCAGCTATCAATTATTTATCAAAGAGCTCACCAAAAAAATTAATAGATGGTGGTAAATTCTATAGCTGCATTTAACCATAAACACACACACACACACACACACACACACACACACACACCCCACAGACCAACAGATTTTAGTGGCTACTGATTAGAATGAAGAATTCATCTAGCCCACCCCTCCGATTGTATGCTGGGGATCTTGAGTCTAACTAGCTCCTAATGCTCCCTCCTTGCCTAGAGGGGCAGGTGTGCTTCTCTCGATAATTCAGTGGCACTGTCCATAAACAAGGTCTCGATTTCTTTGAATACTGAGGAACTCGAAACTTGGGGTTCAACTTTGAGTGAGTAGCAGTCTGTGAACCTTTAAAATACATCTGACGTGTTAAAGGGAACTCTCATCCCTCTTGTTCCCAACATAAAGTGAGGCCTAGGTTGGACATCAGGAGGAAGGACCTGGGAGGGAAGCCTCCACTTCCACACGACCTTGAACAGGTGTCCTGACCTCCTCCACCTTGCTAACCAAGCAGCCACTGTGTGTCAAGCAAGTCAATCCTGTATCCGGAGAGCAAGTCTCCAAGAGGATGGCTGATGCTGGGACTGGTCTTTGGGGCACACCCACAGCCCCTGGGAGAGCACTGCCAAATGGAGATTGGTGATCTCAAGCTCAGCTCCCCTAAGTTCCTGAATGGTGCTACCCTCATGCTGACCTGAAGCTGAACACCACCTCAGAAGGTCGGAGGATGTCACCTTTCCCCAGTGACCTTGGATCCTTACACTTCTTTTAAAAATTGGTGCCTGGTCTCTCTTAACAAATAAGGAGGAAGACAAGAGGGTAGGCGGGAAATCGAGAAAAGATTCTGTTTAAAAATGTCAACGTACGCGTATCTACGTTTATATAAATAGAAACCAAAGTGGAACGTGGAGGGGCACATGCTATTTTAAGGACAAGCTGCAGTCGTAAACTCATCTCCCGAGTGATGCTACTTTCTGGCCGCACGCCCTGGCGTCCAGGCGAGGCTGTGGTGCTTTTTATTCTAGTCACGTTGAACGCCTCTTACGAACCCATCCATCTTAATCAGCACCTACCACTCGCGGCAGCCCTGCAGTCAGGAGGCAGAGGAACAGACAGCAGGAGGGGACGGGGTGTGAGGGCAGTGGCGAGAGGTGACGTCATAAAAGGAAGGAAGGAGAGAAAGGGGGTGGGAAAGAGCTGTTGAGGTGGGGGAGGAGGCCCCGGCCCAGCCGGTCGAGGGTGAGCTGTGAGGGGCCTGAGTCTTCAAGGGGGACACACCTCAAAGCTCAGGTTCCAGGAGCAGGTACCCCTGCAACTGAAGCTCCTGACGCAGGGAGGGTAGAAGGGGCTGCAGAGGAGGTGGGAGGCCGAGTGGCTGCCCCCTGAGTCTTCCCTCTGCTGCGCTCCTCCCTCCTTGCCTCAGCCTGAGCCCATCCCTGGCCTGGAGTCCTGTTGTCATGGAGCAGCCCTGCCCCCAGCCCACCTGACCCCTAACCCATTCACACACCCTGGGGCTCCTCCTCTGTGGTCCTTTGGAACGCTTCCATTGGAGTTTCAATCATCCAAAAGCCAGGCTCTTGCAAAGGGGGTCTCGGGCTCCCCATCCCACTCAGCCCTACACAAGCTGCACATCTGCAGCCTCAAGCCCCCCCAAGCTGGCAGGACTGCGTCTGGGGTGAAGTCTGAGCTCAGCAAACCCCTGTGCTCACCCAGCCTGGGGCGGCCCCCATCATGTGGCCTAGATCCCGCCTGGTATTCCACTCATCTGCTGCAGCCAGAAACACTAGAAACTGCATTCTCCTTGGCTGGGCACCTGAAAGCCCTGCCAGCCCCTGGGCCCTGACCTCAACCCCTAGCTGGGAGCTGAGGTCCCTCTCTAAGCACCCATGATGCAACGTGGCCACCCACCAACATCACAACCTGGGAGCTCCAGGGAAATCCGCACCAATCTGACTCCAGCCTGAGCTTGTCATACACCTCCAGACACTGTTCTTTTGAGTGACTGCATTGTCCTCACTGGGCCAGTTCCCCAGGCCTGGTTCCTGGCTTGCTCCTGAGGGTGGCACTCGGCTAAGCCTCTTGGAGTTTGATGCTTCCCAGGCAGGACTCAACTGCAGGACTTGGGCTCAAAGTTCAGGATTTGTGGGAAACCTGCAGGAGACTCCATGCCACATGGAAGGCGGAGGGGGGCGCCCCATGAGTTGACTGTCCTCAGCCTGGTCACAAGGTCACCGTTGCTCTAAGAACCAAATCTGGAAGCTAGGCTCAACGATTAGAGTTAGAAACGACCCATGTGTTACTTCCACATTATCTCCAAATGCAGGTGCCTCAGAGGATGAAGGAGACTTATATTTATTAAGTACCTATCCTCCACTTACACATGTATTACTCCATTTAATCAGCAGAACAGCTAGAAAAGAGAAAAATCATACCCATTTTACAGATAAAGAAACTAACTCAGAGGACTTTGGTAAATTGAGCTCGAGAACTAATAAATGGTAGAGCCAGAATGCAAATAAAAATCTGTCTAATCCCAAAGCTCATGATGTCTTCCCCCCTCTTAGCCCAGGAAAAGGACAGAAAAAAAGCAAAGGGGTAGGGAAAAGAAAATGGTGATGTACAGAAACAAACTTCTTTTATCACAAGTCACATCTTTGCCAAGGCCATTTTAAGAGGTACGTTCAACCCCTGAGCTACATTCACCAGTCTGGTGGCAAGGTCTCCCTTGTATTCAGACAGCATTGTCTGAGAAAATTCCGCAACAAGGCGGACTTAGGCTAGACCCATATTGTAAGAAGCCATCTGCCTCATCAAGCAGAGACCACGCAAGATGTATAGACAAGAAAGCATTTTTGTCTTTGCTACCAGTGTATGCTGGTAAGAGGCAGGAGATCAGAAAAATCAATTCGTGAGCTATTAAATTTGGTGTGTTAATTCGCGAGGCTGAGCCAGAAATCAGGAAAGCTGCCTAACTGGGGGCTATAGCACAGCAGAGGGTGAAATTGCCGGAGGAAGGGGAGCCTCCTTCAATGGGGATGCTACAAATGTGAGAGCAATAAGCCCACCAGGGGTGCGGCCCCTCCTCCAGGTATGGGGAGCAGGTCGGCCCCAGCAAGGTCCTCCCAGTCAACATCTAGTTCCTTCAAAGACAGGCTCTGGGGGCACCCCATGTCCCCCATGATCACTATCCTCGGGATTTTCTCAAGATGCTTCCTCATGATGGGCCCTACTATTGAGGGCCTTAAGGTCCCCACATCCCAAGGAAAGGGCTACCTCCCCCCCCTCACATCACCACCTAAATACTGCACCCCCAGACGTGGTCTCTAGCCTCTTTAGTGGGGGTCAGTCACCTGCTGAGAATCCTAGAGTAGCAGTGGCCACTCTCTGCAGGATAAGACAGCTACGCACAATGACCTACATGCTTACATTCGATGCCGGGCTTCAAGGAACTGTCAGGCTTCAAGGAACTTCATGGGAATATCAGTACCAATGAGATCAGGACTCGACTGCATGGCCAGGACTCTGAGTTGGGCTGGGAGCTTTAATCTGCATTTGCTCCAATCCTTCTCTCTCCCCTCATGTCTACCACAAATCCGAGCTACCTCGTGAGACACTCATGGGAATGACTTTCGTTCCAGCCTGGATGATATTCAGACATGCAGCAGGGCAGGGGGCTGAGCTCTGTGACTGGGTCTGGGGTAGGGGATGACTCACTCTACCTACTGCCTGGGTAGTTGTGAAGATCTGGTGGAATTATGTCTATGTACTAGCCAGCGTTCTCCAGAGAAAACAGACCAGTAGGACATAGGTAGAGATACAGAAGAGGGGACTGTCTCACGTGGTTACAGAGACCGAGAAGTCCCATGATCTGTTGCCTGCAAACTGGAGAACGAGGAAAGCCAGTGGTGTAATTCCTTCAGTCCGAGTCCAAAGGCCTGAGAACCCGAGGGCGCTGATGTCCAAGGGCAGGAGAAGATGGAGGTCTCGGCTCAACAGAGAGAGTGAATTTGCCTTTCCTCTGCCTTTTTGTTCTATTGGAGCCCTTAGTGGACGGGATGGGGCCTCCCCACACTGGGGAGGGCCATCTGCTTTACTCAGTTCACCAATTCAAATACTAGTGTCCTCTGGAAACACCCTCGCAGACACACCCAGAAACAATGTTTTACCAGTTGTCTGGGCACCATTTAGCCTAGGCAATTTGGCATATAAAATTAACCAACACAGCCTATAAACTGGACAAAAGTTAGTTTGTTCCAGAGTCAGTTCTCCTCCTAGGCTGGTGTTCACTGTGACTAATGGTGCTGGGGGCAATATTGCTGGACCATCACGACAGGGTCCCAGTGATTAGGAGTCAGCATATTATTCTATTGTTTGGTGACGTCTGGAGAGGTTACGCATCTGTGCACATTCACACGCCACTCATCAATTACCCACAAATCTCATACCCTCCCCTGACTTGGTTTGGCTCCAAGTGTTGGAATCTTTTTTTATAAATTTATTTATTTATTTATTTATTTTTGGCTGAGTTGGGTCTTTGTTGCTGCGTGTGGATTTTCTCTAGTTGCTGCAAGCAGGGGCCACTCTTCATTGTGGTGCACGGGCTTCTCATTGCGGTGGCTTCTCTTGTTGTGGAGCACGGGGTCTAAGTATGCGGGCTTCAGTAGTTGTGGCTTGCGGGCTCTAGAGTGCAGGCTCAGTAGTTGTGGCGCACGGGCTTAGTTGCTCCGTGGCATGTGGGATCTTCCCGGGCCAGGGCTCAAACCCGCATCCCCTGCATTGGCAGGTGGACTCCCAACCACTGCGCCACCAGGGAAGCCCCAAGTGTTGGAAACTTTTTGACAATATCTCGTCTCTTCGCTGAACACAGTCAGCTGAGGACTGGGTGAACGTGATGGATCAATGAAAGATTTGCGATTTACACCGGCCATGTGTCCTCAGGTGAGTCACCCTCTTGGGCCTCAGTTTCCTTACCTACATGATCACGGAGGTTGAAACAGATCCTCTCAAAAACTCCTTCAGGACTAAGTTCTGGGATTCTATGCTTCAGGTGCACATAAATCTAAATGGAGAGAGAACTTTTAAAGGAAGCAATGCCTAGAAAATTTAATGTTTTTCTTTGGTCATCATTATCTACTATCAACTTCTCAGATCAATAATATTTTCCATAGATATTGACTAAAATATACCTTTGTAACTCACTGTGATTCTCTCTGGTCTACTGAGGGGCACTTCCGGGGGTGAGGGGACCAGTGAGCACACTAAGCTTCACCATAGCTGTGTCTCCAAAGTTCTAAAGCTCCAAAGCTCACTCTCCTCCTTTGTCAGTGATTTCTGTCCTCTCCTGACAATATTTTCTGATGGCCTCCAGCTAATGTGAGGAGAGGCTTTGAGTTGCTTTTCTATACACTCTACTTTTTTCTTACGTGCTTCGTATTCGGCGGAAGTTAAGTGTGAAGGAACGGAACACATCTCTACTCTGCTGAGAGCAAGAAATAAAATTTTCCCAATTACAGGTTTCCTCTGCAATTTTCCTCTTTGAAGAAGAATAAAACATGACACCCACCCATCCCCATTTTCTTAGCTTTTTGTCTTCTGTACGCAGAGGCGGTGTCAACAGAATCGTGCATATGTGGTTGTGTAAAGACAACTTCTGTCCATGAGAAAAGGACTGGCCTTAGGGGAGGGGGAGAGAAATAAGCAAAGTCCTTCCCCACCAGCCAGACAGATGCACGCACGCGCGCGCACACACACACACACACACAGGCACTCACCATGACCTTTCTAATCATATGCACTTTTTCTCCAAGGAGGACACCCCATGTCTTCATAGTTTTTCTCTCAGACCACAACATCTGTACTGACTTTCATATTTTCTGTATATGCTTTATTGTAAATGACTCCACTCAACAAAGACTTACGGGGCATCCAGTATATGTCAGGCACCTGCTTAGCCCAGGGACTGCAGCAACAACAACAATATGACCTATAAGTATCTCATCTTTTCTGTGAGTCAGATGCCGTTCCAAGAGCTTTGCATGTTTTAGCTCCCTCAATCCTCACAGCAACCCCAGGAAGGAAGTACTATTATAATCTCCACTGTGCAGATCAAGAAGATGGAGCACAAATTAACCCAAAGCCAGAACAGCCAGCAAGCAGAAGAGCCAGGCTCTGAACCCAGAGTCTATGCTTTCAGCCACCTCAGAATATCACAAACCCTGTTCTCTCCTTCTAGCTGGTGAGTTACCATTTAAACAAATAATTAAGGCACCATGGGTAGAATTTCTTCTTACAGAAGAGAGTTACGGAGAGGAGGCCATTCCAGGGGGAGGGGATAGCACATGCAATGGCCTATGGACATGAACATCTGCAGGGGGGCATGAAAAGCCATGAGAGTACGGCTGGGTAAAGAATATTGGGTGGTGTGATGGTTAATTGTATGTGTCAGCTGACTGGGCCATGGGGGCCCAGACATTTGGTCAAACATTATGCTGGGTGTTCCCGGGTGAAATTAGCATTTGAATCAGTAGACTGAGTAAAACAGATTGCTCTTCCTAATGTGGGTGGGCCTCCTCCAATCAGGTGAAGGCCTGAATAGAAGAAAAAGACTGACCCTTCCCCAAATAAGAGAGAATTCTTCCTGCTTGACAGCCTTTGAACTGGGATGACTTTTTTCCCATCTTCAGACTCACACTGAAACATCAGCTCTTCAGGTCTTGAGCTTGCCAGACTGCCAACTACACCACCAGCTCCTGGGCCTTCAGACGCAGACTGGAATTACACGTCAGCCCTCCTGGGTCTCCAGCTTACCAGCTACAGACTTTGTGGCTCATCAGCCTCCATACCTGTGTGAGCCAATTCCGTATAATAACTCTCTCTCTGACTCTGTCTCTATCTCTATTTTTATTGGTTCTGTTTCTCTGGAGAACCCTGGGAAGTGCTGGGGGAAATGAAAATAAAAGATACGTTGTGTCCAGATAATGATGGAGGCCATGAAGGATAAGGAGCTAGACAAAGCTGTCTCTTGCCACCCCCCCAAGAGAATTCCTGTTAACAAGAGGCCAAGCCATAGACTCTCAGAGCAGAATGTCGGGGACGACTGGAAAGGGACCCACAGTGACCATAAGATAGCATGCCAAGAGGCATTTGTGGTCCCAATCACAGGATCCAGATCTAGAGATGAAGGGGAATTTAGAGAGGTCCTAACTACCCGCCTCCCCACCCTGCCCTGCAGTTTATGGGAGAGAAGGCTGAGGCCAGGGAGGGGAGCGCAGGTCTGGGGTGACATCTGTGTGTGCGACAGAGGGGTTGTCACCACCTTCCCCCAAAGCACAGTCCGGAGCTCACTCCCCAAATCACCCATCCTCCCACCAACCCAGCTGGCCCCACTCAAGACATGCCTAGGAAAGCTTCCCCACGATTCAAGGAGGAGAACGAGGAAGTGTGGTGCCACACACACACACACACACACACACACACACACACACACACACATCCCTTGGTTGTCATTTTGAGCCTAATTGTTTTAACACCAGCTGTCAGGTCTGCAAAATTCTTCTCTGGTACCAATGACCTGCAAGATCTAGAATAACAAGGATGTGTTTAAAAATAGTCCAGATTCCTAGAATTCAGTTCTCCTCACCCGCCCTTCTCCATCTTACTGACAGGCCTGGTTAGAACTCCACTTAAAATTTATGAGTACAAAGCCAAACACTGTGATTCAGATTTACTAGGAGTGGTAGAGGAAAGTGGTGGACAGGAGCAGAAGCTGAAGATGCAGGGACCTGGGCTGCTTTTCTGCAAAGCAGGCTGGAAACCTTGGCGGATCCTCAGCCCTACACCCCCGTGGATTGACTTTCCCCAGCTCATCAAGCTGAGCACTCACTTCCTCCACTGCCCCCGGGGCTCCAGGTCTCCTGGACCCTCGCAGACAAGCACCCCAACAGCTAAGATCTCAACACCCCTTGGTGGTGGGCCCATCAGCTCCCTGCAGCCCAGACCCCACAGACTCTGCTCCTTCTGCCTCCAAGCAGTATGGCAGCAAGGGAGAAGGCAGCTCTGCAGGCAGACAAGCTCAAGGTCAAATCCCACACAGCTGCTAACTAGCTGCATGACTTGACAGTCAAATTCCTAAATCTCTCGCAGTCTCAGTTTCCCATCCGTAAAACCTGGCTCCCATGATCATTCTAAGAATAAACACAGGGGCTTCCTTGGTGGCGCAGTGGTTAAGAATCCACCTGTCAATGCAGGGGACATGGGTTCAAGCCCTGGTCCAGGAAGATCCTACATGCCGCGGAGCAACTAAGCCTGTGCTCCACAACTATTGAGCCTGCGCTCTAGAGCCCATGAGCCACAACTACTGAGCCCACGTGCCACAACTACTGAGCCCGCATGCCACAACTGCTGAAGCCCGCACGCCTAGAGCCCATGCTCGGCAACAAGAGAAGCCACCGCAATGAGAAGCCCACACACCGCAACAAAGAGTAGCCCCCGCTCACCGCAACTAGAGAAAGCCGGCCTGCAGCAACAAAGACCCAACGCAGCCAGTAAATTAATTAATTAATTATTTTAGAAAAGAATAAACGTAAAGTACAGGGTACCCTACACTCCACGACTGGAAGGTAACAGAAACGCTTTTCTTCCCCTTCCTAAGCCCAGCTGTCTTATTACTCTTTCAAACACACTTAGGTAACAGTAAGTCAGGGAAATTTCAGTTAGTTCATAGCATCATTTATGAAACCGGAGGCAAGTTCAACATCCAACCTTGAGGAAATGGCTAACTTATGATTCATCTCTTCTATGAAGTCGTGTGCAAGCACTCAAATTCTATTTTACTGACATGAGAAAACACTCATAACATGATGTTAAGAGAAAAAACCAGCATGCAGATTGTATTTACAGTGTGATCTCAGTAATGTGAATGAAAACATGAAAATAAAGCTAGGCAAAACGTTGACAGATTGTTTCTGGGCAGAGGACTTATCAGTGAGCGTTTTCTCTTTATTTATGCTTTTTCATTTCCAGAACAAAAATGCTTAAAGAAATCGACGGCCTTTTCTTGTTTCAAAAGAGAAGAGTTGGGCCACCATCATGGGGGGCAAACAGTCTCTTCCTAGATGACAAAATTAATTTAAAGTTCTGAAAAAATGCTGTTTGCCAAATTTGACCAAACAGTGAGGTAGCCCAAGGAGACGGAGAAATGAGTCTTGTTCTACACCTGATTTGGTTGGTATAAATGAGTTGAGAGGAAGCTTCAAAGTAACTAGCCTTCCTCCTGCGGACGGGGGTGCAAGGGAATCAACGTGTGTAGACGGAGCCCCATCAGTCACTCCTGGGACAGCAGGAGATGCTCAGCTCCAGGCCACTATGCAAGTCATGGGCAGGGTCAGGAAGTCTTCTCCCAGGACCCCAAGATTTAAGGCCAACCTAGAGAACTCTCATGTGGCTTATAAACGGACAATTCAGAGGATTCAGAGAAATACGAGAGAGGAAACTGTCTGACCCTTCCATGGGTTTAGTTAATAGACATGTCCATCTGTGAGGACAAGCAGAAAGCTCTGTCCTCGGAGGAACCTCAGGGAACACCTAACCCAACACGCTCCAGTTATAGATGAGAAAACAGACTGACTGAGGTGAAGTGATTTTCCCCAGAGTCAAGCCAAGAGGCGTGTTTGAAGCTCTGCGTGAAAGAGCAGGAGCAGAGCCCACATGCAGCCTTACTGCCCTGGTGCCCTCAGGTGAAGAAACAAGGTCACTGCAGCTAAGCAGCGCACAAGGCTGAAATGGTGTCTCAGTGAGAAACAGTGCATCACGACATATCGTTTTCTTCCTCGCTGAACACACAGCTGCATTTGGATAGACATATATGTTTCAGAGCATAATTATTCTTTCCTAGAGATTCTCTCGGCTATTTCAAGCCCTCAAGCCTTTGCCTTTCTGCTTAGGAAGGTGCACCCCTCCCCCAACTTTTTTTTGGCTGCATTGAGATTTTGTTGCTGCACGTGGGCTTTCTCTAGTTGTGTTGAGCAGGGGCTGCTCTTCGTTGTGGTGCGCGGGCTTCTCATTGTGGTGGCTTCTCTTGTTGCAGAGCACAGGCTCTAGGCACACGGGCTCAGTAGTTGTGGCGCACAGGCTTAGCTGCTCCGCGGCATGTGGGATCTTCCCGGACCAGGGCTCCAACCCGTGTCCCCTGCATTGGCGGGCGGATTCTTAACCACTGAGCCACCAGGGAAGTCCCCCCACCCCGTGCCCCAACTTTAAAGAAACTCTATACGTATCTGAAATCTGGATTTAGGGGGAGGAAACAACAGAATAGTTGCTGGCTTTCTCTAATGATTTAGCATATGGGAAATAAGAAACAGAGCTAATGCTTATTGATCATAGGCTAAATGTTAGATGCCACACATATATTTTCTATTCTTATTCAAAAACAATCCTGTGAAGGAAGAATCCCATTTTTGATGGGGAAACTGAGGGTCAGAGGATTAAAAGTCACCTGCTCAGGGTCACCCAGTTAGGAAGCGGCCTCTTATAACGCACTGCCCTGAGGCTCCCGCAAATAGAAGCTGAGGTAGACAGCTAGGGAGGCGCAGAGCCTTGGTTCTCATATATTTAAACTATTATCTCACAGCAGTGATACTTGATTCCAATTGAGCAGCAATTTGTCTACTGTGTAAAGAAAAAGTCTCCTCTCGTGGGTAGACCTAGAGACTGTCATAGAGTGAAGTAAGTCAGAAAGAAAAACAAACATCGTATAATATCGCTTATATGTGGAATCTAGAAAAATGGTACAGATGAACTTATCTGCAAAGCAGAAATAGAGACACAGACATAGAGAACAAACATATGGATACCAAGGGGGAAGGGGGTGGTGGGAAGAATCGGGAGATTGGGACTGACATATACACACTACTATGTATAAAACAGAAAACTAACGAGAACCTACTGTAGAGCACAGGGAACTCTACTCAGTGCTCTGTGGTGACCTAAATGGGAAGGAAATCCAAAACAGAGGGGATAGATGTATACACAGAGCTGATTCACTTTGCTGTACAGCAGAAACTAACACAGCATTGTAAAGCAACGAGACGTCAGTAAAAATTAATAAAGAAAAAAAGAGAAAGTCCCCTCTGCTTCCTAGAGACGGCCCCCAGATGCCAATTCTGGGCCAGCCAGGCCCACTCAGACACTGCTTCCGGGTCCCCCTGCATCAGGCAGCTGCAGGGATGAAGGGCTGCTGCCACTGCCCATCTCGGAGTTAGGAAAGGGGCGCAAAGAGAGAGCCCGTGTGCTGAAGAGGAGCTGGGACAAGGTAAAGGCGGACTTCCTGGCCCCACAGGTCACCAGAGCAGCCCCTGCAGGCCGCTCACCACCAGTCAGGGGCAAGCGGCTCAGCCCGAGGCCTGCCCACCCAGGGCTGGGACTTCCAGGCGCCCTGGCCCTGGGCACGTCAGGCTGCCCCAGTCCCCACTCGCTCTCTCATCAGCCCCTGTTCCTCACAGCACGTCCTTCCAACAGACCTTGTTTCCTAGTCAGACCTCTGGGATTATAAGGATGACTCTGCCCTTCTTCTCTAGTGGACGGATAAATCCATGTTGTTCCTTACGTGGGTTCCCCCAAATGCAGACTTATTCCGGGCTCCTGCCCGGAAAGCACAAATCACTTCAAACCACCTCCTCCTCTGTACACTTTGTGCAAGTCTTAGAGGCCAGGAATGCCTCCCCTGCCCCTGTCCTGGGTGGCCAGCACCATCCTCCTCCAAGACCCTCCCTTCTGAACTCCAAAGTAATTTACCTGCGGGCCTCTTTCTTTGTCTGGAAATTACTGTGTCCACATAGGATCTTCCCTCTTAGACGGAGCTTGCTGGGGGAAGAATCACTCAGTGCACATGCACAGCGGTTTCAGAATCCTTACAAAGAAGAGGCAGACCTACTAGAGAATGGACTTGAGGACACGGCAAGGGGGAAGGGTAAGCTGGGATAAAGTGAGAGAGTGGCACGGACTTATATATACTACCAAATGTAAAACCTTCAACTGGTGGGAAGCAGCCACATAGCACAGGGAGATCAGCTCGGTGCTTTGTGTCCACCTAGAGGGGTGGGAGGGAGACGCAAAAGGGAGGGGATATGGGGATATATGTATATGTATAGCTGATTCACTTTGTTATAAAGCAGAAACTAACACACCATTGTAAAGCAATTATGCTCCAATAAAGATGTTAAAAAAAAAAAAAGAATCCTTACCAAGACCAAATGCTCACAGTGCTTGCAGTTCTTTCCATTGCCAGGGGAAGAAGGTAGGAGAAAAGAACGGCAGAGAATACACACTGTCCAGTATCAGTAGCAAGTGGAAAGGACGGAGGTGTAGGAACCGTCCACATCCCAGAGGCTGTCTCCCCTCCCACCCAGCACCGTCCCTGACAGGTGACGCACCGGTGACAACTAACGGCTCTCCCCACCGGTGACCACGGGACAGCCCAGGCCACGGTGGACATGTGAGTTCAGGGACTGTGAGTGCTGTGGCCTCCCACTCAGCCCCACCACCCTCAGCGCCAAGATGTGAGTAGCACGCTGGGCACCTGGAGTGCCAGGAAAAGGAGGCAAAAGGGAAGCGGGGCGCAGTCTCCATCCTCAGGGGCTGGTGCCTACTCCAGCTGGGATGGAAAACTCATTTGTGGGAATAATCTGGGCACAGTTACAGAGCAAGTCACTTCTGGATGGAAACCGGGGGTTTGAACGGGAGGGCCTCATGGGGGCTCTAAAGGCCAGAAAAGGGAGGTGACTGGCCCGGTTAAGGACAGTGCTGAGGGTAGACCCCAACTCTGTAGCTCCAAGGTGGAGGCTCTACCCCCTGTGCTGCCTCAGCTCACAACATTCACAGCCAGGGAGGACCCCAAGGAGGCTCGGCTGGGACTGAACAGGTTAATTCGGGAAGGGTACCACAGCCCCCGGCAAAGCAAATCAGCCCTGAAGTAACTGATGTACTTTTTACTATGTATTTGCTCTATGCAAGACACTGAGGAAGCAGAGATGAAGCTGCACAGCCCCTGCCCAAGTAGTGATCACATTCTAACAGAAGGACGAGTACAGCATTATCCTCGTTGTCACCACCACCACCATCATCAACGCCCTCATCATCGCCCGGTCGTCATCACCACCCTCATCGTCACCACCAGCATCACCACCACCAGAATCACCACCGTCATCATCACTACCATTATCATCACCACCACCACCATCATCACCACCCTCATCACTACTCCCATCACCACCCTCATCATCGCCCTGTCATCATCACCACCAATTTTCATCACCACCACCATCATCATCGCCCTGTCGTCATCACCACCCTCATCATCACCACCACCAGAATCACCACCGTCATCATCATCACCATTAACAGCACCACCATCATCTCTGTCATCATCGCCAACATCAATACCATATGACCATCAACAGCCTTGCCATCATAGCTACCGTCCTGATACTAATACTCTAATACCTAATCTGTGTCAGCACTGTGGATTACATTCTTCATCTTTAATGCTCAAATATTCCTTTTGAAGTAGGAATTATAATCCCTATCTTACAAATGAGCAAAGTGGGGCTCAGAGAAGGCACACAGCCTGCCCAAAGTGGTACTATAAGAACTTGGATTCTGGAGCAGGTCTGCTAGACTGCAAAACTTTCCCTCTTTTGCCCTCCAGGCTACCTCCATCAACAAATAGTTACGTTAACATGTAATAAATGTTCTAACAGACATAGGCAAGGAGCTTTGGTTAATTCTGCTGTGATGGCGAGCCAGGAGTTCACAGGCGAGGATATAGTCGAGGTGAACCTTGGGAGGGCTCTCGAGTCCTGGTGGAAAGAGTGATGGCCATGTGTTCCAAGGAGACTGGGAAGGATGCTGGGCGATCAGGGCACAGCAGTCCTGGAACACTGCAGGAGTGAGTAGTGAGTGGGTGAGCGAGAGTAGTGTCAGCTGGGACCAGGATGCGAGGGCCGCACCCCCTGAGCCGCTGAAATGGAGGTAAGCCTGTGTGTTAGGAGGAAACCTCGAGTCTTAGGCCAGGGCAGTGAAATGCTCAAATCTACTTTAAAAAGTTCACTGCGGGGTGAAGATATATTGACAAGGATGTTTATGAGTCTGATGTTTATAAAAAGTGGCAACTGCTTACCAGGCTAGGAACAGAGAACTGCTCCAGTGAACCTGTTGCTAATCCACACAATGGAATGCTCTGCTGTCATTAATCACGGTGATGTGTAGCATCCAGCAATTCATCCTCCAGGTATTCATCCCAAAGAAGTGAAGGCAGGGACTCAAACAGATATTTGTACGCCTGTGTTCACAGCCGCGGTATTCACAACAGCCAAAAGGTGGAAGCAACCCAAGTGTCCGTGGATGGATGAATGGATAAACCACATGTGGTCTAACCATACAGTAGACTACCACTCAGCTTTAAAAAGGAAGGCAATTCTGACACGTGGATGAACCTTGAGGACATTATGCTAAATGGAATGAGCCAGACACAAATGGATAAATACTGTATGATTCCACTTACACGAGGGACCTGGGGGAGTCAGATTTATAGACATGGAAAGTAGAATGGTGGTTGCCAGGGGCTGGGAGGAGGGCAGAAGAGGGAATTAGTTTTTAATGGGACAGAGTTTCAGTTTGGGATGATGGGAAAGTTCTGGAGCTGGATGGTGCTGATGGGAGCACAATATGAATGTACTTATCAGCATTAAATCGTAGCCTTAAAAATGGTTAAGACGGGGCTTCCCTGGTGGCGCAGTGGTTGAGGGTCCGCCTGCCGATGCAGGGGACGCGGGTTCGTACCCCGGTCCGGGAAGATCCCATATGCCACGGAGCGGCTGGGCCCGTGAGCCATGGCCGCTGAGCCTGCGCGTCCGGAGCCTGTGCTCCGCAGCGGGAGAGGCCACAGCAGTGAGAGGCCCAGGTACCGCAAAAAAAAAAAAAAAATGGTTAAGATGGTAAATTTTATATCACGTGTATTTTACCACAATAAAAAATGATGATATGGGCGTGCATTAACACAGAAATACGCTGTAACATGCTGGTTAAGGAAAAACACATGTTATGTTATAATCCTAATTTTTTTTTTTTTTTTTTGGCTGCACCATGTGGCTTGTGGGATAGTTCCCTGACCAGGGATCAAACCCGTGCCCCCTGCAGTGGAAGCGTGGAGTCCTAACCACTGGACCGCCAGGGAAGTCCCCCTAATCCTACTTTTAAACATATATGTATATGCTAGCCCAAATATTAAAAGATACGAATCAAAGTGTTAACAGTGGTTATTTCTGAACCATGAGATTACTTTGTTTTTTTTTTTTTGTGGTACACGGGCCTCTCACTGTTGTGGCCTCTCCCGTTGCGGAGCACAGGCTCCGGATGCGCAGGCTCAGCGGCCATGGCTCACGGGTCCAGCCGCTCCACGGCACGTGGGATCTTCCCGGACCAGGAAACGAACCCGTGTCCCCTGCATCAGCAGGCAGACTCTCAACCACTGTGCCACCAGGGAAGCCCTGAGATTACATTTTATTTTCTTCCTCTGCATATCTGTGTTTCTCAGTTTCTACAACGGACACTATAACTTATAATAAGAAATGTTTTCAATTAAAGAGAGGAGGAAGAAAAATATGCAAGACAGATTGATGGCATGATGGATTCACTAGGGAGTGGGATGAGAAACAGGCTGGGGAGGAAAAAACAGGAGGAGAGCCAGTGAAGCAGCCTTGGCAGCGGGACTTTGATTCATTCATTCATTCAGTGCCCACCTGGGGGAAACCGGGGCAGAAGGAACAGTATCGCAATTTTCATTGTTCACTCCTTACCTGTATGTTGGATGCCTGCGACAGAGCCAGTCACTGGAGACACCAATGTGACCAAGATACTCTATCTGTCTTCCCAGAATGTACGTTCTGTGTTGGGAGACAGAAAGACAAGCCACCAAGTGGTATGGAGCAAGGCATCCGTGGATGTGCAGAGTGCTGGGGACACGGCAGAGGGACACAGGAGCTGAGTTAAACGGGACTTCTCTGCGAGCTTGGGGCCTGCAGACTCATGCAGGCCAGCCCCAGGGGAGTGGAGTTTGGTGTTCCAAGCAGAGGACACAGAGCACAGTGTAAATGCTCAGAGGTCACAAGAGAGCCTGGCAGTACAATACCAACAGAACCTGTAGGATTTCTTCCCCTGAAGACATCACAGAACAAGCAGACATCCCTGCCCAGCTGGATACGGGGTTTTCTGCGGCTGCCTCTGCACGTTACCCATCTAGCAGCCATCTCCCTCTTCTCCCTTAGTTTACAGAAGCTCATCTCTGATCCAGCTGCAAAGTGGAGAAAGTAGGCTCCTCCCCTAACCCAGGGGATGAACATGATTGGTTCAAGTCAAGCAATTAATCCTGTATCCCTTTTCCGGTGATTAGTGTAGAAGTAGATATATCACAAAATTCTGGCCAATGAACCCTTAGAAGAACCCTGCTAGGTGGCTTCTAGTTAGGATTTTGCTCCTCAGTAAGAGGAAAGAGCTGCTAAGGAAAAGGTTCATTTTGTACCTGCCCCCTTAGATCCAGCTTGGGATGCTGCTCTGATGCTTGGAGCTGCGGCAGCCAATTTATGAGCATGAGGGACAGGCTAGGAGAGTCGCAGAGACAAGGGTCCAACCTCCTAATATTTTTGAACTGCAGACCATTCTTAGAAATGCCCATCTCCAGCATTCTGTTATGTAAGATAATTAAATGCCTTTGTCATTAAGCCTCTGCTAGTTTGTTATTCTGTTCCTGCCGCCAAATGCACCTTACGTTGGTTATTCTGTGCCTGCCTCAAGACCAAGAGCTAACGCGACAGCTTCTGTGGGTCTGGCACACTGGGATGTGATCCCGATGGTCATCTGATGCCTGAAAGCCAATATTTCCCTTCCATCAGGTCACACCTCCCCTGCAGCCTTCTACATGCACAAAGAAATAAAGCTGTTGACTTAATAAAGCTGTACTTTCCACCCAGCTATCAGCATCATTGCCCTCAATATTGATGAGTTGCATGCAGAACAGATTATACCAAACCCACAGAGGAAGATGGGCTGATGCAGCCAGCTCTTCCTTTCCCCCAAACAAAGCACACTTGGTCAAAGAAGCAGGAAACAAAACAAAAGGAAAAAAGTCCACCCAGATCTCATCTACTCGTTGTGGATGCAAGGGTGGCCACGTCTGCACCAGGGGTACCAGAGGGCCGTCTTTGAAGGCCCTGCCTTCCTTTTAGACGCCCTTGCTCCCCTTCCCTAGAGGCAGAAGAGGCAAAACTCAGGTGAATGAGGCAACCGGCAGGCAAGGAGCTTGAGATCATAGGGACAGATGGCAGAGCTGGGCTGTGCAGGGCCCAAGAGCAAAGCAACCAGGGCTGAGTGGGCTCTGCCTGGGAGAGAAGAGAGGGGAGCACGTGTCTGCCTTATTCAGAGACTGAAGTGCATTTCTGACCGTTGCGTTCACCCAGGGAGCAGGACGATGCAGCCCTGCACCAACCAGGTCCTGCCGCGCGGTTCCTACACGCACTGTGATGCACCTGGGGAGAAGCGGCCTGGTTTAACCACGCTCGCATGTCACTCTCACGGCGCCCGTCCTGCTCAAACACCCTCAGTGGCTCCTGCTATCTACAGAGTTGAGGCCACTCCCTTTCGCCCGGCCCTCCACAACACCCCCCACCACTAAGGGCTTGTCGCCCACTCGGCTCCGGTGTGCACCCGAAGGCCAAAGGCTGGCGCAGGCTCTCAGGCAGCCCACGGAAACCCTGCAAACTACCCCAGGGCTTTGATTCCCTCTTCCTCAGCGAGGCGCCCCTCGCCACTTCCTGTCCTCAGGCCACCGGGGCTCCACGCCGGACGCAGCATGTCGGTCTGGGCTGGGTGCTGCCGGGAGCCCTGGGTGAGCCACAGGCCAAGCTGCTCCAATCACACCCCACCGCCAGCAGCCACAGCAGGCCCCGGGGGGCTCCCCAAGCTGAGGGACACCGGCTTACGTGCACAAGGACCTTCGAGCTCATAAAGAGCAAAGGCCTGAAGGATTATTCCTCTTAAACTGTTGTCTAAAGTTGTGTAAGGGGTTCGTTAGCACAGACATGGAACCAGGCCCCGATTTACACCTCTCCTCAAGTCAGTGGATGTGGGCTGGTCCTATTCCAGAGCTCCACAGCCTCTGGCAAATTGCTCCAGGGTAATATCTCTCTCTCTCTCTCTCTCTCTCTCTCTCTCCATGAAATGAGATAGGGCCTGATGGAAATAGCATGAGTTATGGAGTAAGACAAATTTGGGTTCAGAATTGGTCCCAGTCATTCTATAAAATGCCTGACCAGCATTCCTCAAAACTGTCAAGGTCACCAAAAACAAGTCTGAGAAGCTGTCGGTCTAGACAAGTCTGAGGAGACATGATGACTAAATGTAATGTGGTGTCCTGGGTGGGATCCTGGAAGAGAAAAAGGACATTAGAGAAAACTAAGGTAACGTGAATAAAGTATGGACTTTAGTTAATAATAATGTATCAATATTGGTTCATCAATTGTGACAAATGTTCCACACTAATGTGAAGTGTTAATAACAGGACAAACTGGGTATGGGGTATATGGGAACTCTCTGTAACACCTCTGCAATAATTCTGTAAATCTAAAACTGTTCTGAAATAAAATGTTTATTAAAATATAATAATAATAACTGGTCCCAGGCATTTAATAGTGGTGTAACTTTGGGAAAATGATTTCCCCTCCCTAAGCCTCAGTTCCACGTTATAAAATGGGATAATAATAACTACCTCATGGGGGTGATGAAACATGTGTAGAATGTTTTCATAATGCCTAGCACACAATCTGTACTCATTAAACATTCCTTTTTTAAGTCCCAACCAAGAAATATAGTTAAGATTCAATAATAGCAAATAATTAACCCATATTTAAAATTTCCAGTTTTCCCCAAAATGTCCTTTATAACCTTTTTCTTGGCCCAATATCAAGGCTCATGTATTCCATTTTATTGTCAGGCCTCTTTATTGTCCTTTAGTCTAAAACAGTGGCCCCCTCCTTCCCGTTTTTTCTTTCATGACACTGACACAAATTTAAACCAGACATTCCCAGGAGGTCAAAGAGCAGAAGCTTCCCACCAGAGTGGGAGCTGAAACCTGGCTGGAGCGATGTGGTCATTTTTCACTCAACCCCCTGTTAAGCCACGCCCTGCCTACCACACACCATGCATTTTACTAAGGACACTGTATACATTGTCTCACATTTCACAGCAACCTTATCAAGTCAAGACCATTATCCCTATTTGACAGATGAGAAAACTGAGGCTCAGAACAGTTAAGTGACTTGCCAAAGTCCTACAGCAGTCACTAGCAGAGCTGGGATTTGAACCCTGGCTCAAAACTCAGGTTCCTTCCCAAAAACCAAAACCACAGTCCTTTCAGGGAAGCTCCCCTTTACTGGGAGAGACCGGCATGGAAACAAGCCATTACAACAATACAATGACAAAAGTGCCAACACACAAGCAAGTGGGGGACACCACAGGAACCAAGAGAAAGGAAGTGGGAGCCTCGGGGGATACCAGAGAGCCTTCCCAGGCAGGAGGCAGGCGGGGCCCCGGGAGGGGGCAGCATCCTGTCCGGCAGCCACAGAGCAAAGGTGCCTTCGCCAGAAGGACACAGGTGCACAGGGAATGAGACGGGAAAGCAGGTGGGCACCGGGATGAGGAGGGTCCTGAAAGTCTGCATTCATTTCTGTATCTGCCCATTCATTCATTCACTCACCAAATATTCGTGGCGCTTCTATTAAGTGCCAGGCCTGTCCTGGCTGCTAAGGATACAGCAGAGAACAAGGGTACACAGACGGCAGCCTCACGGAATTTACAATCTAACTGGGAAGGAGATAATAAATAAATAAGTGATACGCATGGCAGTTAAGTGTAGGGAGGAGAATAAAGCAGAGGGGACAGGGAATACCTGGAGCCAGAGGGAGGGAAAGGCCTGGATGAGATATTTGAGTAACGATCTGAAGGAGGGAGTGAGGGTGGCTGGCAGTGAGAGTGGCAGGGGAAGAACATTCCAGGTGGAGGAAGCAGCCGAGGCGAAGGGTAAATTGAGGCTGGAAGGCAAGAAGCGCCCGGTTGAGGGGCCGCTGAGGGGCCGCACTGGTACCATGGGAGCAGCACACTATCCCTACGTGTGCGACAAAACGGTTCAGGCACGCTCGTGCCGGGCACCATGCTGCCCGCTTCAGGACCACCGGATGCCAGTGACAAGAGCCTTAGCGATCTTCACGCTCATTAATGACCCTGGTGGGGAGGATCTGGAACATGGTGGGCAGGGCCTTGAAGCCCCTATCAGAGCACATGGTGAAGGGATTCAACTATGGCTAGGGCCAGCCCCACAGGAGCCACCCCTGGCCTGACATTCCAGGTCCCAGGACCCCCCATCACACCCCAATACCCCAACCCTGACTGCCGGCATGGTGACACATGAGAAGGCCATGGCCCAAGCCTCTATAGGATCTCAGCTGCTGGAGAACTGCCATGCAGATAAATTTCACCTGCCAAGTTACTAAACCTCTCCAGGCCTCTATTTTCTCATCTGTGAAATGGGGATAATAATGGCCCCTATTTCCTAAGAAGGATGATATGACTTAATAAATGTAAAGTCTTCACAACACCATTTGCACATAATAGGAACTCAATAGCTGTGAGTGGCTGTCCATTATTAGGGTGGTTGTGCCTGCTGCTATTATTATTATTATCAATATTACTGACAGTAGCCCCAAACTACACTCATAGTCTACCTAAGGGTTTCCAGGACCACCGGGGAGGGAGAAGAACTGGAGAAACGTAGACAATGGAAAAGACACCCCCTTCCCTCAACTTGTCTTCCACCCTCGCACCACCTACCCAGCTTATGTGCCTCCCCCCGCCCATTCACTCCTTCTCCTCCAATCTAGTGTCCCTCTTTTCTCTTGGTGTCAATAGCGCTCCCCAGGAACGCACCGTAAATACATTAGCAGCTCATTAACAACCACAAACGAATACATTTTGCCTCATGTCAGGCCATGTCTAATCAACTGCTGCAATAAATGCAATTCTATTCTAATAATCCTCTGCCCTCCCAGAGCATCCTTCATCCAAGGCCTTTCTGACAACCCTTAGCCCCCAGGAAAGAGGCGGTGCCTTGCTGAGTTGCAGCATCTGGGCTTATAAGAGCTATAAGAGTCCTTACATATCTGTAGACCACCCCTTCCCTCAGCTTGAAGATTTAAAAAAAGCCCAGAGAGAGGAAGTGAATTTCCCAAGGTCACACAGCAGGTTGGGCGCCAAGTCAGTGGGAACCTGGGCTTCCAAGCTAGCATGTATTGCTCCACAGCAGGCATTTAATCCTCAAGTGACCCTCGAGGGCAGGTACCATCAGTACCTCTGCTTTGTGGAGAAAGACAACAAGGCTCAGAGAAGTTAAGGACCTGCCCAACATCTCCTGATAGCCGTTGTAGGTAAATGCAGAGGGAGGAGACTGAGGAGACTGACCTTACCTACCGTGAGGCTTTCTAGGAGTCTCTCGGTCAAGAAGGAGCAGAGGAAAGGGGGTCTGTGGGACAGGAAGGGGAGGAGAAGGATTTCCCACAGCATCTCGCAAAGTGACCTCTTGGGATACAGGCTCATAAGGCCCCAAAAGTGACGCATCAGGAAACAAGGCCATGTGTATTTATTGGAGATGCATACTCCTGCCCGAGGGCTCTGTCTGGGTCTGCCTGGCAGAGGCAGGCTCCAGACAGCGAAGGACTGACTTTCACACCAGCAATCTGTCGCCACAGATCCATCAAGAGAGACCCTTTAATATCTGCCCCCTTCTGTGATGCCACAGTGCCTAGATCTGGCCCCGAAGCTGTGTTGCTGACGGGAACCAACACCACCCATTAACCCAGAACTAGTGCAGACAGAGCAGGTCCCCAAACGCATATGGAAACCAGGGCTCGCACATCTATATGGATGCTCTGCCTTTGCCTGGCAGAACGAGTTCAACAAAAATCAAAACATACTTCAGAAGGTTCCTTAAGGAGTAGGGATCTGCTTTATGAAGTCTGGGGGCCACAGAAGAACCTCTGGAGTCACCCTGTCCATGGCTCTGTCTTCCAGCCCACTTGTACCCAAGCCACGCATGCGGACGGCTCCCTGTGAGGCCACCCAACTCCTCCAGCGTCCGTTCTCCTCCTCCTCCAACATCCAGGCCGGCAGGACAGACCCCAACCCATCCCCGGCCACTGCATGAAACCTCAGCTTTGTCCAACCATGCCTTTCCTCACCCAGCAGACAGGCCTAACGGGCCAGAAGGGATTTGTTCGGCTCTCCAGATCCATCATAATCTGAGCGCTTAAAGGTCCCCCAATGCCCATTTAGACAATCCCCATTTTCTAACAGCCAGTAAATACTCTGGGACCGGGTGAGCATTTTTAAAGGTCCTTAAATAGCTCATTTGCATAATCCATATTTTCAGAGCCCCTAAGCATGTGTCCTGCCTTCCTAATCTCAATCTTTATTATGCATGAGAAAGAAAAGGCTTCCAAGGAGTGTAGCAGCCCTTCACAACCCTTCTGGGAGAATTGATTCTTGTTTTCAAAAATGACCACGTTTTCAAAAGCAGGCACGGAGCTAACCACAAAAGGAAAATATTTAAAGGGAAGCTGTTAACCTGTGTAGGCCTGCAAATGTTCTTTCCTTGAAGGCAGGAAACTCCCCTGCGGGCTCCTAGGGGTACTAATTACACACTGGCCCCTGCAAATGCTTCAGTGAAGGTTGGAGCCCTCCCCGCTCCCACACTGGTTCCCTCCTGGAGCCTCTAAGAACACAGCTTCACCTGAACATCTCTTTCAGGATCACTTTTCCAGTTTTAGTCTCAGCCCAAAGCCCTTCCTGCAGAAAGGAACGGAAATTTGCCAGGAGAAACTTAGGTGTCAGGATTGTGGGCTGTTCAGCAGGAATCTTGGGAAAAGCCTCTACCCTGTGGGCAACAGGAAAGTTGATTCCTGCAGAAGAAAGCCCCAGGGGATAGTGAGAAAAAGCCCCCAGGAAGATGAATCCAAGACAAGAAAGACGCCCCCTGCAGCCCCTCCACTCTCTTGGATGGAAAAACAATCTGTCCTGTTAGGAAGGACATCCAAATTCCAAAACACCTGCAACCACAGTCAAACATGGGCACCCCGCCCCCCCTCCCCAAACACACACAGAATGTTGAGCCAAAGAAGCCAGGCCTGAAAAGTACATACTGTATGACTTCGTTCCTATAGACTTCTAGAATAGACAAAAAGAACCTACGATGAGAGAAGCCAGGACCAGGGGTACCCTGGGTTTGGGGCTAGAAAGAAGACGTGGGGCACTTCTCAGGCACAGGTAATAGCCTGATCTAGGTGCTGTCTCCCTGGGTGTGTTCACTCTGGGGAAATGCACAAAGCGATACACTTTTTCTTTTTGGAGGTAATCCAAATCCCCTTAGTTCCAGTTTCAACCTCCCCCCAGTTTCTCCTGGCATGGCTCTCAAATCCCCTCCTGCTGCACCTTATTTATCCAGAATGCCCAACTATCTGTGAAAAGGGTCACTCCTCCTTTGTCCAGATTTTGGATTTAGGAAGGGTGGGGGGTCTTTATAGTAACACGGACATCTCTAAATGGACGAGGGGCTTCTTTGCCGTTCTTTGCCCCGTAACTCCCACACCTGCTAGAAACCCCACCACATTAGAGAGGGGTACCTAATGGGGGGTTGGCGGTGGGAAGGTGTGGAAGCAGCTGGCAGAGAAACTCAGTCAGGTCTGGCAAAGACGGATGTCTCCCTGTTGAGTGTCTTTGAAGCTGGGAATGGGCGCCAGGCCAGGTGGTGCCGGGTTTCTCCAGCCTCAGGCAGGCTGCAGGGCTGGATAACCTGAGACCCACTGCCAGGCCCTCCAGAGACTGGCTGAGCTCAGAACCAGAAGGAAGGAGGGGGCAGAGAAAGCTGGGGAGGCGGGGGGAGGAGGGAGACGAAGGGAATGAGGGGGAGGATTGAGGAAAGGCAGGAGAGAGGAAGGGGGGAAACTGACCGGCTCTGAGAGCCAGCTGGGCGCTGGTGGGTGGCAGCGCAACCCTGCCGACTCTGGCCTCTACCGCTACATCTCGGGCTGCGGGGCCGGCAGCAAACGGGGAGGCCAGAGGAACTTGGACACTCGGGACTCTCAGCGGATCCGTCGCCAACATCCTGCCCTTCCTGCTTCACACACACACATCCCGCCCCAGCCCACTGGCCTCGCCCCCTGCGCCCTGCGCCGTCCGCCCCACGCGCCCTCCTCCGGGCACCTCCTCAGACTCCACGCAGCCGGGCCTCCGAGGGGCTCGCGCCCCGGAGGCGGGGAAAGGGAGAGAGGCTCCACAAAGAGCCCAATTCCCAGGTGGGACGTTCCTCCGCCCCCACCGCGTCCCCTTCGTACCCCGCCCCGGTGGGGAGAGTCTGCGGTCCGCACAAGCAAGTCAGCGCCGCGGCCGCTGGTGACGTCGCGCGCCCAAGCTGGCTACCCCGGGTGAGTGTGCGCGCGCGGCGCGAGCATCCCGCTCGCTCCCGAGCCCCTCCGCCCGGGAGCCCGCCTACCTTCCTCCCGGCTCCGCTCGGCGCCCGTCGCCTTTGCCTGCACACTCCTGCCCGGTGTCGCCAGGGCTGTTACCAGTTCGCGTCCCGAGAGCGCTTCCCGGGGTCTGGCTGCGGATGCGCGGAGCCCTCGGCGGGGGCGTTCGAGAGCCCCCGCCTCCCTTGTCACGGCCGTGCATGGCATCATTCCCCTGGAACCCTCGTCCCCACGTCTTAGCCTTCTGCGGCCGGCGTCCGAGCCCCACCGGTGCCCCCTCTCTTCCACACCTTAGCTCGGAAACAGCACATCGTTCCTACCCACCACCTCATCTCTTCCCGAGCCCAGCCCGGAAGGCCCAGAGCCAATCTACCCTTCTCTTCCTCTAGTTTCCCAGTTTCTTCCTAGTTTCCACCTTCTCTCAGACCCTCCAGCGCCCAAATCCTGAGCAAGTCACCTTTCAGATGATTGATAGAGAGAGAGAGAGATAGATAGATAGATCGATCGAGGGACAGAGATACGAATGTATACTGAAGGGACAACCCAGGACCCCAGTTTGGCCAGGACAGCACCCAGGCTTTCACAACCTGCTTAATAGAAATGAAGCTGCAGCATTCCGGCTGCATAAGCTGTGCAAACTGTAAAGTGCTTTACGCCCCTTTCTAACTAACCACAGTAGCAGCTTGGACTGGAAACCCAAGTTCTGCTTGCAGATTGTTTGGGCACAGCTCCGATTCTGCCAGGCTTGCCTACCAACATCACCACACTAATTCATCTGTTCCGTCAACCAGCACCCGCTGAGCCTGCTGTAGGCACACACTGTCGGGTCCTGTCACCCAGAGACCGACAGGGCATGTGCCTGCTCACTGGGGGCTGACATTCCGGTGGGCATCAGACCCCCCCACAGTAACTCCATGTGACAGGTGCCCTGGGAGAGGTTAAGGATGGAGAATTATGAAACACTGGAGGGAAGGCATTTGACCTGGGTCTTGAAGAGAGGGTTGGGAGTTTCCAGAAGAAATGGCCTTTCAGGCAGATGCACCAGGATGCACCCATAGGAGTGGGTGCCCCATCTTTCCCGGGATGGGAAGCAGATTGGTGGGACCGGATCACAGTTCCCTAAGGTAATGGTGGGTAGTAGACAGCGTCCAAGAGAAGAGGAGAAGGTCGGCTGATGCCAGGTTGAGAGAGGCCCTGACCACCAGCTTATTTCTTCTGTTCCTGTGCCCTCTGCTAGACCTGTCCCCAGGCCTCTGGGCCAGCTCTTCGAACTATGGACACATGACAATCCGAGAGTTAATCGGCCCTCCTACTGGAGAAGCTCCGGATGTCACAGGGTTGCACTGCTGTCAGCAGGCCCTCCATCTGTCTGACTTTAATCCCCTCACCCCCATCCAGGCACGGCCTCCCCCTCAGGGTGACTCAGCTCCTGGCTCCTTCCCTTCCTGCCACCAGCTGAGACGTGTGACCGGTTACCATGGTGACCGCAAGGAGCCCGGTTCGTACCTGTCTTTCCGGATGAGACCTGGATGTCTAAATTGCTCCTGAGACCTGGATGTCTAAATTGCTCCTGAACGGAATGCCTGGGCACAGCTGCTCACCTGCAGAGGTGTGTGTCAGGCGGCATCTCAGGGCCCTCCCCCCCTGCACGAACCCGGGGTGGGGGCAGCGGTAGGGAGCGGGAGACCAATGACAGATGCCTCCACCACGGGGACTCTAGGCTGGTATTTCTCTCCATAAGATGCGGGTCTCCAGAGGGAGGGGGACAAAGCACATGAAGGCAGGAGCTGAGAGCTACCATCCAGTTTGTCTGTGGAAAAACCAGGACTTTCCACTATTCCAGGTCATGACACATGTGTATCCTTCACAAATACACTTGGGAGAGATGCACGCTTATTTGTCAAAGGTTATCATTCTTATCAGAGTTACACACCCATGCTCACAGCACCAAAATACTCTTCCTGACACGTGGCCCATTACTCTCCTGCCTCAAACATTCCATAGCTCCCCAGTGCCGAGAAAGAAGATTCAAACCAACTCCTCACCCTGGCCTCAGCCCCCCTTTTAAATCTCTCACAGGCTACCTAGTGACCACACTTGCTGTTCCCCGCCCCATGCCACAGCCTCAGCAGACTGCTTCCTGCTTCCCAAAGGGTCTCCAGCTGCCATGCTTGTCTTCAGCTGACCATCTGCCTGGGCTTCACTGCACAGTCACTTTCTCAAGTCGTCCTCAGCCTCAAGGCTCAGCCCCATTCCTCAGGCCCTCGGCCCCTCTCTTATCCCCAGTTAAAATTTCATCCCCCTTTCCTTCTTCCTGGTTGCATTTTTGGGACCTATTAGAAGACAGTCTGCCATGAATCACACAGACTTGAGTGTATCTGTCACCCCCAAAGGCAAACACATGGTTTTGTTTATTTTTGTGTCCCTCTGCTTCTCAGGGGGCCTAGCACAGGGCCAAAGTGAACGGGAACTGCATGGCACTGGTTCACCCTCTCTCTCCTCTCTAGGCAGGCTTTGAAGACCTCCACCGAAGATAAATGAGGAGACCTCGGTCGGACCGTCATTCCACGCTCACACATAGATCCCTCACCCGGGGACTTCCAGACCCAGTGAAGTGGCACTGCCTCCATCCCAGCTTTCCAGAGCTGCAGCTGCCTGAGGGGAGGTGGGCCGCTGGGCATTTTCTTCTGGGGGTGGAGACAGGGCTCCCTGGCATTAGTCAAAGGTGGCAAGAGACTCGGGAAATGGGCTGCAAGAATGCATGCATGGTGCTCCAGCTATACCCAGTCCCAGCCCCAGGCCACGGATCCCACCGAGTGGTGGGGCCTTAAGCAGGTGGCAGCAGGCTCTGGCCCCCAGGACACAGCTGGCCGAGGCTGTGGCTGCAACCCCGAGAGGCCCCAGCTGAGCCTGCACACAGAGCTCTTGGAGGCGAGGCTAACGTAGTTAATTGGTTCCAACCTTCGGCTAGGAGTATGAGCATTGATTGGGCACCCGTGGGGCTCAGAAGCTGTAACCTCCGCGGATGCTTCACTTCCTTCTAAGCTTGAACCGAGAAAAGGGAAATACGATCAGAGGTCGTGGTGCTCACTTCCCAGCTGGGCTGAAGCATAAATAGTGGAGGAGCAACCACTAAGAAATCAATGGTGAGGAGGGATGATGGCTCTCCTCCCCAGGGCAGGGCATGGCTGCCTCTCGGGGAAGAGCCAGGCCCAATCAGAGCAGATGACAGGACACAATGAGCCACGTTCCCGCTGCCCAGCCCCAGTCCCCTGGCCTGTCTCAGAAGGGCTTGCATCTGCCCTGACTCTTGCAACACGGGGACTTCCGGGCTGGGGACAGGAAGAGGGGACTTCACGTAAAGGTCTTGGCACTTGAGCTTGGGCTCTTGGGGGAGACGGGGACTGGCCCCGCTTAATGCAGTTTAACGCAGGAAGTTAAACCCTGCCTTTAACTTTGGCCCTATGCTTGACCCCCGAGAAGTAGAGGGACATGAAAATAAACAAAGCCGCGTGTTTGCCTTTGGGGGTGACAGATACACTCAAGCCTGTGTGATTCATGGCAGACTCTGTCTTCTAACAGGTCCCCAAAGGCAACTGTGTGTGCCCCCCCACCTCCACACAGAGACCCCAGCCCATTCCCCTGCCATTCCTCCATCCTCACAGAAGCTCATCCATCGTCCAGTCGTCCAAGTATCAGCTCATTCAAGAATTAATTCAACAAGTAAGAACTGAGTCCCTACTCTGTACCTAGCCCTGCGCTAAGCTCCTTGTGACCTCCCCTGTAAAGCGGCGACGGTTCTGCCTGCGCTTCATAGGGTATTTGTGAGAATCAAACGAGAAGACAACTGCCATGTGCTTGCAGCCTGTGAAGTGTTATGAGGTATGGCTTTGGCAGGGAGAAGCCCTTTGGGTGCTTCCGAGAGAGGAATGTTCCAGCCCCTAAGGGACTCCTTCCCCTCCCTTGGTCCTTGCAATCCCAGCCAAGGAGCCCTTGATTGGCATTTACGGGCTAGTTTCTCAGGCCAACTTTGTACTTATTCCTAATATGAGGATTTAGTTTATATTTTCAAGACTTTTACAAAAGTATTCTTCCCCAAAATTTGCTGTATGACCTTAAGCGGGTAGCTGGCCTCTCTGTGTGTCAGTTTTCTCATCTGTAAAATGGGAATAATAAGGGTAGCTGTCTTACAGGACTGCTGTGAGGATCTGAAGAGTTAATATATATGGGGTGCTTAGAACAGTGGCTGGCACGCAGTGGGTACTATGTAAAGGTGAGCTACTTAGGACCATGATGAGATCTGCCGGTGGGACGGGAGGATTCAAGCTAACATTTTATAAAGGACCCAAGGGAGCCTAGTGGACAAATGCTTGGCTTTAAGACACATCAAGCCCTGGTCTCCCCAGGCCTTAACCAACCTCCATATAACAGCTTCCTTGGGAAAGAGGCTGTCGTACAAACTCAGCCTGGAGATTCTGTGTCCTAAGACACTGCAGCCTCTGAGAGAAGACACAACAGAGTCTCAAGCAAATAAATAACCCTGACCAACTGCTTCTGAGTCCGCAACAGCATTTACTTAGCCCCTGCCTCCGGCTGAACACTGGTCTGGACACTGCAGAAAACGAAGAAAAGAAACAAAGCACTGGCCTTGAGGAGCCTACAGCCCACTGGGGAACTTTTCAAGAAATGTAACCAAAGCAGCCCCTGCCCTGTCCAGGCAGTGTGTCCTAGACAGAATGGTCCCTCTCTTAGAGAATCTAACCCTTCTTACTCGTGTGATTATGCATGGAACAGACAGTAGGGGGCCAAAAGCACAAGTCTAGAAAAAGGGACTGCAGAACAGTGCTCCCATGAGCACTCCTGAGAAAGGCCTGCAGGTCATGCCAAGCCCACCGTCCTGCCCAGGTTACCATGGCCATCATTAGGAGGAGCGGCACTTTTCACTGTGGACTCGGGTTTTTGTCCTCTGCGATCAATGAGCCAAAACGCTTGCAGATAAGAAGAGTCCACAAGGCAAGGTCCACTCCAAGTGCAAGAGCACATGACGACATTAGACAAACGCCAGAAGTCAGGTCCTGGATACAGTGTATGGGACAAAGACTGGGCATCAAAATGCCAGACTGAGTCATCAATCAAGGGATGAAGTGGGCAGTGGAAGCAGAGGAGGACTGACATGCTTCCACCTGTTTTCTTCTCTAGTCCTTACAACACAATTAAGGTTGATTATTCCCCTTTTACAGATGCAAAAACTGAAGCTCAAAGGGGTTATTTGTCCCAAGGCTCCTCAGTGGTTAAGTGGTAGAACAAAGACCCGAGGTTTTTTTATCCCTAAAGCCTGAGTTTTTTCAACTATACCACACAGCCTACAAAAATAGAGCAATCATTTCCATTTCTATATTTGTTCTTAATATTTAATTAATATTTACTTCATCAGACACCCCTTAAACATCCTCAGTGTCCTAGGGCGGCAGCTAGGCATCTCTAACCCAAAGCTCCTGCATCGCCAGGCCCCAGGGAGGGAAGCGCCGCTCCTCCAGTCCCTCTCCACTGGCGCACCGCGTCGGCGCTGACAGTACAGCTCCAGTTTGTTCAAACTCCAGACCGAAGGCTCAGACTCAGCTTCTGACGTGCTGAACAAAAAACAGGGGCAGGAACTTGTCTCAATCAGTGAGTCAGGGTGGTGGTGAGAAAGTGCCGGGGCGGAGAGGACAGCGCTGGTGGCGGCACGTTTCCCCGGGTCGCGCAGCAACCACCACTACCACCCCCGCCCCGAGTCCCGCCCTGGCCGCCACTGGGGGGCGCTGCTCTCAGACCCAGCGCGTGCCAGAATCACCTGCAGACCCCTGACCCACCCCGCTCTTTCCCGGCGGGTGGCTGCGGTGCCTCACAGGCCCCCCCCAAGGCATCTGATGCTCCATAGGCCCCAGTTTGAAAAACACTGCAGGGGGCAGGCGATGCGGGTCCTAGGCTGGGGCAGGCGATGCGGGTCCTAGGCTGGGGCAGGCGGCTGCGGTGGATGGGCATGTGATGTCAGCCGGCGGGGATTACTTTCTAAAGAGATGCTTTCTGTCTTAGACTCTAAGATGGTCCCTTGGGGATGGGAGCGGCAGGAGGGGCATAAAGAGCTTCTAGGCCACCCCTGCTCTATTTGGTGGGGAGGAAACCCCCACCCAGAGAAGATGCCTTCAGTCTCTTTCAGAGCTGCTTTTCTTTCAGTTACCGTTTCCCAAAGGTGCCCCCTCCACAGACAGCCTTCCTCCACTGAGAATTTCTCCCCTGCCTCTGCATCACCTGGAGAGGCACTGCTCCCCTCCTCAGGCCTGCCTGTCACTCTAGACCTTCTTTCACTACTGAGGCAATCGTCTTTCCCCAGCTAGGTGGGTTGGGCAGGTGGGAACATTTGCAGAAGGGGAACTTAAAAGCTTACAGGGTGAATCATGATTGCAATCAAACCTGGGAAAGTCCTCATGACTATATCTTCACCTACATTACAATAAACACATTGCCGCACACACAGTCCTCTACCAAACACGTTTACACATCTTAAAGTAGTCATGAAAGATCACGTACAATTAATTTCCAGTTTCCACCCTTTGCTCCACGGAAGTGGTTCAGGAATTCCCTCTCCCAGAGATTTCATGAAATGTTGATAAATTATTGTTGCCTTGTTGCAGACAACATGCCTATTAAGAGGTGTGTGTGTGTGTGTGTGTGTGTGTGTTCTGACTCCCCATCCAAATGTTCACCGTTTTTCATTGGGCTGTTGATCCCTGTCCCCTTGCCCCCCATCACCCAAAGCTGCCCAACCTTTGAGTCTGTCTCCTCATCAGTGAAACAGGAACACAACAGACCCTTACTGCAGGGATGCTCCAAGGATCAGAGGACGTAATCCAGGTAAGGCGCTTAGTAACATGTCTGGTACATAATAAACACTCGATAACTCGTAGTAGAGATTTGTTACTGGGATTAACGAACCAACGTACACCACGTATGTGGCTGTCCTCAGCCCCGCCTCATGCCTTGCTCACCAGGATTTCATTCCTGCCAGGACTATCCCACCTCTGTCCATGAGGCCAAATCACCCAGGCTTCTATGAGGTGCCCTCCCACATTTCCACTGCCTGCTGGCAGGTGCCGCTTCTGCTGGCCCCTGTGGCGGCCCTAAGAATGTGGAAGAGAGTGTAGAATTAATGCTTCTCAAAGAGACAGTACAGGTGAGCAGACAGCTGCAAAGAATGGGCATTTTGAGCCCTGGGAATGCCCAGAACTGGACTGTCCCTCCTTCCCTGGGGTTGCAGGCATGTCCTGGGGTGGGGTAGCAGCCATGGCTGGCCCGGTTGCACGGTCACCACTAAGCTGGTCAAAGCCTGCTCCCTAGCATGGCTGTCTCTGAGTCCCCGTGGATACCAGCAACTGAAGGTGCAGGAGGCGTCAAGGGGTCAGATGTCCCCGGATGACGGCTCTGACATGAACAGGGAGAACAGGGAGCTCCCACCTTCTATAAGACCTTTGAGCTGATTGGAGTGTGTCACACGGGGGTGAGACAAAATTCATTTCATCAAAAGTTCAAATGCCTGTGACAAATTTCCAGACACTTTTGTTCCGGCCTCATCTCCCGCACACACACCCATCTGCCGGCACCCTGCACTCACCTCTGCCAGCTTCACGTCTACTCGAAAAGAAACTTCAATCCACTGGTTACATTTGATGTCCCTGCTGCCTTTCAACACATTTTTACATAATCTGACTTTAGAGGCTTTTCTTTACAATATGCTTCGCTTCTAAAAGGAACTGATACTTTGGTTGATGGAGTCTATTCAAAAAATGCCTATTGAAAACCTGCTTGGGCCGGCTAGGATCTAGACACTCTGGATGCAGGGAGGGGTTGGTGCGGAGATGGAGGGATGCAGGAGACACATCTTTTCCCTCCAAGAGGCTTAGAGTTGGGGCAGTGTCAGGGGAGACAGTGATTCACACACTAGCCTGAACACATGCCCAGCTTGGTGAATACTCCCAAAGAGGTGAACACAAATTGCTTCGGGAACAAAAGCCTAATTCCTGTGTTTGCACAGGCCTGTGATTGCAAGTTTGTGAATTCATGAGTTAGAATTTATGAATATACAATCATGGTGCATGAAATAGAGCTCTTGATCTAATAGTACTAATACACGCTAGATAGACTGTGACTGGATGAGTGATTAGCGAAGCTCTGGACTGTGATATTGTAGAGGGAGAAATATAAACTGCCTATATTTATGAACAGCTGCACTCTTCAGTATGGCAGCCTCTGGCCACACGTGGCCAGTGAGCCTGGGAAATGTGCCTGGTCCGAACTGAGATGTGTTGTGAGCACTAAACACACACCAGATATCAAAGATTTAGTCCAAAAAAAGTGTAACTATCTCATGAACAAATGTTATGCTGATGACATTTAAATGATAATTTTTTACACACTGGATTAAGTGAAACATCATTTTACATATATGTTATTAAAATTAATTTCACCTACTTCTCTATTTTTTTGAATGTGGCTACCAGAAAATGTAAAATCCCGAACGTGGCTCACATTTCTGGTCCACGTTATATTTTATTGGCCAGCACAGATCTAGAACATTCGTATCTGTTACATCATTTAATTCTCACCACAATTCTACAAAGCAGGCATTGGCCCCATTTTAAAGCCAAAGTAACCAAGGCTCAGAGATGTGGTGAACTGGCCCACGTCACACCACACAGCTCATTTGGGTCAGAGGCTCAAGGGCTCACCGGCTTCCTCACCTGTGCCACAGGACTCACGCATCCCTGACGTGGTGCAGGAAGAACGGAAGGAGAGGGAGGACGTGGCATTCAGGCGGTGTCAGTGCCCGTCCTGTGGCACAGCCTGAGAACGACCCCTCCGTCCAGTGCCTCTTGCCTTCAAGGCCCACAGTTACAGCCCCCCGAGGCTGCGCTGGGAGCCCCCTTCTTCCAGGTGCTGCTCCCCGCGCCCCTATATCATGGTGCCCCCTCTGTGCGGCATCACCAGCACAATGAGAGTGGCTCCTGAGGGCCCACCCTCCTCTCTGCATCCCCCGGGCTCGAATCTGCGGTCTCTGAACCGTCAATGCTCAAACAACTGCTTCATCAATTCACTATTTAAAGTGAGGACTGGCCTTCTGCACGGCCACACTCCTTTTTGCTATTTTTAAAATAACAGACTTTGTTTTATGGAGCAGGTTCAGGTTCAGAGTGAAACTGAATGGAAGGTACAGGGGTTTCCCATAATAGTCCCTGCTCCCCTACACACAGCCTCCTCCACTATCACCATCCCCCACCAGAGTGGTCCGTTTGGTACCACGGAAGAACCTACACTGACACGTCATAGTCACCCAAAGTCCACAGTGTGCATTAGAGGTCACTCTTGGTGTTGTCCATTCTGTGGGTCTGGACAAATGTACAATGACATGTATCCACCATTACAGTATCACGCAGAGTAGTTTCGGCCCCCTTGAAATCCCCTGTGTTCCACCTATTCATCCCTCCTTCCCCCCAACCTCTGGCAACCACTGGTCTTTTTACTGCCTGCATAGTTTTGCCTTTCCTAGAATCTCATATAGCTGAAATCAAACGATATGTAGTCTTTTCAGGTTGACTTCTTTCACCTTAAGATGCTTTTAAGGTTCCTCCATGTCTTTCAGTGGCTTCAGAGCTCATTTCTTTTTATTGCTGAATAATATTCCATCGTCTGGATGTACCACAGTGCATTTGCCCATTCACCTACTGAGAGACATGTTGGTGGCTTCCAAGTTTTGCCAATTATGAATAAAGCTGTTATAAACATCCACACGCAGGTTTTTGTGTGAACATAAGTTTTCAGTTCCTTTGGGTAAATACCAAGGAGCGCAGTTGCTAGATCGTATGGTGAGAATATATTTAGTTTTGTCTAAATTGCCAAACTGTCCTCCGAAGTGGCTGCACTGTTTCTGCACTCCCAGCAGCAGGGAATGAGACCACAGTACCTTTGATGAGCTGACACCATGTTTTCTTGTTTCTAGGGACTCCGGCTTTGTGCTCCCTGCCTACCCAGCTACCCAATCTTACAGGTGCCCCTGCAGGCTGCATTTAGCACTCAGTACACTATATAACGTTGCTCCTTAATAATCATTATGCTAATGGCAAGCACTTAACAAGAGCCGGGCACCGGGCAAACCTCTTCCCATGTACCAGCCCATCAATCCTCAGAGCAGCCCTGTGGGTGGGACTGTCATTCTCCCTGTTTACACATGTAGAAACTGAGGCTCTGACATGTCCAGTGGCTTGCCCAAGGTCACCCTGCTGCTGGGTGGAAGTGGCGGGATTTGAACCCTCTGCAGTGAGCCTTGGGTTGGGAGGCTGCTGGTATGTGTCTCTCCATCTTTCTCAGCTGTGAGCTCCTTAAGAGCCAGGACCACACCTCACTCACCTGCAATCATGCCTGTGCCTGGTGCCTCCCCGGCAGCCATCAGCAGATGCTGCCTGAGCCCTCAATGACCCTCCAGTCCTGTGTCACGGGCAGTGCTCTTTCCTCCTAAACGAGCTGTCCCCAAGAATCCCGCCTTGTTTCTCTGCCATTCTCTCCACGCCCCTTCCTCCCAGGCCCTGCGCCCTCGCAACCCCAATTTTCCTTCTGGGCTGATGACCCCCCAAGTCCTATACCCAACCTAGCCTTGTGTGAGGACCTCCAATTCCCTTGGTAACTCTGACCATCCTTAGTTTCTCCCTTTAGAAGGCCCTTGCTGCCCCCTCATGTTCAGTGTTATGGACCAAATGCTGTGTCCCCCCAAATTCATGTGCTGAAGCCCTAACGCTCAATGAGACGGGATTTGGAGGTGGGTGACTGGGAGGTGATTCGGGTTCCACGAGGTCATGAGAGACCAGGGCCTTTAGAAGGAGATGACGGAGCCAGAGCTGCCCCTCTCCACCATATTAGGACACAGCCAGAGGCAGCTGTCTGTGGACCAGGAGGGCTCTTATCAGAACCAACTACACTGGCGCCCTGATCTTGGACTCCCAGCCTCCAGAACCATAAGAAATACGTTTGTTGTGTAATCCCCTCCGTCTATGGTTTTTGTTGTAGCAGCCCAAGTAGACTATGACATTCAGCACGTCAAGTAAAGGACCTCATGGTCTCCCTTGCCAAGCCATCCACCCCCATGTCCTCAGCGGGCTTCCCTTTGCCCTCCTGCCTGTCTGAAACCTGAGATTCTCTAACTCCTCTTACTCATATTCTCACCTCGCAATTCTCCCTTCAAAACTTCTCTTGGACACACTACTATATATAAAATAGGTAACCAATAAAGACCTACTGCATACCCCAGGGAACTCTACTCAACACTCTGTAATGGCTTCTATGGGAAAAGAATCTAAAAAAGAGTGGATACATGGATATGTAACTGATTCACTTTGCTGTACAGTAGAAACACACAATACTGTAAATCAGCTATACTCCAATAAAAAAAAATTTTTAATTAAAAATAAAAAACTGCTCTTGGACTAATCCTTTCCTTTTCATCCCTGCTGCACCATGCTGGTTGGAGCTATTTTCCATCCACTTTGGAACAATTGTTATAGTCTAACTCAGGGGTCCCCAGCCCCCGGAGTAGTGGCCCAGGGCCTGTTAGGAACCGGGCCGCACAGCAGGAGGTGAGCAGAGGGCGGGGGAGCGAAGCTTCACCTGCTGCTCCCCATCGCTCGCATTTCCGCCTGAGCCATCCCCCACACCCCCGTCCGTGGAAGAATTGTCTTATACAGTCCCTGGTGCCAGAAAGGTTGGGGACCGCTGGTCTAACTGGTCTACCAGTCCATCCCACACACAAATCGGCAGCAATAATAACACCCAAGCCACATACACACGTCACTCCACAACCTGCTATGGCTCCCGAGTGCTTGCTGAATTAAGACCATTCTTTATTCGGTAGTCACAATCTGCAGTAATCCGGGCTCCCACCCTGCGCCTGTCTCAGCTCACCCTGCACACACCTCCACCCCAGCCCAGCCAGCTCCCTCTCTCTCTCCTGCCCAAGCCGGGCTCACTTCCGTCTCTGACTGGCTCCACATACCGTCCCCTGGCCTGAAATGCCCTCATCCCTTTTCCTTTTCCATCTGGATGCCAACAGGTCCTCCAGAATGGTCCCAAATCCAGCCATGCCAGGACAATTGTCCTGAGAACGTCGGCCTCACGGGATTGCTCCTTCCAGACTGCCTGAAGCCAGAACCCTGTGCAGCCATTGTTTTCTTTTCTCCTAACACCTAGTAGCCGGAGTCCTCTGTGCACCAAAAGGGTGTTTTACGGGGAGGAGGCACCCAGAAATCCTCAGACTGAATACCCTAATCAACTCAAAAGTAGAAAATAATTCTAGTGACAAGCCCCAGTAAAATATAACCTTCCTCTTGAGAAATATGGCTTGTGTCTGAATGACAGTCCACCAGCAATGACCCCCTGCAAGGGTCCCTTAGAACCTGAGACCCTGCAAGTCGAAGGGATGTTTCTGGCGGGGCAGTGGGTTGGGGGTGTGGGCAGACAACTCAGTTGATGTCCTTGTGGTTCTGAGGACAGGACCAGGTTCCCCTAGCTCAGCCTCCTGTTGGGCAGGAGGGAAGCGGGCCCTGCTGGGCACGTCAGAAGACTCATGGCACAGACTGCTAACCAGCCACAACAACGGTCTCCAAGGTGTGGAGGTGGGGATGGTGTGAACTGAAGCCTCCCTACTTCAATACCCTCATCTGAAAGTCCCCAGATGGGGAGACCAGCCAGGGAAAGCCTCCCTCAGACCCATCATCCAGCACACAGGTCGCTACCGTTTAACAGATGGGAGCCACGTGCCAGGACTATGGAAACGCTCTACGTGCTGTCCCATTTTAATTATTACAAGAACACTGTGGAGTAGGTGGTCTTCCTACCATTTTAAAGACTAGACAATGGAGACCCAGGCACAACTGGTAAAAGCAGAGCTGGCATAGGGGACGCCCAGCAGCCATCTCCCCGGCCCACAGTGAACCTCCCAGCTCTCTAACCGCCCCTCCCCCACCATGGGGTGGGCCCTGCCAGCCTTGAGGAGATGACCCTGTCCACTGGCTACTGTTGGTTTGGCCAGAAACGGACTGGCTCAGGCTGGGCCAATCAGAGGCCCTTCCCCTGATCCCTCCCTGTCACCAGAAGAGCACTTGACCCAACCTGAGCCCAACAGAATCTGGCACTGAAAGAGAGAATGCTGAGGGGGGCAGGTGGAGGGAGGTGCCTGGGATCCTTTGGACGTCCACCTCCTGGTCCATGGTGACCCCAAGGCCCAAGCTGCACTCTTGCCTTGGGTCTCATGGGATAGCTCCTTTGGGTTGTGCTAGCTCAGTGGTTTCTCTTGCGTCTAGAAGGCTGCTGAGCGATGGGGTCTGACCACACAAGCCCTGCAAAGACCAGCATGGCCCACAGGGGCTCCTGGCTCGGGAAGCCACTCCACTCCCACCATGGAGACGGGCCATGAGAACAGAACCACAAGGCTGTGAGGGTCCAGGAAACGAGCCCAGAAAAGTGGAGACTCAGGAACACTCAGCAGCTGTCCGCCAGCACCTGAAGACCTGCCATACACACAAGGAGGGATTCACACCGAGCTGGACGAGGGAGAAGAGGGAGGGCAAATGAAGGTGAGGCTCACAGCAGCCAATTCCAGCGCACCTGCAAGGACCCCGCTGGAAAGTCACGCTCAGATTGAGTGCCAGCTCCTCCCCCAACACCCCGCTCACTTCCCTGGCTAAAATGAACCTCACATGTGAAACTAGGACTTTATTCACACCTCCCAGTCAATACATCTCATTTCTACTCAACATTACAGTAAATAAATATACAAATCTTCACTCCCTACTAGACTAGAAAGAATGGAGGCAGAATCCATGACTGATTCATTTTTGTAACCCCAAAGCCCCTGGCCCCCAGTCTCCAGCCTGTAGGAAGAAAGTGTGGGAGGATGTGTGTTGAATGAGTGCACCTCGGGACCCCCAGCAGGTAGCCCGTGCCCTGCCATAGGGGTATCCCCATCCAGGACTTCTGAGAGGGAGCTCCTGGTGGGGGGTCAGGAGACAGGGTTTACCACGAGGTCCCTTATAACTCCTGAGTTCCAGCGTTCTGGTGCCCCTCTAGGGGAATCTTGCCTTTGCTCATCTAGTTTTTCCTTTGCTTCCTTCACAACTTGGCACTAGACGTAGGGCTGAGAGCCAGATAGCAACGAAAGCTGTCAAAGAATATCTCCCCGCCAGAAAAAGCAAGGGAAAACAACATCTTGGTGGGTTCTTCCAGGGGAAGAAAAAGTGAAGTAGTCTCTTTCTGCCTTCTATGTGTTGGCCTGAAATGGCAGTTTTGCAGAGGGAAAACATATTTCTTCCGAGCAAAGCTGTTTGTGGTGTGAAAGATGGAGTGTGTGTGCTGAGCACCGAGACACAAATTGGCCTGAGGCTCAGCTACGCGTGCTATTTTCACAGGAGTTTACGTTGGGGAGGGAGAGGTTGAGGAAAGGAAAAAGAAAATCTTTGTTTTGTGAAAATGGAAAAAAAAATGTTCGCCTGGATCAAATTCAAACCTGGCATCTGGTACGAAGACGGCTTGTAATAGAGACGTGCTGGGCGAAGGAATGGATATCAAGGGGCAAGCACCCCATATGCTCACTCCAGGCTCACCAGAGAAGGCGCAGGCTCATTCCGCAGCAGGATGGCTCGGCACCTGAGCCATCCACAGACTCGAGCACCCAGCGTCTGCTCCAGGGCATGGCCAGGCATCCTTCTGAGCCCTGCCCCTCCTGTACTCCCGGGACCCACCTCACAAGGCTCTTGAGAAGACTGAAGGAGACAATGTCCATAGAGGCATTAGTACAAGCCATGGCCCCTAGTGAGCACTGAGGAGTGGTGGTGGCTTTGCTGGTGATGGTGGCTGTGACGATCATGACGGTGATGATGGTAATGGTGATAATAATGATGATCATGGTCACGACCACGACGGGAATAATGATGATGACGGTGATGATAATGGTGGTAATAATCATGAGGGTGACGATGAGATGATGAAGGTGATAATAATGATCATGATGGTAACGATGGTGATGGCTCCTGCCTCACCCACTGTGGGCACTGCTCCATAGCCCCTTCTTCCCCTCACAGCTCTACTAGCCCCTCAGACTCAGAAAGGACCTGCCTCAAAATAGGCAATGGAGAAAAAAGTCTCTTCGTCAAGCAGTGTTGGGAAAGCTGGAAAGACGCATGTAAATCAATGAAGTTAGAACACTACCTCACACCACACACAAAAATAAACTCAAAATGGCTTAAAGACTTAAATATAAGACAGGACACCATAAAACTCCTAGAAGAGAACACAGGCAAAACATTCTCTGACATAAATCGTAGCAATGTTTCCTTAGGTCAGTCTCCCAAGACGATAGAAATAAAAGCAAAAATAAACAAATGGGACCTAATCAAACTTATAAGCTTTTGCACAGCAAAGGAAACTATTATAAAAAATGAAAAGACAACCCACAGGATGGGAGAAAATACTTGCAAACGATGTGACTGACAAGGGCTTAATTTCCAAAATGTACAAACAGCTCATACAACTCAGTAACAAAAAAACAAAAAAGCCAGTCAAAAAATGGCCAGAAGACCTACTTAGACATTTCTCCAAAGAAGACATACAGATGGCCAAAAGGCACATGAAAAGATGCTCAACATCACTAATTATTAGAGAGATGCAAATCAAAACTACAATGAGGTATCACCTCACACCAGTCACAAAGGTCATCATTAAAAAGTGCACAAACAATAAATGCTGGAGAGGGTGTGGAGAAAAGGGAACCCTATTACACTGTTGGTGGGAATGTAAATTGGTGCAGCCACTATGGAGAACAGTATGGAGGTTCCTCAAAAAACTGAAAATAGAGCTACCATATGATCCAGCAATTGCACTCCTGGGCATATATCTGGAGAAAACCATAATTAGAAAAGATACATGCACCCCAATGCTCATTGCAGCACTATTTACGATAGCCAAGACATGGAAGCAACCTAAATGTCCATCGACAGAGGAATGGATAAAGAAGATGTGGTACATATATACACAATGGAATGCTACTCAGCCATAAAAAAAGAATGAACTAATGCCATTTGCAGCTACATGGATGCACCTAGAGATTACAATACCCAGTGAAGTAAATCAGATAGAGTAAGACACATGAATTCATTTGTATCATATTTTAGATTCCACCTATAAGTGGTAGCTACCACTTATAGGTGGAATCTAAAATATGATACAAATGAATTCATTTATAAAACAGAAACAGACTCACAGACATACAAAACAAACTTATGGTTACCAAAGGTGAAAGGGAGGGGAGTGGATAAATTAGGAGTGTGGGATTAGCACATACAAACTACTATATGTAAAATAGATAAACAGCAAGGTCCTACTGTATAGAACAGAGAACTATATTCAATATCTTGTAATAACCTGTAATGGAAAAGAATATGAAAAATTTTATATATATATATATATATATATGGCTGAATCACTTTGCTGTACACCAGAAACTAACACAACATTGTAAGTCAACTATACTTCAATTAAAAAAAAAAGAAAGGACCTGCCCCGAAGTCCACCTGGACCAGAGTTGCTCCAAGAGCAGTCTGAGAGCACCTGCATCGGAAAGCTCCCTCTGTGGGTGAATTACGCGGATCCACACAGGGAGCCAGTACTAGACCCAGATCCTCAAATTCCAAGAGCAGTGTGCCTGCCAGCCTAGCGTCGCCTGTCATTTCTCCCACAGTGATGTGCTGAGTGCCAGCTGTCTGCAGATCGCTGTCCGGGACCACAACCAAACCAGACAAAGTTCCCACCTTCGACAAGCACACATCCTGGGCGGAGGAGGAAAGGAGACTGTGGGAAAGTGGTGAGTGCGAGGTGAGGGTAACAGAGGAGGGGTTGAGGGAGTCCAGAGGAGAGAAGCAGGAAGCCTGGAGGGACTCAGAGGTCAAGGAAGACAGTATGGAGCACAGGAAATTTAACTGAGCTTTGCAGGATGAGGACTTGCCCAAACTAAATAAGGAGAAGGACACTGAGGGCAGAGATGAAAGCATGAGCAAAGGCCAAAAGGCAAAGTGTTGAGGACGTTTATGGGAAACAAGAGGAAGCTCCAGGTGGGACGGGGCCACACAGGGCGCAGGGCCAGCGAGCCAGAGACACGGGCCTCACGCTGGGCTGAGCAGCCTGGCTCTGACCTTATACGCAACAGGGAGCCCGAGGGGGCTTTCTAGGAAGGGGGCGGCGTGCATCTTACGAAGGTCAGCTTGATGGCAGCTTAAAACTGGACGGGATGGGAGACGACCTTGGCCCTGAGCTCAGGCCCCTAAGGGCGCCAGCACCCAGGGAGGCCAGTGGCTGCCAGGCCTGTCTACCGTCTTACCTCCCTGTCCCCCGGCCTTTGATGGGGACAGGGCTGACAGATGGCAAGGGTGTACGTGTGACATTTAATGGCCTCAGCATGCTCACCTCCACATATCCCAGCCCAGCCTTGCCTGCTCCCTTGCACCAATGAATCAACACAGGCTTCCCCTGGGGTGCGCTGCTGATGTGCTGGCCACCGGCAGGTGCCCCAAAGACTCTTGAGTTTCAGATCCATACGTGCTTAGTAGCAGTGTGACTTTGGGTCAGCTGCAGATCCTCTCTGAGCCTCAGTCTCCTCATTTGTCAAATGGGGATGATGACACTTACCTTAAGGGGCTGCCCTGAGGTCGAGAGACAAAGTACGACGCGCGCAGCCCAGTGCCCAGCCCCACAACCTGGTGGCTGCTCGGATGATGATGATGACGATGACAGCGATGACGTAGCACCCCATTTCCAGCTCGCACCATCGGCATCACCGCCAGCATCAGCAGTACCATCGAGTCATCTTCCCGAGTCGCGGCCGCTCCCGCCCCTCAACAGCCCGCAGGAGCCAGGAGACCGAGACACCGACGGGGTCCTTTGCTTCGGGCCCTGAGCAGAGTGTGGCTCCAGGAGCAGTGGAGCACGAGGCCGGATCTCGGCACCCAGACAGGCTTGTCTGACCACCGCCCCCGCCCCGGGGCAGAGGATCATGTGGGGTGAGCTGGGCTCCGTTCATCCACACAAAGGGTAGCCTGGAGGGGGACCCCGAGGCCCGAGAGTGAGTTCTGCTCTGCAGCTATACTTCTGGAACCTGAGCCGCATCGCGGGGTTCTTGATGAAGAAAGAATTCAGGGCTTCCCTGGTGGCGCCGTGGTTGGGAGTCCGCCTGCCGATGCAGGGGACATGGGTTCGTGCCCCGGTCCGGGAGGATCCCACATGCCGCGGAGCGGCTGGGCCCGTGAGCCATGGCCGCCGAGCCTGCGCGTCCGGAGCCTGTGCTCCGCAGCGGGAGAGGCCACAACAGTGAGAGGCCCGTGTACCGCAAAAAACAAACAAACAAAAAAAAAGAAAAAGAAAGAATTCAGAGGCCTCAAGTGTCCCGTGCTGCCCAGAAATAGCAGGAGAAAGGATTTCACAGATATTGATAGTAAGGGCTCCTCACAGGTGTACGGACAGTGGTAGGTCTGCATACAAAACACATTCAGATCCATCCTCCTGTGTGGAAGGCAGGAGGAGATTAGTCAGTTGACGCTGCAGACGAGGACACTGGGCACGGCGAGGTGAGGGGTCTCCTCGAAGCGCCGCAGCGCCTGGCAAGGAGAAAGGCAGGTCTGACTCTGCATCTAGTGCTCCTCTGTGTCTGATTGAAAGTTACCTGTGAAAGCCCCTTCCTCACTGGCAGAGAGAAGAGCATTTTAGAGCTTACAGGACTTTCAGAAAGTTTCTAGTCTGCTCTCCTAGGTGGTCATCTGTGCTGGAATTGTGAAAGGAGGGGGACCTAGAGAAATACCCTCTGTGTCCCACCTCAGCGAGTCATATGTGTTTAAAGTAAGAAGGACCCCACAGAGATCTCTGACCAGGTCATTTTCAAGCTGTTGAAGTAGAATCTCACCACTCACTGTGGGCCAGCGTCAGCATCACCCGGGAGCCGGTCAAGAATGCAAATTCTCAGGCTCCCGCAGACCTGCTGAGTCACATCACTGTGGGTGCGGCCCAAGAATCTGAACTTTACCAGACCCTCCAGGCGACCGCACGCTACGTTTTGAAAATTTGGCACGCTAAACCTGACGCACGATAAAAGCTGAGAAACACTGCTCTCAAGAAGTTGAAGGCAAGTCTCATTAAGTCGATATAACTATGTTTTCAAACCACAAGAAAAGCAACCTTAACGCTCTAAGTTATGTGCCAAATTTGGACACCTCAGAGGCCACCAATACCATTAACTTGGGCTTATGTCACATTTGTGCAGTGGGACCCGGAAGCCCCTCATATGTGAACTCCCTGGAACATGGCCGTGGCCGTGTAGAGGTCTTTAGCGAGCGCAGAGCTGGGCACACCCAGCCCTGTTAAACACAAGAGCCTGGGCACTCCGAAGGCTCCCATGGGCTGCGCTCAGAGAACGCCAGGCGTGTATAAGCTTGAAACACCTTCCAGACTCAGCATGAAAGGCAGATGTGCAGCCTCAGATAAAACGCAACCCGTCATGCTCTCATCATTCCACAGATGACGTTAGTGCCTTCTGTGGCGTTTTGTCTGGATTAGTATCCTATTCACATGCGTGATAAGGAATGGACATGGGTTAGAGATTCTACTGTGAAAAGACAATTATGCAATACCCTCCATCACGTCTCTGGATCTGTTTCACTCAAGATGAAACAGCTCAACAATTATCAATTGAGCTGTTAGAAAACTCTTACAACTACTGATTTGAGCTGATGAGGATTTTCTTAAGACTGTGTCACACACACACACAATGGATGTAATTAAATGCCAAGACTGATGTGTAAATATATTAACTACAATCCCTAATTTCGAATATGAGTGTTGTCTGGATGGACCCATTTTTCTCATTTACTGATTTGATAAAAAGTGAATATTCTAAGTCTTAAGGTGGGGACCCTTTTTTTTATGAGAACATTATTGGTATCTGTTTTGTATTTTGGGACTTCGTGTCGGATTTAATTTGAGAAAAAGATGCCTCTGTTTTAAAAGTGTTAGAAAATTACTAATTCAGGCCAGCCCTCTCGTTTTATAGATAAGGGATCCGCATCCCCATGAGGTTTGGGGATTCACCCAAGGTGACACAGGTATTTTAAAGTATAATTAAACTAGGAAGCAGGGAAATACTTGTTGTGCAGGGGACACTAATAAATGGAGGGGAGGGAGGAAGAATACACTTCAGGCACTCAGAGAAGCAATTTGAGTCGTTTAATAAATTACGTGGCTTTCATCCTCCAGGGATTTGGAGGAATAACTAGCTTTGTTCAGTTTGGCCAGAGGGGGTTAGGTGGGCTTCTGTGGCTTTAGCTACCTGGTTACGTTCACCCATTCTCTACCATGGAAGCCCCAAAACCCCAACTCGCAGTTCACACACACTCTCCGCTCCAGGGAGGGCAGGTCTCTCAGATCCAGCCACAGCGACGGGTTCAGGGAGGACCAGAGCCCAGCCGGAGCCAGTGAGACCGGAGGAGACTTTGGCAGAAGGAAGACTGAAGGGTGGTAACTGCCATAGAGGCCCAGAAAGGAAACAGCTCACCACTCAACCCCACTTTACCAATGAAAGGCCAAGAGGAGGAAACATGCAAATGCATTCAAGTCTCAAAAACCCATTATAGATCTACCTTACAGGTCTGAAATAGAAAAGAGGCGAAGTGTGGATAAAAAAGGCAGGGGCAGGCACCACCGAAGGAGCGAGACTGAGGACCTGGGGTGACAAGGAGTGACCGGCCAGTGAAACCAAGCGGAACTGCAGCCTCGAGGGCCCTGCAACCACTATGGTCGGGCCAAGCCCACCCCTCCCCTCTTACCAGACACCCCCTGTGGGGGGGGGACGAGTGTTTATGGGCTGGAAGGACGTAAGGGACCTCTGTGTACTTCTGTCCTTTTACAGATGAGGACAGTGGAACCCAGACAGGGACGTGGCTGGTACCAACAAAGCACTTGGAGCAGAGACTCATCCACGGTGAGCAGGAGGAAAGAGATTGCTGGGTATGAGGGGAGGAGAGGCCACCTGAGGACCACACGTCCTCCACAAGGATCTGTGCCAACTCTCATCCGTACTCACCCCTTCCCCAGCACAGCCCCCAGGACAGCGGGGGCTTGAATACATGTCTGTTGAATGAATGAGCGATTGTCCCAGGCCCACGGAACTCGGGGAAGCTGCTCTCCAAAGAGCAAAAGGATGTCAGCCCCTTAGCAGAACAAGCTTCCCATTCACTCCCTAAAAGCATAACTTGCTAACTGCTCATGCACTGAATTATTCATGCCTCCACGGCTGGGGTTTCCCACCTTTCAACAATCACTCACCTTTTCCATCCTGGCTCCAGCCAGTCCCCCACCTCCCTCAGTTTAGGGAGGGGAGGAAGTATGAAGAAAGAGTAACCCCAGGCAGTTCCTTAGAAAGGCCAAGGCTTTGCAATGAGAAGCACAGGGTGGGCGGCCGGCAGGCAAAGGAGCCCCCCCTTCCCACTGCCCTTCCACCTCCCTTCCTTCCTTCCTTCCTTCCTTTCTTCCTCCTTTCCTCCCTCCCTCCCTTCCTTTCCTCCCTCCCTCCCTCCCTTCCTTCCTCCTTTCCTCCCTCCTTCCTCCCTTCCTTCCTCCTTTCCTCCCTCCCTCCTCCCTTCCTTTCTCCTTTCCTCCCTCCCTCCTCCCTTCCTTTCTCCTTTCCTCCCTCCCTCCTCCCTCCCTCCCTCCCTTCCTGCCTTCCTTCCTTCCTCCCTTCTTTCCTTCCTGGCCCCAGCAGCCTCCTGTCCTCCCATCTAAAGGGGATCATTGGTCATATGTGTCGCTTTCTCACAGAGAAAACCAAACCTCAGAATTTGGGGGCCTGAAGAGGCCTCCTAGATTCAGGTGCGTGTGTTGGTCAGGCGGACACATGAGGGCCCTCTGTGTCATCTTGGACACCTGCTCTGGGTTCTTTACGGACATCAGCACATTCTGTCCCTTCCATCGGAGTTAGAGGCCACCTCCCCAGCCGCTGTTGGAGTGTAAATGCTGTTTAGAAACTAGGGAGCAGCTCGCTGTACGGTGCATCTCTATAATAAATTCTAGAAATGTTTTTCACGAAGGGTTCATAAAAACTTGGAGAATGCTTGTAACAGAATATTCAGGGGAAACAAGCAGAAGAGAAAAGTGTAGGGAGAGCACAATATCAATTTGGCTTTTGAAAATAACGCTGACCGTGCAAATGTTAACAAAACAAAGGAAAGGAACCAGAGGTGAAAGTCGATGACCTCTGGGTAGGAGGTTGTGGGTCATTCAGAAATCAAGGTTTGATATTTTCCGAGTTTCATCCCATGAGAACGTACTGCTGTCACGGTCTGGGGGTAGGGGCCTGGTCTGGTGGACACACATCATTATCAGCTATGAACATCTCAGAACAAACGGATTGGACAGACCAGCTGAGCAGCTGGGCCAGACGAGACAAGTGAGCAGGGGAGTTGGGGTAGAAGACACCAGTCCCAGAGCAGGAGCCGGCCAGGACCGGAGGACAGGGTGGAGGAGCAGAGGGCTGGGAAGGAGGGAATGGTGAGGGAGGTCAGCGCCCAGGAGAGGAGGGAGCAGGGCCGGAGCCCTGGGAAGTGGGGGACGGGCAGGGGCTTGAGGGCAAGCCCACCTCCATCAGGCCCAGGCCAGGGAAGGCCAGCCCTTGGGGCTTCACACCATTGGTGGAATAAGACATTAAAGATGGCTTTAATATACTCAAACTGTTCCAAAAATTATAGATATACAAATATATATATACACACATGATTATGTGTATAAATACAGAAACTACACATACGTGTGTATAAGGCCCTCCTGCCACCTCGGCCCCCGGGGCCCATAGGCCAGCACCATATTCCAGCCCTGTAGAAGCCCTTTATGCCCACACAAGCAAAGAGGAACACGCTGTCTGATTTCCGTCTCTTTACCAACAGGAAGCATCTGAGACACACCTGCACTCTGCCCTTTTCACTTCGCACCACTTTGTCCACTTACCACTAACACCGGGGTCCCCAGCGTGGTCCCGTCGCGGCCCCTGACGTTGCAGAAGTGGGGCAGCTCTGCCGGACGCCCCTGGCACTCGGGCCCTGAGAAGGCCCTACACGTGCCTCCTCCTGCCGGGTCTCTGGAACTCAGTGAACGTGGGTGGCGGACACTGGCCGCCCCGCCAGCTAGCCCAGCCTGAGCGCAGCCCGGCTGCCAAGCTGCAGTCCAGGGGTGGACGCAGCCTGCGGGTCACGCTGCCAGGTCCCTGGGCGCCGCAGTGCCCCCACCAGCCCAGGATGGCCCAGGCCACCCAGAGGGGCTCCTTTTCAGGTGGGACCTCCATGGAGTGCCCAGGGCACGCTGGCTCCCCAGGGACTCCATGCATTATGAGACGATAAAAGATTTAAGCTTATAAAATATAAAATATTAACTTAATTGTCATAAATAATACATGCCCAATGCACTTCTGCTGAAGAAAAAGGGGGAAAAAGAAAAATGACAAACGCTCTAAGTGGGAGGACTCGCAGTGGGCCAAGGATGAGAAGCCAGGGTTGGGGAAGTCTCCCAGGCAGGCCATCGTGGAAACTGCTAATGGGAATTCAAGCCTCCCCCTCCCAGGCTGCCCACCTCCTCCATGCAGCCTGCCCTGACTTCTCCTTCCTTCACCTACCTAGGGCTCTCCGGAAGTTCTGCCTTTAAGAAACTTCCCACTCTCTGGCTGGAGGAGCTAATTTTTGGTTATGCATGTCCTGGTCTCTTTGCCTGCCATCCACAGAGCCCCTGGAGGCAGAGACTGGATCTTGTACGTCTTTGAATGCGTCCTCCTTTAGACAGAGACAGCCCCAGAAACTTCCACCACATGAATGAACTCCCCCCCCACCCGCAATGGCCTGAGCCCTAGGCCTCTCTCTGTCACCACAGCCAGCATGGAGTGTGCTTTGTGGCTGATCAAACACATCTACAAATGTTCTCTCACATCACCCTGCCACCAGCTCTGTCTTGTAAGCACATGGGGTGATGGTTTTCCCATTTTACAGATGAGGAAACTGAGGCTTAGGGAAGATGAGCAACTTGCTAAAAGACATTAGCTTTCTAACCTCAACTCCAAAGACCTTTGCTTCCCCGTGGAAATATCTTATTTGTTCTTTGCATTATATTTTCCACCCTAAACTCACTCTTATAAATGTTAATTCTATCCATCCAGTTCTGATTGTCCCAATAACCCCAGGAGGTGAGGAAGGGCAGGTACCCCCATCCCAGCCCCTACCTCCTATGGTCGGTGGGACTAACTACGCTAAGCTTCTCTCTAAGGGAGGTATTATGACTACGTACCTCGCAGAGTTAGTTCCTGGGAGGGGTGGACTAAGTGACTCATCTATAGCACTCAGCGCCGCACAGGGACTGCCCCAGCTGGTCTGGCCATCCCCATCATCCTAGCCACGGGGAGAAGCACGGGGTCTGGGAGACGGGGGCCACCAGCCTGCGGCCACTTAGCATCTAGGTCTGCAGCTGACACAGAAAGCAGAGCCCTCGCTGCCTGCCCAGAGTCCATGGACGTGTCCAGAAGGCTCCTCTGGTGGTCCCCACTGTGACTTCCCTGTCAGCTGGCCTTCCCCACCCAGCACACACCCCCGCACACACACGTGCAGCCCTCAACGCTCACCGTCCTGCAGGGATGGGGGACACAGGGACACAGGCGGGCAGGGAGCGAGAAGGCAAGGCTTCCATAGAGACAGGAGTTCCTTTTCCTGCCAGGGAAGAGCTGAACTTCCTCTCTGACTGATCCGCTCTAAACAGTGTGTTTTTTCAGAACTGCAGGCGAATAAAATTGAAAAACAGGGACAGGATGCTGCTTGCTGATGGCGTGTCATGACCAACTGATAAGGCTTCCACCCGTCCGACCAGCTGCCCCCAGGCCCGGACCCTCCTGAGACCAGATGGAGGGCAGAGCCTCACAGAAGCGGAGAACCTGGGGCTCACGCGGCCTTCCGCCCCCACACCCACACCACTGACGAGGGAGGCAAGGCCCCGGGGGGAGACGCGACTTGTTTTAAGGCCAAATTGTACGCTAACGCCAGGGCTGAGGGCCGCCTCCTCGGCACCGATGTGGAGTCCCAGGACCCAGATTCAAGTCCCAGCTCTGCCGCTCACCAGCCGTGGGAGCCCCTGCTCAGCCTCAGCTTCCCGGGGCCTCAGCTTCCAACACCTCCTCCCAAGCAGAGTTACTAGGAAGAGTAAATGCCCCACATTGGGCCTAACAACCAACTGGAACTTAATACATGTTAGTTCTTCCTCCCAGACCGATGCCCCGCCCACTTGACACGCCTCTGACAGGGCGTCCACCTTCTACACACGCCACAAAATAGATAATCCTTAGCTCTTGATGAATTACGAAGTGCTCCCCCAGCTTTCTCCTGTTCCCCTTCTTTACTGAATTTCTGTGGTCTCCACCACATCCAGTATGCTGGTGTGGCTCAGTGGACACCACCAAGGAAACTGGAAGAACAGAAACATTTAATATGTCTCAACACTTCTAAGTTAAAAGGCAACGGCCATAGGGTGACTATTATTAAAAACAGACAAACAGAAAATAAGTATTGGTGAGAATGCGGAGAATTGGGACCCTTGTGCACTATTGGTGAGAATGTAAAACGGTGCATCTGTTGGAGAAAACCATGTGGCAGTTCCTCAAAAAGTGAAAGAATTACCATATAATCCAGCAATCCCACTTCCGGGTATATACCCAAAAGAATGGAGAGCGGGTCTCAGCGAGATATCTGCACACCCACATTCACAGCAGAATTATTCACAACAGCCAAAAGGTGGAAGCAACCCGTGTCCATCAATGGATGAATGGATAAACAAAGTGTGGTCTATACATACACCGGAATATTACTCAGCCTTAAATAGGAAATTCTGACACATTTCAACACGGATGAACCTTGAGGACATTCTGCTAAGTGAAATAAGCCAGTCGCAAAAGGACAGATACTGCATGATTCCACTTCTAGGAGGTACCTGGAGTGGTCAGATTCATGGACAGAAAGCAGAATGGGGGCTGCTGGGGGCTGGAGGGAGAAGGAAGTGGGGAGTTATTTGAGTACAGAGTCTCAGTTTGGGAGGATAAGAAAGTTCTGGAGATGGATGGTGGGGATGGTTGCACAACGATATGAACGTACCTAATGCCACTGAGCTGTGCACTTAAACACGGTTAATTTGGTAACTCTGATGTTGTGTATTTTTACCACACACACACACACACACACACACACACACTAGCCACAACAGCAGCTATGACAGAACTACATGGTCCCAGGAACTCTGCTAAGTGAACCATGCTTTTTTCAGCTGCACCTTACGACAACTTTATGACTAGTGGTAAAAGTCCCAGTTTTACAGATGAGGAAACTGTCCTTAGAGAGGTTAACTGCCTTCCTAAGAAGTTCTCAAGCATAAGCCTGTTGGACCCTAAAGCCTGCGTTCCCTTGACCACGATGAACAGGACTACCTTTTCTGCAATAACAAAGTGATTTTCTGTCTCTGTCTCCCTCTGTCTCTAGTCTCTCTGTCTCTGTCTCTGTCTCTGTCTCTGTCTCTCTCTCTCACACACACACACACACACACACACACACACACACGGTCACAGCAGTAGCCAGAGGTCACATGTTGCTCTGGTGACACTCAGTCATGTGGAAAATCAGTGCCTACATGGATGGTAGGGTTGACTTTGGAAGCCATCAGCAAGCAGCATTCTGTCCCTGTTTTTCAATTTTATTCGCCTGCAGTTCTGAAAAAACACACTGTTTAGAGCAGATCAGTCAGAGAGGAAGTTCAGCTCTTCCCTGGCAGGAAAAGGAACTACTGTCTCTATGGAAGCCTTGCCTTCTCGCTCCCTGCCCGCCTGTGTCCCTGCGTCCCTCTGATGAAATGGATTCAGACCTGCAGAAACCCACAGAGATCTCTTCACACGCCTGGTGGTTTGGCTCATGGACAGGGCCTGAGCCGTGTCTATCTGTTCCAGGAATGCTGCTGAATGTATACTTGCATGAGACACACATGACATTTGCAGGGAGACTCACTTTAAACACAAACAATCAAACACACACACCCCCATCCAGGCCCTAGTGGGACGTCCTGACTCTGAGACAAGCCGATATGCTCCATCGTCCCCGACACCCTCCCGCTCTACTCCTGAGGAAGTCACGGGGCTAAAGAGGGAAAATGGGACCCGGGACGTCAGGGGCTTCCCTGAAAACCTCAACAGTTTTGGGAGTTTTCCCGAGAGCCTCCTGTACCTCATAACTCAAATCAACAAACAAGCAGGAATGGAGGCCCAGTGACGTGCCAGCCTGTTTCTGGGTATGAGGCAGACGGCAGTAAGCAAAACAGACGAACCCACGGAAACACAATTTCAATGGCGGCAGATAGACAACTAATTACTTGCTCAGGCACGTAAGCAAGTAGTAAGATAATTTCAGAGTGTTGAGCACTGTGTATAAAATAATTAACTAGGTGATGTGATAGAGTTACAGGCAGTGCCTGAAGCCCAGCCTTCCAGGCCAGGGCTGGTCTGTACATCTACCCTCCTACAGCCACCACAAGACGGCTGGGGATCTGAACTGAACAGTCTGCAGGTCCCGAAGTGCACTCCTGTCCAGTCCTGTAGCTTTCCTAGCTGGCTTCCATTTGAGTCCCGCCTTCGTGACTGGACGGGGGCATAGCCAGCTTCAGGGTCGCCAAAGGCCAGGCCAGGACTGCATGCACACCTGAGAAACACCTGAGGAATGTGTTAAAAATACAGAGTCCTGGGGCCAACTCCCAAGGTGTCTGATTTTCTAGGTAGAACTGGGAAATCTGTATTTTTTCAAGCACCCCAGGGGGTTCGGATGAGCCCCGAGGTTTGCGAACAACTGATCCAGGCAGTCCTCACAGGGCCCTTTCAGGCTGAAGATGCCACGGGGGGTGGGCTCCCTTTCTGGGTTACTCTTGGACTCACTCAAGGCCCATGGCCTTCGGGACTGGAGCTACTCCTGGCTCCGCCGAGCCCTGGGGCCGACCTTGGCCTCTGCTCCATTCCTCCGTGGCCCGAGTCCCCCTGTACCTCCCTACCACACTCCCCCCAGCCCGGCCGCCTGTCAAGTGAAGGAAGCGGGGCTTGGCTGGCTGCCCGGGCACACGGTGGTGGCAGTAGCTGCCAGCTTTTATCAATGGGATCAACAGGGCGTCTGCTGGGAACGAGTCAGGACAGGTTCCTTGTCACGGCTGCCCTGGCTGGCACTGTGGAGGTCACCCTGCAGAAGTGGCTGGCCTTGGCGGCAGGAAACTTTTCTGGGGAGGGTAAGTGGGTCTGGGCTTTGGGGAGCTCAGAGGCCCTCCCTGGGATGGGCACGCTGTTCGCTGGCTTGCTGCGAGGCAGCTTATTCTTGTAGAAGTCTTATATGGAGTTCTCCTGGCTAGAACAGACCTACTGGCTTCACGAAATCTTCCCTTGGCTTCTCCCACTGCCTCATTTCATTCTTATTTGCTGAGCAGCCAGAACCTCTGTCTGTTTCCCTGTTTCTCAGGACACGATCGGGCAGAGGGCTCAGAGCTCTCCTTAAGCTGGTGCTGTGCGTGGTTCGTCTGTTTATCTGTAGAGAGATGGATGCCTGAAGCAGAACCAGATGCTGCGAACACAGCCTCGGGCTTGAGGCTGGCTGCCCTCCGCCCCAGCTCCCCAACTCCCCTCCCCAGACCCCTCCGCTGGGGCTGCAGGATAGCACCGTCCAGGGCCTGAAGACCCAAGCCTTTCAGGCCCCTGGCATCTGCCAACACCAACACCACCAATTCTTTACTGGGAAACGCGAGGGGAGGAGGCTAAACAAGAGAGAAGGAAACTAAACAAAGCAGCCTGGGCACTCAGACCCACCTCTGCGAGGCAGGAACCTGTGCAGGTGCTGGATGCTCCCACCTCCCCCAGGGGCTCATAAGGGTGGCTCCGAGGGAAACACCCAGCTGATAAAACCCAAAGGGGGGCTTCCCTGGTGGCGCAGTGGCTGAGAGTCCGCCTGCCGATGCAGGGGACACGGGTTCGTGCCCCAGTCCGGGAAGATCCCACATGCCGCGGAGCAGCTGGGCCCGTGAGCCATGGCCGCTGAGCCTGCGTGTCCGGAGCCTGTGCTCCACAACGGGAGAGGCCACAACAGTGAGAGGCCCTCGTACCGCAAAAAACAACAACAACAACAACTTAAAACCATCCTTGGACCTCACAGTCTCCTCCAGCCACCACACTTATTTGTCAGCTTCCCCTTGGAGCAGAACATCTCAAAGAAGCCATCAATACCCACTGCCACCACCTGTCATTCTCTCCGTTCAAGCTTTTGTCCACGCCTCCCACCAAAACCACTCTTGTCAAAACTCAGCAGAGACCTTAGTCTTCCCAAGTCCAATGATCAACTCTCAGTACCCATCTCACTTGGCCTTGTAGCAATAACCAGTGGGCCACACTCTGTTGAAAGCCTTTCTTCTCTTGGTCCTCAGACAGCCTTTTAGGTCTCTTCTAGCTCACTGGCCATGCTTGAGCTCCCTGCTGCCCCCTCTTCTCCTTGTCCTCCAAAATGTTGGAGAGCTCAGACCTGAGCACAGGTCTCTCTCTTTACTCTCTCCCTAGGTGATCTCATTCAGAGACCTACACACTGAAGACTCCCAAATTTATGTCTCCAAGTTCTATGTCTGCCCAAGTGACTTAGTCCATTACTGCTGCTATAACAAAGATACCATAGCTCACATGGCTTATAAACTACAGAAGTTTATTTCTCATAGATCTGGAGGCTGAAAGTCCAAGATCAGGGTGTCAGCACGGTTGGGTTCTGGTGGGACCCTCTTCTGTTTGCATCCTCATATGGCAGAAAGCAATGAGAGGAAGGAAGTTCTCTTGTGAGAGTAGTACATTTCATAAGGGCACTAATCCCATTCATGAAGGCTCCACCCTCATGACCTAGGCATCTCCCAAAGACCCCCCTCCTAATACCATCACACTGTGGGGTAGGGTTTGTAGTGGGCATCATCCAATCCATTGAGGGCCTGAATAGAACAAAAAGGCAGAGGAAGGGTGAATTCTCTCTCTCTGCTGGAGCTGGGACACCCATCTTCTCCTGCCCTTGGACACTGGTGCTCCTTGATCTTAGGCCTTCGGACTTGTACTGAACTACCCCACCAGCTTTCCTGGGACTCCAGTTTGCAGATGGCTGACTGTGGGAGTCCTCAGCCTCCACAGCTGCACGAGTCAATCCCTCATAATAAATCTTCCCTGTATTTATATATATCCCATTGATTCAGTGTCTCTGGAAAACCCTGACTAATACGCCCTCCCACAGCCAAAGGCCTCCCACCCATGACTTCCGATTACATTTACCACAAAATCCCAAGTCCTCTCCTGCCTCTGTATCCCTACATCTCTCCCATCCGCTCTCTCCATTCCAGCCACACTGGCTTCCTTGCTGGTCCTCGCACATTCCAAGCATGTTCCCACTCTGGGACCTTAATATTTGCTGTTCCCTTGCCTGGAAGGTCCACCCCCAGATCTTCTCAGATCTCATGTGCTCTTTCCCATCACTAAGGGCTCCACTTAAATGTCACAGCCTAGATGCCCTCCCCTGACCTCCAGCCCCACAGATGCCTCCCCTTCCCTGGCTTTTTTCTCCATGGCATTTATTATCATCAGAGATTATAAACGATTTATTATATTTGTTTATTGCCTTCCTCATGAGACTCCATGAAGGTGGAAATCTTCTCTGTCTGGTTCACCACCATCCAGTGCTTACAACGGAGCCTGGCGCACAGACGTTGCCTGGTAAGTACTTGTCTGAGGAGGGAGTGAAGGAAGGAGTGCTGAGGGCACAGGGCATCTCTTCCGGCCCGGCCCGCTTTGCTCTCACTCTGGTTTTCTCCACCCGTTCCCGCCCACCTTGAGTCACAATTGGCTGTCTCTCCTCCCTTCTCTCCGTTTCCGGTCAGGATCACCTCACCCACCCGAGGCTGGCCCACAGGGAAAGCTCAGGGACCTCCATGAACCAGGTTCCTTGCTTCTGAGACTCCAATCACTGCAGGCTTCCTCTCTTTGGGAAGCCCTCTGGGCTCCCTGAGGGCTGTTGGTCAGGGCTGGAGACATCTCCATTGCTGAAACCCTGCAAACTTGACCAGCCATCAGTGCCCTGTGGTGCCCTTCCAGCTGCCTTCCCAACCAGCTACTGATCCAGGCAGAGCAAGGTAGAGAAAGCTGTGAGACCTAGTCCACCTTCTGGTCTTACGAGTGAGGAAACTCAGCCTCTATGCAAAGCAGACCCTCCCTACCCATCCATCCACTTTTCCTGCTTCTTTGCTTCCCAGCAGTTACAGCAAAGTTTAACTATTTAGCATATGAGTCTGTTTATTAGCTGCCTGTCCCACAGAAGCTCCCACTAGAAGGCAAACTCATCGGGGCAGAGACTGAATGTGCCTTGTTCACCTTGTGTCCCCAGCATCTGGCACTTAGCAGGTGCCCCATAACCAGCTCTTGAATTAATGAATGAAGAGGAGGGTAGTAAGTTGCCTATGAACACCCTTCAGGGAACTAGAAGGTGAGAAGAGGGAAGGGAAGCAAGAAGAATGCAGGGCCAGAGCACCCTGGGGGGAGAGCCCCCGAATAGAACATCATGGACCACACAAGCACCGAAGCCCGGCTTCCTGATTCTCGGGCAGCACGCTTCCACTGTCTTCCACTTGCTACTTCAGAGTCCTTCTTTCAGCACCTGGACCAGCATCTGTACACACCGAGCACCGTGCAGGCAGGGGGCATACGGCAGCGCTCCCGACAAAGCCCTCACCCTCCCAGCCCGAGCGTCCTGGGGGAGGCAGATGGCGTGCCTGATTCCCACTTCACACATGCTCAGAGAGGTTCTATAACTTGCTCAGGGACACACAGCCCTGCAGCAGCAGATGCCCGGTTTTGATTTATGACTGCGTGCCTGCCCTGTGTGCAGGAAGGCCCTGGGGCTCACTCTCCCCGCTCGCCACCCACACACCTCCACCTTTTCCCCTCTTGCTCAGCCCCACTGCCTCCCCTCCCTGCACCTGCCAAATGAGACACGGTCACATCCACACGTCCAGCGACGCATGCTCTGTCCTCAAAGCCGGCAAATCAAGAGGTAAACAGGTGTGGGACTCAGTGCCCCAGATGAGAGCACAAGGAGGGACAGGAGGGAGAGACGGTGGAGGGAGCCAGAGAAAGCCTGGCAGGGGCAGGGGCAGGGGCAGGGGCAGGGGCAGGAGCGTGAGGATCCAGCCGCCACTCAGACGGCAGCGCCGCAGCCACTGGAGTGAAAATGCACAAGGCACCTGCCTGGTGAAAGGTCCCTGTAAATACCTATGTTACCATCACCTCTAACAGCAACGATGATGTCTGTGTGTGTGCCTGTGCGTGTGTGCGTGTACACACCCATGCATGTGCAGCTCCTCCGGTGGCAATCCTTTCCCTGCACCCAGAGAGCTGCCAGCCTGACCCAGAGCCGCTGGGACAACCAGCCCGGGCTCTGCTGAGAAGGGCGCCCGCCCTACCCAACCAGAGCTTCGGGGACTTGTGCACCACTGCCTGATCTCTGGCTGGTTACCTGCCCCCTCACACCAGCACCCCCAGGGCTCAACCCGCGCAGATAAAACTGTCACTCGCCCATCAGGGCCATTTGGGGTCTAGACTCAGACACTTGGTGGCAGCACTGAAGAGGCTTTAAGTCAGGGGTGGGCCCTGCAGAGGCGTCCAAGGGGCTGACTCCCGGCTGGCCCTTCCCCTGCCCTGTGGTGACCTGGGATGGGCGCAGTGTGTCCTCTTGGATAAACCACCTCCTGCTCCGGGCCTCACTCTCCTCTGCTCTGAAGAAAGGAGGGGCAGGACGGGAGGTGGGGCTCCTCTGATGTCTAAGTAATCCCGAGCCCTCCAGGGACCTCTCCCTCTCCTGGGAGTCGCCGTCCCTCACGGACCTGGGTGGACCCGTCAGTCACGGGCAGAGATCAATCCCTGATGCTCTTGCACCGATTAGAACGAAAGCTGGCTCTGGGGAGCTGGACCTCTCCCTCATCCCTAGACAGCGCAGAGTGGGCAGCAGGCGGCAGCATCTCCCAGGTAGGACCACAGCCCGGCCCGGTCCCCCTGCTCCCCTTCCCAGCTCCCGTGGGCTCCCACAAACATAGGAGCTCCAACCACCCTCTGGGCATGTGGGAATTTATCAATGGCTCCCTCTCTCTGGAACAACTTTCACTGATCAACTCTGTTTCTAGCCTTCTGTTCCTGAGAATCCCCACGGGGACCAAGATTCACTAGCTCTGCCTTGCGAAGAAAAACACCCCCCGTCCACAAAACACTTTCCTTCTTTTGTTCTCTCCAGCAAACACATCCCACCCCAGGAGAAAGGAGGCACCCCCCACACCCCACCTAAGCAGGGAGTGTCGGGAGATATTCTCTAGTTCCTTCAGCTTCCTAGAATTCAGTGATTTAAAAGCATCCTCAAACACACACAAATACACGTGCACACGGGCAAGCCCCGGCAGAAACACGGGAAAGGGAAGGAGCCGCTGGACCACTGTGCTGCAAAGGTGGAATCACGATGGATGCTTCTTCTTCTTTAAATTCTCTCTACTGTTTTATGAGAAATAAAATAGGATGGGAATAGTGAACATGGAATCAAAGGGTCCAAGTTCCAAGAACACAGACTGTCATGGTTGCTGGGTAGGCAGCACCCAGCAATGATACCTTATAAATCAACGTCTTTTAGTGACGTTAGCAGCTTAAGGGAATGGAACTTCCTTCCACAGGAAACAAGGCACTGTGAGGGGAGCCATATCCTCCTTCTTCCACTAGACATGGCCTTTCCCACGTCCAAGGCAAGCAACATCTGGAGACTGAATGCTGAGCAGGACCAGAGGAGGAGAAAGACTGCTCAAGGAATTCAGTCTTAACTACTAACTCCCCACTGAGGACCATTAGAAGCCATGAGGCCTGAGTATGAAGCTGTGTGCCCTGGACAAAAATGTCACCCATGTACAGGTGTTCAGGTTGTGCACTGCCCAAGGATGTAATGTCTTGGGGTGGTGTGCCATTTACACTGTAAACATAAGCCAAGTTATCTAAAGAGTGTGTGGGTGGGCACTGCGGTTCCAGGCCTCCTGACTGAGTCCCACGGCAGCAAGAGAAGGAGCCCTCCTACATACATCCACCTGCAACACTCATTAGTACGTGCCCACGTCATGGCACCATATCCCAACTACGCCCCGGGAGGGACCTGAAGTCATTTCTTTCTCCTGCCTACCCCCTCCGGAAGCCCAATTCCTGCTCCCTCTGAGAGAACAACATGGAATGGCTGCCTCACCTTGGTGGTGGGTGGAAAGAAGCTGCAGGGTGGGGAATGGATAGGGTGTGATGTTGCTGGCCTGTGTGTGAAGCCAGCAGTGGGGGCTGCCGCGGCTGCTGCCCACCGGGCCCTGAGAGCTCCCCAGGCAGCAGTGGGCTGGACCACCTTGTACATAACTACAAGAGTTACTCAAGGCAGGGCCCACTTCCTAATTCATGCAAAGGCCCTATGGGCTAGCAGAGGCCCGGGTGGGGGTCGGGCCTGCGCTCTCCTCTGTAAGAGGGGAAAGCCAAGGACTTCCCTGGAGGTCCAGTGGTTAAGACTCCACGCTCCTAATGCAGGGGGCCTGGGTTCAATCCCTGGTCCGGGAACTAAGATCCCGCATGCCGTGTGGTGTGGACAAAAAACAATACAAAATTTAAAAAATTAAAATTGAAAGGGGAAAGCCAGAGGGCAGCCCGAGGGGGCACATCCAGGGCTTTTGTTTGGACGTTTGTGGGAAGAGGGCTCACCCTCCCTGAGAGCTCCAGGCCCCGCCTCCAGGCCCTGCCCTGCATTCACAGCTCTCCTGCCCGAGTTCTGCTCTGTAGCTCAGGCAGTAACCTTACATGGAGGTGATTCTGTTAAAAACAGAAGGAGGCCTCCTGCCACTTCCATCAAACCCTGGGAAGGCAGAACTCAGCTGAGCCTGACTGCTGTTCCCAGGAGACTGCCTACCTTTTATTTATACGTTTACTGGGAAGTTCTTTACTTACATTGTTGAAATTTTCATTTCCCACAAGCTCCTTGGTTCCCCAGACCCCTTCCATTCCCCATGATGCGGAACTACCAAGTTGCTGCCGACTGCCAGCAGCTCACAAGGCTCTTCTGAGAACTGCTGGGTAAATAGTCCCCGAGTTCACTGGGAAAGTGGCGAAAGAGGGGGCAGCAGCTTCTCTACAAATAACTGGGCTCATGGCTGAGAGACGAACAGCTCCCCCAAAGGCAATTCCGCCGACAGACTCATCCTCATAAAAGCATCTCTCACAGCTGGAGTCGGACCCCAGCTTTCCCGTGACGGGGTGTTGGGACCACTGAGTTCCAGAACAAGTGGTCCACAGAAGCAGCCACACGTGTGCAACAATGAACACCTCTGTTGATCTGGGGGAAACCTGAGGATTATTCCTACTCTTCGCAACCCACTAGCTTTTCTCAATGGAAGAGGGAGACATTAACCGCTTTTCATGTCCCTCCGGCCTCCTGTGTCTACCTTCCTGCCCCTCTCACCTTCCCAGGCTCCAGGCAGGTGGTCAGCTGGGAAGAGGAAGCTTTCTGTGTCCTGCATCACCCCTTTTGGCTCACCCCCGGCCTCACCTCTCCCAGCCCAGGATGGCCCAGACCCGGCCGAGGAGCCCACAGGCAAGGTGGCGTCCCCCAACTTCAGTGCCCACCAGCCCAGATCTGGGGCCTGGTTCTCGGCGGCCCAGTTCCCACGCTCCTGCTCTCTCCCTTCCCACGGCTGCTGCGGCCTCCCCACTGCCTGGTCCCACCCACTTCAAGCCTGGAACAAGGAGCTGAAGCCCCACGCTGCTCGAAAGCCTCGCTCAGCGCCCAGAGACCCAACCCATCTCACAAGCACCTGCCTGCTACTCACCCCCACTCCCTGTGCCCCGGTTTTCCACCCAAATGAAACGATAAACAAAAGTGACATCAACTCCCCTACATGGCATCCTCCCCCCCGCCCTCTTTCATCCCCTGCTTTATTTGTCTTTATCACACTTGCCCCTACCTAACTCACTACACGTTACTTATTTCTCATGTTCTCCATCTCCCCTGCAGACTAGAATGGAAGCTCTACAGGGGAGGATCTTTGTCTGTTTTGTTCACTGTTGTGAACCACACAGGGCCTGGCACACAGTAGGGGCTCAACCACTGAGTGATGAATGAATGAATGAACGAACATACAACGAGAAGCGACACATGTCCAGAAAGCACCCCTCTTCATGTGCATCATCTTAGCTCATCCTTGTGAGAGCACTGTGAGGTAGGAACTTCTGTCTTCATGTCACACCGGCAAGAACGTTCAGCGAATTCCCAAGTCACAGAGTCGGCAGGGAGGTTCAGGAGCCCACTGTAGCTTTGTTCAGCGTGATGGTCCCCGAGCTCAGAGGAATGAGGAAGGACCCAGGCCCGACTGACCCCAATGCCCAAGCCCTTAGACATCACTCTCTGCTTCTGAGCTCCCTTCCCCATATGCCGCATCTGAATCACAGCCCAGAGCACATGCAGCATCTTACAGATAATGAACATACAATAAGCATTTGTTAAATGAATGAAATGAAAGAAAACAGCTTTAAAATTGCTTTGTCTGGGCTGATTGAACCATAGTAGAGTCAGTGCATAATAAATTTTGAAGATGGCAACAGATACAGATGAATGGGTAAAATATATACGAAGTTTCTCATAAATATAGCTAACACTTTTTCACAATTTTCACACATCGAAGTTCACTCTATTCTTCACGTGTTACTTAAGGGTACTTCTACGGTAGTTTGTAATTATTGTCATGCATGACACTGTTCCTGTAAGTATTTCAACCCTAACCTTCCTCTTCAACATCTAAGTATTTCTCTTAAACTCATATTTTGCAAGTCAATGTAAGTAACTTCTGTCTTGACCAACAGCAAAAACGTTGCTTTGAGCCAAATAAAAAAAATTGTTTGGCAGATGGGGGAGTGGGGCAGTGAACAAAATGGGTGGAGGTGGTCATAAGAAGAAAACAAATTGTTGCCTGTGTCTTGTCACATGTTTGTTGCCTTAATTCTACACGACCATCTTCATCCTCCTGGCTTATTTGATTCCCATGCACCGTTCTAGAATATTCCAAGACTGAAAGCTCCTTGAGAGCAAGGAGTATGGTTTCCTCATTCTATTTGTGTTCCAACAGCACACAGCATGAGTACCTGGTAGGGGGCAGTGTCTTTCAGTCGAACTGGATGAATCTTTAAACGTGGAGGGAGAGTAAATATTCTGCAACATTCTTCCTGATTTTGAAAGGAATGTATATTCACTTTAGGACGTTTAGAAGACACAGAAAAGGATACAGAAGAAAACAGAAATACCTTGGCGTTCGTTGGATCCCATCACCCTGAGATCGGTACTAGCACACGGACCACCCGGCACGGCGCAGTGACTTAGCCTCTGGACCAGAGGGATGGGCGGGTAAGGCTGCCTCGGGGCAGGCCGGCCTGGCACAGCTGCAGCAGATGCCAGGAGGTCCTGAGGATGCCTGGCTTCACACAGAGCTGAGTGCCAGAGAGGAACTCTGCTACTTGGAGGTGCGGGAAGCTCAGAAGGTGTGAACGTCGTTGCAGGGGGCCCATGTTTTAAAATACAGTGTTTTGGAAAATGTGAGTTTCCAACAGACGCCTGGCACTGAAAAGATACTTGATTATTCATAGATCCAATAGGAGGGACCACTCTGGGAAGCACCAGGGTCAGCCAGGAGGCAGCAGGAGTGGGGGAGTGTATCACGAGGCTCTGCTGTGGTTTCTGCAGGAAGGAAGGGCAAAGCAGGATAGGCACGCTCAGGACCAGCCAGTCTGAATCACTTCAGTGCGTGCTGGGCACGGGGCTGCCCCCAGCTGTCTGGTACCTGGCCCTGGGGTGATTAGGGAAGGGGGACAGTGCTCTGGAATGTGAGGGCTGGGTAAAGGAGGTGGCGGCGGCGGGGACTGTATCTGAAAAGTGCACCGGCAGGTGAGCTTCTCACTATCTCTACGAATGGGCTATCCCTGGGAGGGGAGCTCCCTCTATGGTCAGCGAGGTCCCAGATGTCAAAGCATCAAAGCACAGGCAGTAAATGACAGTAACACAGCCCTTCTGAGGGGGCACACGCTCTCGGGCTCGAGGAGCCGGTTCATTAGCCCTGGGCCTCCAGGCCCCACTAGGCCTGACCACTCTCCTCCAGGAAAATGCTCCCCCGGCCTCCATTCCAGGGGCAAGGCCGGGCTGGTTCACACACCTGCTTGCGATCCTCAGGCCACTCCCGGGAAGGACAGAGAGTAGTGAAGGACTCGCCCCGGTCACCCAGGGGATGGTAAGGCTGAGTTCATCACAGGACCAGTGCTCCCAGTGATGGGGAGCTGGGTGGCAGAGCCTAGGGTCCCTGCATGGAGCCTCAGACTGTCAGGTGGGGGGACCCTGGGAGTACATCCAGACGAGTCCATCATTTTTCAGAAGAGGAAACTGGCTGAGAATGACTCACAGAATCAGGATCGCAGTCTAGATCCCCTGTTAACTCTTACTGTGCTCTCCCCACCCCACCGCCCTGAGTGATTCAATAGGAAATTATTTTATTAATACTAATACAGCTGTCAACATCATCGTCATCTTCCTGATTTTCATGCGAATGGAAAAACCCCACTCCTTTGTCCCCAGTGCAGTAAGAAAGCACGGACAGCCCCCAAACCTGGATGGAGACTGGATTTTTCAAAAATTAGGTCAGGCAACCAGGATCCTTGGGGGTTCGACTGGTCTTAAGCTCTGATTAAAGCCCGCATCTGAATGAGCAGAGTTTCGGGTCTCCAGAGTGGGGAGGAGAGAAGAGGGCTCAAGGGCGGGGGTGGGGTGGGGTGGGAAACCGAGGCCTCCTGAGCAGAGGCCGCAGAGGCCCTGGGGCCAGGCCAGGGCTGGACAGCAGGGGCAGCAGGGCTGGGGTGGAAGTGCAGGGAAGTAGACTCTGCTTTTTACCCACTTAAGGCTGAGAACTGTTCTCCAACCAGGCCGTGAACGTCCAGACTTCTCCGTCTTTGCATTAGTGGCCCCCTCTGCCCGTCCCACACCCCCTCAACCTGGTAAACCCCTCCCCAGCTCTCAGATCCAGTTGCACTATGCTCTCCCCTGTGAAGCCCTTTGAATCCCGCTCCCTGCCCCCCACCCCTGACCCCAGCTCTGGAGGAGAACCCATTGTGCCCTCCACAGTGAGGGGTTATTAAAAATAACCACTGAGAGCAACTAGCTCATGCCTGCCACTTAGCACACATTGTTCTTAACCGGCCCAAGTTCCCTGCAAGTAGGTGTTAGTATCCCCACTTTACAGATGAAGAAAAGTGAGGCTCAGAGAGCTGAAGTAACCTGCTCAGAACCCTTCATCCAGCAAGTGAGGCAGAATCTTGACCCCACCCAGTTTTGCCTGAATTCCACACCCAGCATCTATCCTGGTGGCCAAACTGCCTGCCTGGCTTTCTAGCTAGACTGTGAGATCTTCGAAGGCAGGGACCCTGGTTCATAATGTCTGGCAAATCTTCAGAGCTCAAAATTTTCTGATGGATGAATAGACAAACAAATGAATGGATGCATGGATCGTGGGATTCTCCCACCTTAAGGCAAGACCATTCCACATGTGTAGGTTTTATACCAGACCAAATGTGTTGCTCTAGTCCTTTTATTCCCACAACTGGTAGGAAGATCCAGTAGGACGGTACATCAGGGTGACAGCTGAGCTGCTATATCAAAGGCACCCCAAAAGGCAACGGCTCAAACAAAATACGATTTGGATTCTCTTGCATGTGATAGTCCAGGTGTATAGGCAGCTCTGTTCCAAGAGGTTCTATCAGAACGTAAAATGGTGTCGCCTCTCTGGAAAACAGCCTGGCAGGTCCTGAAAAGTTAAACCTAGAGTTACATGGGACCCAGCAACTCTACTCCTAGTTCTGTACCCACCACACAAAAACTCATCAAGAATGTTCACAGCAGCATTATTCATAATAGCCAAAAAGTGGAAAAAACCCAGATGTCCATCAATTGCTGAATGGATAAACAAAATACAGTACATGCATGCAATGGAATAGCATTCAGCCATGAAGGGAATGAAGTACTGATACATGCTACAACATGGATAAAGCTTGAAAACATTATGCCAAGTGGAAGAAGCCGTTCACAAAAACCATGTATTCTAAGATTCCATTTATACGAAATGTCCGTAACAGGCAAATCCACAGAGACAGAAAGTAGATTTGTGGTTGTCAGGGGCTGGGGGGAGGGGAGCAGAGGGGAGTGGCTGCTAAGGAGGACAGGGTTTCTCTGGGGGATGATGAAAATGTTCTGGAATTAGTGGTAAAACCACTAAAATATATGCTTAAAATGTTTTTTATTGTAAAAAATAAAAAAAGAAGCCATCCTATCAAGACTGGCTAATGGGTCAGCTGTGCCCTTCTCAACCCATGGCTTCCAAGGTTGCTATACTTGCTGCCTTTCCCAGCCAGTGGAGAGGAAGGGTGGAAAGCCTACATGTCCTTCCCACGTAAGGAAGCTGCAAGCATGAATTCTGCTTAGGGTCCATGATGAGAACTTGGTCTCATGGACACACCGTGCCCATGAGAGGCTGGGAAATGTGGTCTAGCTGAGCAGGCCAGCCGTGTGCCTAGAAAGAAGAAGATGGATTCTGGGGGGGACTGGGCAAGATAAGAATCTTTGCCCAAAATGGTAAATTAAATGATAATTGACTCTCATTTGGTTATTTACTCTGCAGATATTAATAACAATAGGTAGCACTTATATAGCGCCAGGCCCTGATTTAGGTACTCTGGGAGCATCATTTTAGTTAATTACATTAAAACTTTATGACATATATTATTACCCCTATTTAAAGGTGGGGAAGTTGAGGCACAGAGCATTAAATAATCTACCCAGGGTCACCCATCTAGTACGCAGCAGAGTCGAGAGCTGAACCCAGATCCACTACTGTAGAGCTGTTTGCTCCTCAGTAGCCAGAAACCGTGAGACAGTGAGACCTGGTATGATTTATGGGTTCAGACCATTCATACTTTTCTTCTCCTTGGTGCTACTGGTCACCTCCGTTCGTGCCCTCACTGGGTAGACCTAAGGTACAGACACTTAAGAAAGAGCTCAGTGCACTCCTTCAGTGAACGACAGCTTGCTCAGTGCTCTTGCACTTTGGTGGGTACCAGCATCATCCGTGGAGCCTAAGGAAGCCTGTCCTCCTGCTGGCTCAGAATCTCAGAGCAGCGGCCAGCGTGTTCCTACAGGCGGTCAGGTGCAGGCCAGATGAAGCGTCTGAGAATCACTGGCAAAGCTGACATTTTGCCCACGTGGCCAGAGCATTCTCTCCGGTCAGGCCCCTTGGGCTAAGTTACCATATTGGATCCTCCCCGATCCTCCCACGAAGCCGGTAGGTATTATCATCCCCATTTTACTGCGGATGAAGCAGAGGCCCAGAGAGAGAGCTGGGGCCCCAACCCTCTCCTATCGCCTGTTCATCCACAGCGCTGGCCCAGCTGTGATGCCCTCCAGGGACAGACACCATTCGCTCTGTGACTTGCCTCAGGAGCTGCGCACTGGGACAATCGGAACTCTGCCCATGGATCGCCTATAGATCGCCCTCATCCAACACTGTGATTACTCACCCCACATCTGCCACCTCCTCAGACCACCGGACCTCAAGCCTTCACCAGGAGTCACCTGGAGAGACTGCTAAAATTACAGATTGCAGAGCCCGTCCCAGAAGGCTCTGATTGGAGGGGTCTGGGGTGCGGCCTGGAACTTGAATTTTTATCAGACACTCCAGGGCCAGCCTTGTTTGGGAACTACCTTTCAGATTGAGTTCAATCCCCTCATTTTATGGAATGAGAACACAGACCCAGAAGGGTCTCGCCCTGTGCATCAAACCCTGACTGGCTCCCTCCTACTCTCAGGCACAAGCCCAGCTCCTCCCAAGCTAGTTCCTCCTCCGAAGGATCTCTTTGCAAATGTTCAGAAAGCTCCCTTACCTCCCTCTGGAACAGTTCTTCCCCGTCCTCCTCCCACTTTGCCTAATTGCTGCTCATTTTCTCAGCTCCACAGTACCTCCTCCAGGCAGCCTTCCTGGATCCATTAAATGGCAGGTTAGTGTGCTCTGACCTCGCACTCTATCATAGCACTCGCCACGCTGCACTGCAAGACCTGTTTACTTCTCCGTCTCACTTCAGTGTGGTGAAGGCAGGGACCACCTTGGTCCTTGCACTGGTCCTTTCATATTATACTGTAGATCTTTGTTGAATGAATGAACGAACTAACGAATGGATGAAATAAACAGCATGAGCATCCCACAGGCCCCTGGCTTAAGCTTCTTCTCGTAAGGAGATGGGACGGAGTCCACTGGGCCCCGGGCACTGGGCGACGCCGCCGGCCCCTTGTGTGGGCGGGCGTCGCAGTGAGAGGGAGGGACTGTCCGGGCGGGCAGCTGCAGAGCCATCTGCTGCGCGGGCGGCGGCGCCCGCCCCAGTGTTTGTTTACAAACCCGGCTCTGCGTGCGAGAGAAACACGGCTCCTCTTCCAGGCGCGCGGCAGCCGCTGCCAGCCCAGGAGGAGGGGCCGCCGGGGGCCGGGGGCTGGGGCCGCGGACCGTCCGGTAGGGCGTGGCCAGCATGCCGCCTGTCCCCTGCCTCTCCTGCATCTCCACTCCTGCCCGCGCTCCAACCCACGGGCAAGGGCCCGAGGTCCAGTCCCCCCCCCTCCCCGCAACCAGCCGTGCTACCCCATCCAGAACACGGACCGTGGTAACAACAGTATCTATGTTATTAAAGCGCGTTAAGGATTAAGTGAGGTAATGCACACAGTGGCATTTTATTAAGCTATTGTGGTGTCACTGTGGGTGATTCGATGGAGCTTAAGCATTTCACAAAATGTCTCTCTAGTCTGATTTATCCCCCAACTCAGGAATCCCATTTCAGGCAGTCCCAGGTGCAGATGATAAGGCCCAGGTTAATATTCACGCAGGAAAAGAAAAAATTCATTTCAAAAAATAAAATCATTCTGATATAAGTGTGTTTCTAGTGTTCCCACTTTGGGTACGGTATGGTACAGTACGGTATGGGATGGCATGGTATGGAATGGTGGCTGCCATTCCACCCTGCAGCCGCAAGCCCCAGGGTGAGCTCAGAGTTTGGGGAGGGGAGCAGGGGGTGGGTGACTAAGGAGAAGAATCCCAGGCAAAGTCCACTCCTAAGCGCAGGTCTGGAGAGGGGGGCTGGCTTCCATCCCAAAGGTGAGGATGCTCACTCAGGTTCCAAATGGCTTTGGGCGGTGGTGGCTGCGAGCAAGGCTTTGGAGGGACAGCTATGAGAGGGCAATACTGGCAGCCCTCCACTTTCCCCTCCACCACCCCCTCCCACCGGCTCTACCACAGACCTTCCCCAGACAGCGCCTGTGTCTAGATCTCCTGCTTTCTCTGTAAGCCGGCGGGGCCTCCATGGCGCCAGAACTGGGCATGACTTGGGGGTGTTCCCCATACGCTCTCCAAGGGTAGAGGTGGTTTCGTGCTTGCCCTGGATTTTTCAGTACCCAGGGGCTTGCTTCTGTATTGGTTGTATTGGTTTGTTCGGGTTTTTGTTACAGATTGAAGAGGTTACAAAGTGAGGACAAAGAGGAGGTCATACCTTCTGCCCACAAAGGGACTCACATTCTAGCGGGGGAGACAGAAAAAGCAGGAACTGCCACTATTCTTTGTCTACCTACCCTGTGCCCAGTGCTAAGTTTGGTGTTTCTCTGGTAATAAATACTTACTGCATCATGCACTGGGCCCTGAGGATGTCTTGTAGTCAAGGAGAAGCATTTAAAAGTAATTCCAGTGACAATACATGAGCCATCAGGGAATGCCTCCTTTAATCCGGACACCAACTTGCTAACAACGCTGAATAGTAAGTATGATTATCCCCGTTTTACAGATATGGAAATGCCAACTCAAAGAGGAGAAAACTTATCCCCAGTCTCCAAGCCGGGGTTTGGAGTCAGGTGCAAAGCCATGTTCTGACTGCAACAGCTGCTTGGGGGAGGGGGTGGAAATGGCCAGTTTCCTGGTTCCCGACTGGAACAGCTGGGTTATAGGAGCACATTCAAACCATGGGTGGTGAAAACTCTTCGCTGAGGCTAAAGCAGAATAGGAGTCCACCTGGGGAGCCCATTTAAAAAATGCTGAACCAGTAAAAACGTAACTAGGAGCCACCACCCGACAGTCCCGTCTGGCAGAAGCCGAGGCCCATCGGGCCCACCCCCAGGTCTGGGTAGGTGAAGAGAAGCCTCTCCCCACTCTCTCTCTGTGCAGATCCACTCATCAATTCTGTCATTCAACACACCCTGAAAGACTGTCTTGCCTAGAGAACTCCAGCCCCAATCCGGGAGATGGAGACACAGCGGACGCAAGGTTATTAGGGCTGGAAGGGCCCTGTCCAGGGTGCTGAGGGAGGACAGAAGAGGAAGGAGGGTTAAAAGTCCAGTCCCCTCTAGCGGGGAGCCGGCGGCTGAGAGCAGAGTAGGCCCATTCAACCTCCTTGGCCCATAGACTGAGAAGGAGGAGGAGGCTGGGCAGAGGAAGAGGGAGGGCGGGAGGACAGCTGTCGGCCAGCAGAGCGAGGACTTAACCTGAGGCCGTTAAAATGAGTCTGAGTCGCTGTGCATGGGTCAGGCGAGGACGCAGCCGGCATTAGATGCTGCTGCCCTTAGCTCCCTGGCCTGTGTCCCTCAGCTGCGCTCGGCCCTCTGAAGAGCAGACAGGAATTGTAACAGGGTGAAAGCAGGACGGCAGCAGGCTAATACACCAGGGGAAAGCAATCTGAAAACACAGGACTTCACGGCAGGGACAGGCTGGGATAACCAGGATGCTGAGAGAAACCAGACCTGACAGCAGACAGCAAGTTAGATCTGATCTGGAGGTGAGACAGGGCGGGAGGAGAGGCTGCTTGCATCTCTCCTCCCCACCTGCATCCCGACTCCTGCCCAGCCTCACCTGGCTGGGGCCTTCTGGCTGGAAAGGCACTCTGCCCAGGGCATACGAGGTGCCTGCCACGGGCTGGGGTGTGGGTTTCAGGAAGCAACACCAACTAAGGTACCCCAGGAAATCTGGGGAGCCAAGGCCGGAGGGTGAGGAGGAGCTGATGGGCTTCTTGAGAGACCCAGGGGGTGAACATGTGATCTGTGAGCCAAATGTTCACAGGCAGAATCAGATCTCCAGTGAGGTTGATGCCTGATTTCTATGTTCCTTCACTTAGCCCCACCCTCCCTCAATCCCCCAGTGAGAATTTATAAATCACGTGTGCAGAGACCAAGGTCTCCGGCTTCATGAGTCAGGAGTCATTTCTTCAATGCCACCTCTCCTCTACGTGCTTGGTACAACATAGGACCCAAACAAAATGGGAATCGAGCAACTGATTAAATGCACTACAGATAGAGAGTTTCTTTTACGGCAATTTCACTGAGTTCTTCAAAAGAGCAAACAATCCCACAGGAATAAACATAATTTTCCTCTCATGAAACATGGTCTTAAAGTGTGAGTTTCATTTATTTTATGGAACAAACCTTTTTTTAATACTATGATATAAGCAGCTATGTATCTACCAAAAATGTTTCCCTCTTTCTTCCTGGGCATGCAGTCAGACTGCATTTCCCGGCCTGCTTAGCAGTCGGTGTGGCCACAGGACTGAGTTCTTGGGAAGTGTGTGGAGGTGAGCATCCTTTCCAGGTCTGGCCCATAAAACTCTCCCATGGGTAGCTGTCCATCCTTTTTCCCCATCCACTGGCTAGAAGTGAAGGACTCTAGCACCCCTGAAGATGGAAGAGTGAGTAGTCTGGGTTCTTGAATCACCCATGGAAGGCTGCCACGAATTACCCCACTATACTCCTATGTGGACGAGAAATAAATTTAAATCCTGTTAAGCCACTGACACGCTGGCATTTATCTATTACAGCATCCAACATTAGCCTACTCCCAGAAGCACTTACTATGTGCACAGTATATGGCGAGTCAGGCTGGGGTGGCATATGTACAAGTCAGAGTCCAATTTGAACATGTGGGGCAGGGGCCACGCCAGGAACGTCCCCAGAGACTTTTGGCTCAGTGCAAATTTGGGGCACATTGCCCATCCCCCACCCTTCCCCAGCTGCAATGTGGACCTGGCCACAGATACTCACTAATCACCTCTGATCAACTCTCCCCCTTAGCGGCTCTCCTGCCAGACATTTGGACTTAACTGACATCCCCATTCTTTTTCAATTAGGGATTAGTGACTGCATCTGTTTCTCTTCGAACTTCTTCCTTGAGCTAATAATTTCCCTTAAAATCTTCCAAACTTGCCGTCGGGTCTGACAAAAAGCTTACTGAGTGCCTTGCTCCATCCCTCAATTTCACTCAGCCTTCTAAAGTTCCCTTTTATAGCGACGCCCATCAACCCTCCATTTACACCGTGTTTTGGGTTAGATCTCTTTCATGCTTCACTTCCCTACACGGCAGCCTCCTCACGCCCTCCAGTCTCTTCCTCCGCTCTGCCCTGTTTCCCATTTCTTTTCCTATAAATGGCTCCCTCCATACTCAGTGCACTTCCCCCCTTCCTAGCCCTCCCACCACAACCCCGCTCACTCTCTGAGACACATTCCCTCCCCATTAATCTGCCAACTAGGAAAGAAAAGTTAAAGCTTCCCTTCCGATCCCTATTCATCTCTGTCGAGACATGTAGATAACTGTTAAAAAATTAGTTGGCCATTATCCCTCGTACTCCCCTATCTCCTGTGGTGGTGGCCCATTGTCCTCTGATCTCGTACGTCCTAATTTCTCATCACGCTAAGGGGAGAAAAAACCCTCCATCTTTCAGGAAAGGAAGCATAACAATTTGTAGGGAAGAAAATAAATTGCTTAGTCAAAAGGATATTGCAAGAATCATCAGGATTCGTTCTCGACTTTTACCTCTTTAAACATTCCGTTTTCTGCCATCTTAAGAAATATACACATCAACTTCTATCAGATCTCCTTCTGCATTTCAAATACTTGCATCCTCCATCCTTTCATTCCTTTTTTTTCTCCAGGTATTTATACATCTTCCACTTCCAAAAAGATAGATCACAAGAAGGCACAAAAATAATAAAATAACTTATAAAAGAATATAAACCAATTAAGGAAGGGATAAGATCTATGAATCTGTAAAGACTAAGGATTCTTACTGTCATTGGGCATAAAACTGAGCCCTAAACTCTGATGCAAGTAGAGTTAATGACAAAGTAGAATGGGAGACAGGAGGGGTGACAAAGATCTCAATGGTTAATATTAGGAAGCATACCGTACACGACTGTCTTGTTATTCTTGTAATAAAGTCTTGGAAATACTTTAAAAATATTTCTTCACTTCCTGCCTATTTGCTAAAAGGATACGACACAACAAAAATCATTATCATAAAGACAAGAGACATGCTAAGTGGGAATATATATGTGGAAGGAGGGATAATTATAACTTTCTTTTAAAAGCTAGACTCAAGGGGGTGAACACAATATGAGTGCAGAACTTAGCTGGAAGCTTCCCAGCACCCATGGTAAAGATGGGAATTCGGGGAGTTCACGGAGCTGGATTTTTCCTAACTACAGTTACAGAGAGCATTGCCTCCTAGCTATGAACTATAACAGGAAGTTGTCTCATGGGTCTTGTCACTGCCCTTAATCTTTAGAAAGAACTTTCCAAGGATTTTGTTTTTTAATCACGTAATCCTCAAGTTTCTTGGTGTACTCCACTGTCCAAAGGCTTCGTCATCTTACCCGACTCTGCCTCCAGTGTGACTTTATCCTTTGATTGGGTGTTTCCCAGACACTTGGGCACCCTGACCTTGATTTGCACCAGATTAGCCACATCAACTGCTGTCGTGTCTACATTGTTTTCCTTTAACTCTACTTGCATTTTACTTAATAAATGTCACGTCATCCTAGGAAATCACAGCTTTGGCGTGCTAGCTGCATGATGTTCTCCCTAATGCCCCAAAATAAAAAGAGCCTATAAATACAGATAGAAGCCTATAAATACAGATGCCATTCTTGAGATTCTGTAAGTGCAAGTCTGATGTCACCAGCTCTCCTCCTCTTTGCTTTGTCCCAAGACAGTTCATAAGGGAACATTTGCCTGAGAATGTTTCCCTCGAGCTTCCACTCAACTCTGCCCATGCTGGTGTCAGAAACCATCACAGCTGACATCCTGCTTTCCTCTCCGCAGCTAATGGGAGCGTTTTTATTCCTTCCTGGCTTGTAAATGACCTCCTCCTTCCTCACATTCCACCCTAACTCTGCCTCTTCCTCAAGTCCCACCTTCTCCATGAAGTCATTCCTGGTATCAACCTTGAACCTGGACTTGCTTCCACGAACTTCCAACAGCACTCACCTGGCTCCCAGCAGCAGGCCTAAAATACATAGTAAGCTCTTGTGTATACGCTCTAGCAGCTAAGCACATACTAGATGCCCAGTAAACACGGCCACGTGTCAGGGCTGAGCACTGAATTTGGGGTCAGGAGCCCTGGGTTCTTGGGTAAGTCATCTTCAGGCTTCTGCTTATCCAGCTATAGCACGGCAGTGAAGCTGGCAGAGGGGACCTCATATTTCCGAGGCCCCTGCCATCTTGCCCCCACGTTTTGCTCCTGCTCTCTGTGGTGCCACACTGCCGGCTGTGTGGATTCCCCCATGTGCATCCTGACTTTGGCTTTCTCTGCTGCGAGCGCGCCCTGCATTTCCCACTGGTGTGTCCTTCCAGTGGAATCTTCAGCAGTCAGTAGCTGTTCTTGTCTGTAGAACAGCTCTCTCTGCTTCTCGCCTTCTGCTCATGGCAGGCACATCCCAGCATCCCGGACAGTCCTCTGTCCCTGATCCTCCTTCTAAAACCGCCCTTAGTATCTGCTCGTTGTACCCAGACTACTTTCAACCTCCAATTTCTCTGCTCAATTTCCCTGTTTCCATTTCTATGGCATCTTTAGGAAGACACTGACATTTTTGTCCCGTATAAACATAAACCATTTTTTCTGCACACAAGCCACAGAGCATTGGACTGACGACGACAGGCATTCTACTTGTTCTACCTACTTACTGGCTCTGTACCTTTGGGAACTTGGCTTAACCTTTCTGAGCCTCAGTTTCCACATCTATCCAACAGGGATGACACTGCCCGGGCTGTCTCTTAGTTACCAAACGAGACCGTGCTGTTCACCGTGTGGCTTTCTGCAGGTCCTACCTCTGTTCCTTGCTACTTCTTGGGCTCAGCTCAAGTCAGCCCCAAACCCCCCAATCTAATGAGGCCAACTCCGGGAAGAGCTTTTCCCCTAAAACACATGCACAGATTTTAGAGTTTACACGTCACTTTCTCATACACAGTCCGTTGATCCTCACACACACACAAACTGAGGTACAATGGAATATTATTCAGCCTTTAAAAAGAAGGAAACCACGACACACAGTACAATATGGATGAATCTTGAGGACATTATACTAAGTGAGATAAGACAGTCACAAAAAGGCAAACCCCATCAGCCCTCTGTATCCGAGGGTTCCACAACAGTTTACATAGCATTTACATTGTATTGTTGTAAGTAATCTAGCGACGATTTAGTTCACCGGAGGATGTGCATAGGTTATATGCAAATGCCACAACACTTTATATGACGGACTTGAGCATCTGCAGATTTTGGGACCCACAAGGGTCCTGGAAGCAATCCCCCGCAGATACCGTGGGACGACTGTATTGCATAATTCCACTTATGTGAGGTATCTAAAGAGGTCAAATTCGTAGAAACAGAAGGTAGAATGGTGGTTACTAGGGGCTGGAAGAAGGGGGAAATGGGAAGTTGTTTAATGGGGACAGAGTTTCAGTTTTGAAAGATGGAAAATTTCTGGAGACCTGCTGTCTGACAACGTGAATATACATACCGTCACTGAACTGTACACTTAAAAATGGTTGAGATGGTACATTTTATGTCACGTGGAATTTACCACAATCAAAAATCTCTTTAAAGCTATCCAACCAGTCCAATTTTTAAAACGAAGTTCTATAATCAATGTGGCCATTTTCCCGATGAGGAAGCTGAGGCTCAGAGAAGCTCACTAAGGACATGCATCCAGGTCTTCAAAATCCCGACCTCCCACCTCCAGTGCCCTGGGGAAGCACGAGAGGTACACCTGAGCCACAGGTGTGAGCACACAGGGCCCCAGAGCCCAGACCCCTGTCCTCCCACACGGACTGAGGCACATGGGGGGCTGCCGTCTCCCTGCAGGGCTCTCTTCCGCTGAGGGTCCCGACAGGAGCCTCCCGCCCTTCGCCACAGCACAGAGGACCCTTCAGGCAGGGTGGTCCTTTGTCCCCAAGACCAGCTGAGCCCTCCTGTCCCCCCGCCCCCAGGCTCCTGGGGCCTGCAGTGTCCTCACGGTCTGGATGTCTGGCCACTGCCGCCCCACACCCGGCAGCTCCAGCGGCCTCAGGCCGGGGTGAGCCCAGGGCTGCCTCTCCCGCCGCTGCAGGTTCTCCTGCTACACGACTCAGTTCAGCTGGCACCTCGCAGGGAGACTTCCCAGGCCTCCACGTGGAATGAAACTGCCCTTCCCTGGGTCTGTGTCAGGCCTGCTTCCCGTCTGGGGCTCGTCACTCTGCTCTGCCTTTGCCTATTTCCTGTGGCCTCTTCCCTGGACCCTCAGCTCCCAGAGGCAGGAGCTACGAGTCCTCCCTCACCTCCCGCTGCTGTGAGGCCATGGAACGAGATGGGGCTGCGCAGGTGTGGGCGGAAGCTGCAAGGAAAGAGGGACAAGACCCCAGGCCAGGGGGAGTGTAAGGACAGGGCTGCGAGCACGAGAGAGGCCTGTGGAAGTCGTGGCTTAGGGCGCCAACGGAGGCCGGTGGGGAGCACAGACGCAGCGGAGGCTGGTGTCTGACTCACTCGGCTGCTGAGGGGTGGCTCTGACTGTCCCAGCAGGGCAAGGGCAAGAGCATGGCGTGGCAGCTCGAGGTTCTAGAATAAACCTGCATATGTGGCTTGAACTTGCATCCTTCCCTGGATTCCCTCGAATCCCAGACACCTGGACCAGGGTGATCTTGACCAAGTCACCTCCCCTCTGAGCACAAGAGTCCCCGTCTCATATCAGAAGGGTTGAATCTGACGATCCCTGGGTCCCTGGGGTCCCACACGGTTGGATCCAAGAGTCCAGCACGGGTCTCATCTTGGAGGGAGAGAGAAGGAAGGGAACTCCAAGTCTGCCCAGAGCCCCGCGCTGCCCCCGGGACTCTGGGTACTGGGACAGCGGGCCACACCTATCAGGCAACAGCATGAGGGTGTGGAGGTGGCCTGGGGGGACGCTGGTGGCAGAGGCGTTGTATCTGTGGTCAGATATGTGAACTGTGCCAGGAGCTGCCTGCTAGCGGTGCCACCTGGTGCTACAAGAACCTGTGACTGGCACAGTCTGAAGCCAGGGTCCTGTCGGCGTTTTCCTGAGAAGGGTAATCGTTCATCAGCTGTGCAACTGATATCCAGTACCTTTACCCAAACCCCCATTCCTATGGAATTCATGCATGCTTGCACGATTTGAATATTGGGATTCCCTCCCGATGAGCAGTACCTAAGGACTGTAATGAACTCTGGAGGCTGTGTTTAAACAAATGTGCTTAACACATGCTGGCTGAGAGCCAGCTCTGTGCCAGGTACCGTGCTGGGTCTGGGGCGGGGTTAGAAGGGTAATTCAGAGATGCCTCCTGCCTGCAAAGATCCACAGTCGAACATGGGAGAGGAGACCCACACAGGAAGGACTCTGTCCAAGGCAGAAAGGGAGACGTGCCCAAAGGTGACAGTGGTCCCATAACTGCCCCCAATTGGAGACACTCTGTAATAACAGCCCCCGTCCATCTGGAACAGCCCAGATGTAGCCTTTCATTCTAACATAGGCACCGATCAATGCCGAAGATGAATTAAACTGATGAAAATCAATCCCAAAGCCAGCTTTTCTTTCCAGACCAAAAATTTTCATCAACGACGGAGAATTAAACGATGCCACTAAGTTCTGAGGCCCGCATTGTACCGAGTTCAATCACAGGTTGTGAAACTAGATTAAGAAGTAGAAACCCTTGGCAAGAAGCTGTTCCGCTGGCCCTCGGCAAATGGAGAGGGGCCGAAGTGGACCTCGGAGTTCAGAGTAAAACGACAGGCCCTGAGGTGGACAGTCCTGTCCAGCGGCCACTCAGGAGCCGCTCCCGGGCAGGTGGCCCGGGCTCTATGGCCCGTTCAAGAGGCCCAGAGTGCAGGCAGTAGGTTCTGGATTGCTGCCAGGAAACAAGCCAGAGACACGGAAAACACCCAGTGGTCTCTTTGGCTGGTTTGAAGCAAAGAATTGGAAGGAAAAACAAAAAGTGTTGAAACATAGATTCGGGGTACATCATGGAAGGTTAGGAATTTTAGACGTTTAGGGTGTTTGAGCAGGAAGGTAAGACTTCAAAGAGGCAGGTTTGCCTACTCTCGGGGCCACAGGGAGCCGGACATTTTTTCAAAGTCCTGTCTCTGAGGTTCCCGGCGACAGCCACAGGTCTGCCCTGTACCAGCTCCAGCAGCCGCAGAAAGGAGGGAGCCAGGGCACGCACAACTCTGGTTAGCAGGAGCTACGCTCTTTCTCCCACCTCGGGTCTCCCCGACCTCAGCAGCACCCACACGGCCCGTGGCCCACTGTCAGTTGCCAGATACAACATCTGAGATCCGCCCTGCAGCACTGCCCAGCCCCGCCTGAGCAGACAGAGCTTGCGGCCTCATGATTCATTCATGCATTCATCTACTCACTCAATCACTTCCCGGGCCCTGGCTGTGTACCAGGCACTACGCTGGATGTAGGGGATGGATAAAGAAATGCAGATGATTCCTGACTCACAGGCCCTGCCCTGGAGAATCAGCCTAGACCTGCGTTCCCTCAACAAACACTCTCTGAGCACGTGCTATGCCCCAGAGCTCCGCTGGGCACTTGGGGACACCACCCCTGCCCCAGGAAGTTCACAGTCCAGTTGGGGGAGATGGGCGGAAAGACGGCAAAGTGTATATGCTACCCAGGGTGAGCCTCGGGGCCCTGGCCCCCAAGGAGAAATTTCCAAGTGGAGGCCACATGCCAGGCCCCAGTGAGGCGATAACGAACTGTTCTGGAATGAAGTTCTAATGCTGGAGCATCTGTAGGAAGCAGTCTTCTGGGAGCAAGATGAGAACCAACAACGCTGAGACCCAGGATGAGGGAGGAAGGCTGACAGAGCGGCGGGAAAAACCGCTGGAGCTTCAGCAGAAACCACAGTCGTTTTCCCACAGGGCGGTGGGCCAGCCCTGGACTCGGAGCAGAGCCTCGGGACAGGAGAGGTTCCAAATGGCCCACAGGATGCGGCCGGTGGCACCATTCTGGGAAGCCGAGGCACTGGGCAAGGTGGGGAGGGGAAGGGAGGGGAAGCTGCCCCAGCCCTTCAGGGGATCCCACAAGGTAGCCCATCACATCTGGGGGTGGGATGTGGGAACACTGTCAAGCCTTGCTCCGGGAAGAATATGATGGGTCCACACCGGCCATGGGTCCCTTGGTTAGAAATGAGCCAAGTTCCCCCTACTTTATCCTATCTGAGAAATAAACAGAGACTGGGTATAGACAACGAAGCTGGGCCTGAGTCTGCCCTCTAAGCCGACCGCTTTACTAGGGTCCGGGTCAGTTTCCTCCCAGGGTTGGGATTAGGGAAAATGTTCCCAGCTTGATTCCTCCTGGTGAAAGTTGGCTCTTGCCAGTCAAGGCTGGTGACGAGAAGGACTATGATGAAGCCCCCACACGAGACAGTCCTTTACACTCACAAAGGACTCCATACACGATCACAACTTTATCCTCGAAACAATCCTGGGAGGTACATAAGAGAAGCAGGTGCTATTGTTCCCAGTTTATCAATTCAACAAAGTGACCTGATCTCCGAGAGACACTTGCACATCCATGCTTATCGTGACGTTATTCACAATAGCCAAAAGGTGGAAGCAACCCAAGCGTCCATCGAGAGACGGATGGAGAAACATAATGTGGTCTATCCACACAATGGAATATTATTCAGTCTTAAAAACGCAGGAAATTCTGACACAGGCTACACTGTGGATGAACCTAAGTAAAAGAAGCCAATCACATACACACATACAGAATACCATATGGTTCCATTTATACAGAGTACCTAGAGTAGTCAAATTCATAGAGACAGGAGGTAGAAGCATGGTTGCCAGATGCTGGGGAGAGGAAACAGGGAATTGGTGTTTAATGAGTATGGAGTTTCAGTTTTGCAAGATTAAAGAGTCCTGGAGAAGGGGGGTGGTGATCGGTTTACAACAATGTGAAACTACTTAACACTACTGAACTATACACTTCAAAATAACTAAGATGGTAATTTTGTTATGTGTATTTACAATTTAAATTTTTTTTAAGTTTTTGTAAAAACTGACTTGAACCGAGATGTCCTGACCATCAGGTCACAGGCCTGCTCTCTACGCCACCAGCTGAGGAGTGATGGTGGCACGGACACCAGGAAGAGACACAGACTGGATCAGACCAGCAGCTGGGTGAGAGTCTCACTGGCCTTGTGACCTGGTCTCTGCCTCTCTGAGATTCAATTTTCTAAGCTATACATTGAAGCTGAAACACAATAATGGAGTAAAGTATCCCAAGCCCCAGGCAGGCACCCCGTGAAAGTCAGAGTGGGCTAAGGATGGGTCCGGCTAAGTCCAGCAAGGACCTGGGTCCTCAACCTGCCCAGGAGTGGATGGGCAGAAGAGCGTCCACTCATCCATGGCAACCTCGCCTCCCAAGCCACGGGGGTGAGAAAGTCCGGTCTTTCACAAGTGAGAGTCTTACTCTCTTGTTGCTTCAAAGAGTAGAAAGTTACGCCCAGCTGCCGGGAAGCCCAGGCAGCAGCGAGCAGTGGCCAGAGTACAGGCTTGGGGGCCAAGGGGCCTCAGCGCAGCCTCTCACTGTGTGACCCTGGACAGGTCGCTGCATTTCTTCAAGCACCGTGGGGAACCGCCGGGGATGATGGCTCCCCCTCAGGGTGACTGAGAGGGTTAGAGGGGGTCCTGGGCTTTGAGCGTCTGCAAAGAGGGGGGCTCAGTAAGGTTGTCTCCTTTGAGAAGCACACTGGAGAGCTTCCTAGAAGGTTCTGGGGGTGTCCAGGGCCCACAGCTGCAGAAAGGAGGTTTTAGGGCTGACCGAGTACCCACGTTGGGGACGGGAGAAGAGCCAAGGAGGGTCCTGCCCACAAGCGACCTTCCCTCATGCTAGCTGGGCAGAATGGACACGGCTGCTGAGCGTGTGCTGTGGACCAAATGTGTCCCCCCAAGTGTACTGAGGCCCTAACCCCCAATGTGATTGTACCTTGAGGTGGCGCCTTTGCAGAGGTACTTAAGGTTAAATCAGGTGGTAAGGGTGATAGCCCATGACGACTGGTGTCCTTATAAGAAGAGGAAGAGACACCAGGGATGTGTGCACAGAGGAAAGGCCATGTGAGGGCACAGAGAGGTGGCCACCTACAGGCCAAGGAGAGAGGTCTCACCAGAAACCAACCCTGCCGACACCTCGATCTTGGACTTCCAGCCTCCAGAACTTCGAAAGAATTAGTCTGTTGCTTAAGCTGCCCAGTCAGTGTTACTTTGTTGTGGCAGCTCAAGCAGAGACAACAGGATATCATCAGGCCCACATCACTTCTCTGCTCAAAATCCTATGAATCTCTGCCCCCCTTCCCTCGCCCACTGTGCCCATCCACCCTGGCCCTCTCTTCATCCCCGACCACACGGGCTGCTCCCACCTAGCACAGCAGTGTCCACCACAAATGCGAGCCACAGATATAACTGTTTTCACACGTGTGTAATTTAAACTTACATTTCACGTATGTAAATTTAAATTTTCTAATAGCCACATTTAAAAAGTTCTTCTGGAAGATGAAATTAATTTCGCTTAACTCAATATATCCAAATATTATCATTTTGATATGTAACCAATATAAAAATTATTCGTGAGCTATTTCATAATCTTGAATTTCATTCTAAGTCTTTGGAATCTGGTGTGTATTGGACACTTACAGCACATCTCATTTGCACCGGCTACGTTTCGATCACGCTCGACAGCCACCCGCTACCATGCTGGAAAGCACAGGCCTGCAGTGTTCTTCCTCCAGACTCCACAGGGTTGACTCCATCTCCACCTACAAAGGTCACCTTCCTATGAGGCCCAAGCTGACCATGCTGCTGAATAACACCCCTCTGTTTTAGTCCATTCAGGCTGCTATAACAGAATCCCACAGACTGAGCAGCTTATAAACAACACACATTTATTTCTCACAGTCGTGGAGGCTGGAAGTCCAAGATCAAGACCCGCTTCCTGGTTCATAGACGGCCGTCTTTTTGCTGTATCCTCACACGGAGGAAGGGGCGAGGGAGCTGTCCGGGGTCTCTTTTATAGAGACACTGATCCCATTATTGGGGGCTCCACCCTCAAGACCTAATTGCCTCCCAAAGGCCCCACCTCCAAATATGGCCACCTTGGGGGTTAGGATTTCAACATATGAATTTGAGGTGGACACAAATACTCAGTCTAAGCACCCTTCACAGGGTAGTTGCAGGGCTGCTTGAGGACGCCACACAAAAGCATTCTGCACAACACCCAGCTTGCCCTGACTGCTTTATCAATGTTAGCTCCTAATTAAGTGCCATTATTTTTTTTTAATAAATTTATTTATTTTTATTTTTGGCTGTGTTGGGTCTTTGTTGCTGTGCACAGGCTTTCTCGAGTTGCAGCAAGAGGGGGCTACTCTTCATTGCGTTGCGCGGGCTCTAGGTGCGTGGGATCAGTAGTTGTGGCGCACGGGCTTACGTTGCCCCGCAGCATGTGGGGTCTTCCTGAACCAGGGCTCGAACCCGTGTCCCCTGCATTGGCGGGCAGATTCTTAACCACTGCGCCACCAGGGAAGTCCCAGTGCCATTATTATTATTGTTATTGTTATTCAGAAGCAAAGCGCTTCTCCACCAAGTTCCATAAAATCTGGTAATAACTGAAAGAACCTGGAATTTGGACTTAGCGTGTCCCACGTTTGAATGCCGACACCAGTCCTCGCTTTCTGTGATCTTACAAGTCCCTTATCCTAAGACCCACTTGTATCATCTGTTAAATAGATGGAGTAATACCCAGGGTTGCAGGAGAATAAAACAAGAAGACAAATGTGAAAGTGCTGGCGAAGCAGAAACAGTTGTGAACTACGTTCGCATTTACAGCTCCGAAATCTAAAAGACTCGAAACACCAACAGCTTCTTCATAATTCCTGGAGGCGAGATCTGCCCCCAACCGACAGGTTATTTATAATCTTTATGCGCTTGCACATTCTTGTGCTTTGCTGGGGAAACATTCACGGGTTTGATTACGAGGTGCTGCCCAGAACCTCACACTCAAGAGTTGTGCGATATACACACATGCACCATGTCACCTTTCAAAAACCCCAAATTCTGAATCGCAAACACGAATGGCCCCAAGCATTCTGGACAAGGGACCACAGACCCCCCAGTATAAACCTTTCGTCCTCATCCTTACTGCATGCCAGGAAAAGAGTGTAGGAGGAAGATGGGCAGCCCTGGGTGGGTGAAGGCCCAGCGCGACACTGTGCACCAGGCAGGGCCCAGAGGAGGAGGTGACTTTCCAGGCCCAGGCCTCCTTGGGTCACCTTTGGCTGAAGCAGCTAGAACAGCCAAGGAAAGAGCCTGGGGCTGTTTTCCCCCAGCCCCCTCTATAAAGTAGAAACCCTGCACCATCTTCCCAGCTCCAGAGCGAATCTGGGCACGGATTCTGGTCTCCATGGCAACCGCTCCAATCTGTGTCAGTGTGAACGCCAACAGAGTCTGCTGCTGCTAAAATTACAGGAGGGGGAAACCCTCGCACGCTCAGCCTTTTCTGCTCCTCAGAATCAGGACCCCAGGGGATTCACAAGAGAGAAGCTGAGCTCGGGAACAGCCTCAGGGTCCAAGTGCGCTGGCCCGAGCTGGCCCTGGGGGTCAGGGGTGAGATCTGGGTGGGCAGGGGGCAGGGGTGACGAGAGCACTTACCCTCAGTTGGAAGGGCCTCACCGTTGACCTGGATCTTGACCCCGGGCCATCCCAGACAGCTGTGTCGTTAGAGCTCTCTGGGGAAAGGTATTCTACAACCTCCCTTGGTACCCTATTCTAGGGTTTACTGAGTCTTGCTGAGTCTTCTGGGGAAGACAGACCTATTTTTAAAACTTCATTTGGAAGGCTAAAGTAGGGGAGGGAATTCCAGAGGGAAAGGAGAGCTGCCACTGACTGAATTTCTTACTCTGCACCCTGAGCCTTTATCAACATCATCAACTTCAGTCAGCACTGAGAGCCTGTGGATCACTGTCACCATCTTACAGATGAGGAGAAGAGGCCCAGAAAGCTCTCGTGACCATCCCCATACCCGTCCCTGCTCGCAAGCCCGGGAACTTTGCTGCAGGCTCCTTCTGCCAGGCACGCCCCCCACGAGCAGTCTGTTCCAGTGCCTGTGCGGCCCCAACGCCCACCCTCGAGACCCCGCAGCAGGGGCGCCACTCTGCCCAGAGCTCCTCGCAGTGTTGACAGCCCCCCAGCACTCAGCATTCTCACCTCAGAGCCAGCAGTGTGCGTTTCTCTAACTCCACCCCCAAGACCCCCAAACGAAGGAGTTTCATCCTAGAGGAAGTCTGACACCAGAAATGCGTCGGGGCAGGACATGCACTGGGGCCCTGACAGTGACCCAGGCCTGCTGGCACGCCACGCTGGCCGTCGGGCCCCTTTGCATGTGTTCCTCACTTACTGTCCAGCGCCCTGTCCTGTTGCCAGGTCCTAGAGCTGCTCTGTTTTCCCAGCCTAAGGATCTCCCCGCCCCAGGTCCTTTGCACGCCCTATACCCTTCCTGGAACAGGCTTCTGAGCTCACCCCATGCTGGCTCTTCCTTTCCATTGGCTTGACACCTACCTTCTCTAACAAAAGTCCCCACCTCAGTGTCTTCTGAAGTAGCCCCTACTTATTCTCCTCCAGCTCTGCAGGCCCACTAGGCATGGCACTGATGGGCGCTCATGACTGACTGGTGCAGAGTCACCCAGCCTCTCTGGCCCAAGGTCCCCTGTGCCTGACAGAGGCCGCCCCCGGGAGAGAGGTCCAGGCTGGTCTCAATGGCAATCCAGGGAGGTCCTAGCAGTTGGCTGTTAAGAGCCCATCTGGAGGTTCTCGGCACACCAAGGATGCTGAGAGAGGAAGGGGGTGCCCATTCAGCCAGCCCTGCAGGTGGGATCTCAGAGTGATGCCATCCAGCCCCCAAGGCAAACATCCCCTCCTTGAGGCGGCCCCATCCCCATGAGCAGTCTATTCCAACCAACCTCAGCTGACAGCCAAGGCAAAGGAACCCATGGGCCGAACCAAGACCACAGGGGAAAGTGAGCAAGGCGGAGAAGCAGGGCACCAGTGGGCCTTAAAACTCCAACCATTCTGCAGCCTGCACGCTGCTCCTCCAGGGCAGGAAGCAGCACCTGAGGGCCGGGGGCCGATCTCTAGCCACCGCTTACAGGAAGAGAACTCCTTCTCCCCGACAGAAAACGTGACTTCTGAGCAGACGTCCAGTGTATACAGCCGTGCGTGGGCAGCTTCTCCTGTTGGTCGGCAATGGCAGAAGGAAGGGGTAGGGAGATACGACCTAAATATGTATCAGCAGGGAAATAAATGCATACGTTTTTGCCGCATCATCAAACAGTTTGATTCAGGTTATATCGAACAATGGAATAAATGCAGCCTTTAAAAATAAGGAAGTATTGAATAGATCTGTATTTCTGACTGGAGATATGTCCACGGTGAGAAAAGCAAGTTGCAGGTGATATGTCTCTTATTACGTTATTTTTGTGAAATAAAATCTGTGCTCTGTATATGAGTTTGACTAAGCATAAACAGTGCGGAAGTCCACGTCACCCCAGCAGTTATCACCTGTCACCTGTCGGAGGGGAAGGTAGGCTGGGGCGGGAGGAGGGGCAAGGAAGAAAGGGGAGAATGTGGTTTTGCTTTATACACATCTTTGAATTCTGTTACAAAGACCAGGTAACATTTTGTAATTAAAAAACCAATAAAGGGGGACTTCCCTGGTGGTCCAGTGGTTAAGACTCTGCGCTCCCAATGCAGGGGGCACGGGTTCAATCCCTGGTCGGGGAACTAAGATCCCGCATGCCACATGGTGCGGCCAAAAAGAAAAAAGAAAAAAAAACCAATAAGGTAAAAAAATTCCAGAAGGTACCCAAATACCCCCAAAGGAGAGCACACGCTTGAGATCAGCGTCCTCCCTCAAATGGGCAACACCCTGATATATCTGCAGAGACCCACATCAAAAAGCAAGAAAAAATGCCCACTTGCAATTTTTCATTGACATCTTTTTTTGTTCTTTGCCTAATTAGAAGAGCCCAGCCTCTCCAGTCATTTTCATCCCCATAATAAGACAGCTTCCTAAGCAAACTAACAAAAAGAGGTCTCTTCTCACACAATTTGTCCAAGCTACAGCATATGCCAAATCAGGGATTTGTCTCTTTATAAGAAAGGACAGATTTTAGGAGGAAGGTAAGGAAAGAGGAAAAAAGAAATCAGAACACGTCAAAAGAGACATCGCTTGCAATTCCACTGACCTGACTGTCGGGCCCATTTTAGCAGTTTAACTATTATCTATTTCTCCCAGCAGAATGTAATGATCGAAACCTTGGAGATGTAAAGGCAGTGCTTGCCACTGGGTCGAGTCTGTCCCCAGCCTGCCGTGCTGAGGACGAGCTCTGCAAGCCTCCCTGGCTGCTCTCCAGAGCTGTCTGCACAACCCACTTCTGTCCAGCTGGCCGGCCAAGAAGTCTCTGCTGAGCATTGGCTCGTGCCAGGAAACAATCTGGGGGAGGAGACAGACAGCCCCCGCCCCCAGAAAGCATATAACCTAGACAGAAAGAGAAGAACTCAGAGGGAACGGCATGAGAGCAGTGTCTGGCTGTTCTCGGCAGCTTACACCAGCCGGTCAGGCTCTGTTTGCCCGTCTGTGTTGCCAACCTCTTTGGGAAGGAGAATGGATCTATATTATCAACCGCATTTTACACAGGAGGAAACTAAGGCTCGTTGAATAAGATACGTATAATAAAATGACAAAATGTAAAGGACACATCAATGGTAAATAATCATGAAGGAAACTCAGGGGTCTGTGATTATTTGGGACAAAGCCCTCCACAGCAAAACTTTTGGTTAAGCCGAAAGGACTAAGTTTAGGTAAAAGTAATACAGGGAACCAGGAGAGGTCGCCCCTACTTTCCAGGCTATCTACCTCAAAACGGCATAGTTTCCATGCAGAAAAGACCAAATTCTGAGGAAACTAAGATTACTGAGAAAAGCGAAGGTGCCCGAGAAATCCAGAAGATGGACTGTAACTTTAGCATGACCTAAGCTTCCTAATGCAATAATGACTCAAATGGAATAAATCTATTCCTGCAGGGGCAGAATTACACAGTTCTCTGTGATCCAATGTCAAATAGGTTATCCTTTGATTAAGGTCTTAGCATGGCTGAGAGTTTTGTTGAAATGATGTCCATTATCTGCACAGCAGTTCATCTCAAATCTGTTTGGCCCAGTGTATTTCAAATATGATTTGATCATACACCAAAACTGTGGGCATTTAACGCATTTTAAACGAGAAATTAAATGCATTTGCCTTGCCTTCTCTCCTGGGGCTGCTCCATCCCAGAAATTCCCACGTCAGCAGGCTCAGGTGAGCCCTCAGTGGGAACGTGGCTCAGCCTGGATTTTCCCTCCTTTCCCCACGGCTCTCTACCCCGAGTTCTGACCATCAACTTGAAAGGGAAGCTCACAATCAAAGAAGATGTAAACAAGAATAAGCCCTGTCGGCTTAATGGGGAGAGAGAGAAGCTTTAACGTGCGTTAATTAGTAGGGGGTTTGCTTTGCAATAGTTCATTAGGAGTCAGCGTTAGTCCCACTGTTCTCCTCAGTGTCAGTCGGGCTGCAGCCTTACGGCCGCAGTCAAAGGCGGCATAAGCACATGCTCCTGGTCCTTCGAGGCCAGATGGGGCACCAACAGACCAGAGAGGCTGTGCACAGTTCAGGGAATCCACTTAAGGATGCTCCTGCCTGCCCGCCCTCTCTGCTAAGATCTGGAAGGAACGAATGGCCAGGGACCCCAGGTGGAGGGGAGTCAAAAGTCAAAGCAGGGCAGTTTGGGCTCTGCTGACAGACAGCTCCTTCTGCCGCCAGAACATGCTACCACGTGGCCAGGAGCAGACAGCTGGGCGTAGGAAATCTGAGGAGAGTATTTCTGCCCTGAACACAGAAAAGGTTGTCCAGCCGTGCTTGCGGGGGCATCTGCAAAGAGCAGCCTCACTCTCTGTAAGATCTCGCTGACAAGCGGGATCCAGAACATCTCATCTTGGGATGGGGCTCAAATAATAACATGTCAGCCGTCCACACCTTGCCATAAGGCAGGAGCAAGAGCCCGGCAAAGTTGGAAGGGGCACAGTCCAAATGGCTGGTGAATCTCAAAATCTGAGCTGAAGTAACGTGGGTTCAACCTGCAACCTGGGACAAGGTCAAAGAAGGGCCCTCTGCTCCAAGAGTGGCCCCAAAGCCTCCCTTCTGCCCTCGGCAACCCAGCTTTCCTGAGTCCCTCTGGACTGGGACACTGCCACGATCTGACAAAGCCCAGGATTTAGTGGACACACCCCACTTTCCTGAACAGGGACTGGGCCGTGTTGCTACTCTGATAACTCAGGGCTCAAGGACTGAAAAGGAGCTGAAGAAGCCAGAAAGGATAACAACAGGTCCCTGGGGGTGGCCTTCCCATGAACGAGAGCGGGAGCAAGTGAGCAAGGCTTTCTGGGCTCCCGGCCCTTTCTACAAAGCCAGGGGGCGGACTGACATCTCCGAATGCCCCTGCCCTGGAACTCGCGGCTCCCACCACAGAACGAGGCCAATCTCAGGACCGCCCTCTTTGAGACTCAGTGGCCGGTGGACGGGGGGCGCCTGGCTGCCTACAAGAGCTGGTGGGGGCCCCTGCCGTCACCCCCGCGCCAGGCTGGCAGGGAGCCCCAAGTGCAGCTGGAGGGCGGGGGCGAGGGGTGACCACAGCACTCTCCCCACCCTCCTGCTCCTCCCCCTTCCCCGCCACCGAGGGCCAGCGGAGCACACAGGCCTGAACCGTCATCTCCTCTCTTATGTCATCTCTGTGGGATCTGACGGGCTGTGGCATCCTCACTGGGGTTCGGGCTTTATTTGTGTGCTTTTACTGCGCTCCTGGGTGGGCTCTCCCCAAGCCCCAGTCAAAGCTTTCCCTTTCACCCTGCATGCGCTTCCCCTTCAGGGCCTGGGGCTGTTTCCATGGGGGAAGAGGGCGAGGAACTTGTTCAATGTGAAAAAGCCAAACGCACCAAGCTGTCCACACCCGCATTAGATGTCAACGTTAACAATCTGAAAACAATCTAAGTGGCCAAACAAGAAGGAAATGTTCAGTATCAATGGCGCTCTGGTAAACTGTCATAACTAAAAGTAATTACGAAAGACACACAACTGGGACTTCCCTGGTGGTCCAGTGGTAAAGAATCCGCCTTCCAATCCGCCTTCGATCCCTGGTAGAGAACAAAGATCCCACATGCCTCGGGGCAACTAAGCCCTCGTGTCGCAACTACTGAACCCAAGCACCTCAACTGGAGAGCCCATGTGCTGCAAACAACAGAGCCCACGCGCCCTGGAGCCTGAGTGCCACAACTAGAGAGAGAAAACCCGCACGCCGCAACTAGAGAGAAGCCCACACACCACAACAAAGAGCCCACAACGCAACGAAAGATCCCACACGCCTCAACAAAGACCCCGCGTAGCGCAACTAAGACCCGATGCAGACAAATAAATAAATAAAATGGATGTTAAAAAAAGACACAACTGTAAAGGGAAGTGACTTGTATTATATTAATTAAGAAGGGGAACACAGAATTTGTATGCCTACTATGACTGCAACTACATATTTTAAATTTTTGTAAAGAAATGCAGTAATACATATCTATATTTTAAAGTTTTGAGGTAGGAAGATAAGTTTTAAAAAAACTCCTTTAATAACATATTTTTACAACAAAAGAAAAAAAATAAGGAATCTGGTGCAAAGGTGGCCCTCAGTGGGGTTCCCTAGTCCTGTCTCTGCCTGGTCTCACCATGTGGCCCTGCCCAGGCCTCTCTGAGCCTCAGTTTCCACACATACACTGAGTAATAAGTTACACAGTGTTAACTGCCAGTGTATCTTCCAGTTCTGGTTTTCTACAGTTTTGTCCACCCGCAAACAGTGCTTACTGACCTAATTAAACTATGGCCTCGACCATCAGTATTTACCAAACCAAGGGAGATGGAAATCTGGCCGGAACACCATCTGTGCGCACTGTGCCCTCAAGAGCTCAGAGCAATTTGCCACATACGATTTCAGCCGTGCTCGACTTTGCACAAATAGAAGCTACTATCTTGCTTCGACGCTGGATCACTTAGCACTTCTTCCCAGAATTTAGGTATGATTTACACTATCATCATTTAAAAATAAAACTCTCCTGTCTCTAAGAATTGCACTGTTTACGAGAGAGCATTTCCTGATTGGGAGGGAAAGAGAAAATATTTATTCAGAAAGTTCTTCATGTTTACATAGCACCTCACACTAATGAAACATCTACCGGATCTTAATGGTGAGATGAAGGTGTAAATTTAGAGCTCCACCCACCAGCCTGGCGTTATTTCTGATTCAGTCCAAATCTGTTTGAAATAAGTTACCAGACTTCACCAGCTTTCAGAGTTAATGTGTGGGATCTATTTTTTCCCCTTTTACAAAGAGGCACTTGCCAGTAACAGTTTAGCTATTTCCCAAGACTCAGAGACGGTTCTCCATCCTTTTCTGTCAGTATTGGGACTGATGCCGGCTTCGAGGGAAGGGGCAGTTACTCACACACTGAATGGAAGAGAACTCTAGCACCCTTCGTCTTCCTCACCAATTCACCACCGGTCAGCTCCTACGGAAACACCGGCTTAGACCTATGAGACGAAGCACCTGCTGGGTAATGGAATCCAGGGGATGCTCCTCATCTATCTACGAGGCAAATCCCAATCTCCTTTGCCTGAGAAAAAAGCCTTTGGGGTCTGGGGCCCCAGGCTGCACGCCTAAACTGTTTCTCATCTCCCAGCTCTGCCTCTGCTGGGGATGGCCTCACCGCCCCGTCCCCACTCTCCTCTGTCCCCACGGTCACCTCCTTCTCTTTCTTCCAAGCGCTCCTTTCTGGCTTTCGGGACCCTTAGGCACTGCCTTGCCTTCTGTCACCCCAGAAGAGCTCTACAAGCATCAGTACTCGCCTCACCCCACAACCCTCACAAGTTTACCTCCGTGCCCCCTACCCTGTGCCAGGTGAGCTGTTTAAGGGCAGGGGCCGCATCTTCCTGTCTCTGTATCCCCGGCAACAAGCACGGTTCATTCGGTTCAATGGGTATTCACGGCATGCCTGCCCTGCGTGCCAGGTGCCAGGTTGCACTGTTCCTGCTCTCAAGGAGCCCACAGCCCTGTGCAGGGGACCTGGCCTGGGGAGAGTGCCTGAGCACATGTGTGTTAGATGTGAAAGGGGTGTGTGTGTGTGTGATGACTGCATTAATCCTCAAACCAATCCCATGAGAAGAGCTAGTTTTCCTCATTTTATAGAATGATACTGGCCAAGGGTGGAAGAGTGTAGTGGACAGTGATGGGGGGGAGGGTGCCAGGGTGGGTAATGACCCAGCATGGTGCCCAGGAAAGAGCCTGCCAGAGGTCAGGCTGCTAGTAACCCCTCTTTTCTGGAGAGAGGTCAGCCACCCAAGACCTCTCCTCAAACACTCTCACCCGTGGGCCGCTGGTGTGGACCTGGGGACAGCAGTGGCCTCCCGCTCCTGCCATCTTTCCCCGAACTCCTTCCCACCTCAGCTCAAACTGTCTCTCTAAGGAAGGCTTGCTGGGCAAGAAGACTCAGCTCTCGCCCCCCTGCCATTTACATCAGTGCCCACCTCTCTGGAGAATTAAGTGACTTGGCTTGTCCTAGTCCAGTTGTTCTGTCAGGTCTTTTCGGTGGCTTCCGTGGGCCGGTGTTCTACACATCAGCAAGACTGGTGTTTGCCAAACTGGGATCTGCAGATGTCCTGCCTCAGCATCACCTGGGGAGCTGGGAAGACGCACCTGAGCCTCACCCCAAATCTACCGGGTCAGAATGTCTGCAGTGGGGACCCAGGGCTTCACAAACTCCCCGGGGGATTCTCATGCTCACTGAAGACTGAGCAGCACCTACAGAAGGAACCAAGTCTCCAGGTGGGCCTGGGTCCCCTGGAGGACACTCAGCAAGTGCTCAGGGCACCGCAGCTGTCCACGTTCCCTCAGGGGAAGAATTAGGAGCAGAAGTCAAACGCGTTTTTTTAAAAAAAAAAAAAAACCAGTGGAATGCACGTCCCTAACCCAGACTCGTGCTAATGCACTGCCTCGGTGGTTTATGAATGTTTGCTTAAATGTAAATAAGGTATTTGAGAAAAAAAAAATCACACTACAGGTAAAACACAGAGGTTTAATTCGGTTGACCTATGGAATATTCTGGAAGTCTGAGCACTAATGAGCCCAAATCCCTGGCTGCAGATAAGCCTGGCACACAGTAGGTCTTCGAGCAGTGCTAGCTGTTACCGTTGCTATCGGTAACTGTCAGCCTTCGGCAGAGGTGGCCATCAAACATGGAGGTGCTCATCAGATCTGTGTCCTGTCACTTATTAGTGCAGTCACTGAAAAGGATCCTAATGGGATGAAGACACTATATCCTGCCCAGCCCACATAAAGGCAACCAGAGACCGACACCTCTGAAATGTCAGAAAGAGTAAAAAGCTTTCAATGGCCTCAAGTCGAGCTGTACACACTAGAAAGCCGCATGCAGAGGTTAAGTGACTTACCTCAGCTACAAAGTAAATCCCCAGGGGAGGCAGGAATATAATCCAGGTCTCCGGTGTCCCACTCTGATAGCATCTCCTTTCTAGATCCTGCTGCCTCCTCGGTGAAAGGGGAGACTTCAAATAAAAAGTCAGTGCAGTAGTTTGCTCCGCTACCAACAGAGGCAGTGGTGCGGCTGCTGCCTGCATCCTCTGAGAAGATTTAACGCCAGAAACATCTGAAACAGAACAGAGGCCTCGGAGGTCACTTGGCCAGTCCCGTCCCACAGGGCTCGGGCCTGCCCTTCCTCGAGATCGCCAGGGAGTGGCTCCGCGGCAAGGCTGCCCCCTGCAGGCGTCTGCCTTTGTTCAGGACTGAAGTGTGGACAAGTGGAACACCCTCCACCCAACACACGCTCATTCTCCTCTGTCTTGCCCTCGCCACCCTCTGTTCCAGGGTCTGGAAGTCCTTCTCTTTAGCTGCCTCTTTTCCTCCTACCAAATCTTGTAAAATCAGGGCGGGCTGCACTGTTCAAAGACGGCTGAACCTATCCTCTGAGTAGGCATGCGACAGTGTCTCCACGAAGAGCACTTTGGGCTGCCATTGTTGGTTGACCACCCACCTCCTTCCTCCCCTCCTTCCCTGCCAGCAGAACTCTGATCTCGAGGATTTTCCTCCCTTCGGGGAGAGCGGCAGATCTCAGGTTTGGAGTGGATTCCAGTGTGCCTGCTAAATCTCAGCAACTCCATCCCTCCTGGGATTAACTTTAGGCATAGTAACGTGATGGGTCCTGGCCAATGAGGCACGGTGGAAGCCCACTGCGGGAAGTATGGAAAGGTTTCCTACTTCTTAAAGAGACACACGTGGAAAGAGACCTTCTCTTCTTCCTCTGGCCACTGTCATATCGCAATACTACACTGGGATCACTGAAAGCCACTTTGCAGCCCCAGTGGGACCCAGCCTGACCTTCTGAGGATGGCGGAGCAATAAGACGGAAGGAGGCTGGGTCTGTGATGTCATCTTTGAGCTACTGAATGAACCAATCCTAGAGTAACATTACCTAGTGACTTCTCGTTAAATGACATGACACATTTTCCTTATTACATAGGCTACTTTGAAGTGCATTTTCTGTACCTGTAGCCCAAAGCACCCTGATCAACAATCTCTCTTCTCAATATGGTCTTTGCATTTAATTGATGAGACAGACAGAGTATAACCAACACGAATTTCCAAACTATGTATAGGACCAACATACTACACGTTAGTGTAAGTGTTTAACATTTTAGAAATTTTTCCTGCATGACTGGAACGTAAGTTGAACTCCTTCATTTCTAAAACCTAAATCCATAGTGGAGTCTTTTACATCAAACCAGAGTAGTGGCCCGATGGTAAACGGGAAGGGTTTTCATGATGTTTACAGCTCTAGGGAAAGGGTAGTCACGTAGTGTCACTTTGTTTATCAACATAAGCCGGCAGGCTCCCTGGGACAGGGAGAAGCTGAATATTAACCGAAGACTGTGTTCCTTTTACTGTGGTATTGTTTAAATTCAGGAAAACACAAACAATTTTGCTTGAGGTTAGACAGTCTGGAGGTCAAACCATGACTTTAAGACAAAAGGAATGCGACAAATAATCAGTGCCTCTGTAGGCTCCAGTATAAGCAGGGATACGGAGAAAGCTGCGTGGATTAATGTGCAGCTGTTATCCTTCTTTGGACCTGGAACTTGCTTTCATCCTCCTTGTATCTGAGTTCCTGACAATGGAGGAAAATGGAAATTGACCTCCCCTTCTAGCCTAAGAGACTGTGACCCAGTACCAAGTCCCTCAAACCAGAAAATGAAGCCCAGGTTTGCAGGATGGGGGATGGGGTTGGGTGACTCCCAAACTCGCCCACTGGAGATTATACCTGGGCTACTGGGAGGAAGTGGTTTCTGCCAACCCAGCCGGGAGTGCTGCGTATTCTTTCTGAACTCCCACAGCATCTATTACCTGGAGTTCACACAGATTGCTGCACAAACATAGCTCTGCACTGTACTTTTAAACAAGAACAACACAGAGAGAGCCAGTGAAGAACGATGGCACTGGGGGCGCTGAAGCCACGTGCTGAGCCTGAGGCCAGGGAGGGGCGCTGGGCCGCAATGACGCGAGCACTGTGCCGGGAGTCCTGAGAAGACTGGGTGCCAGACTCAGCTCCGCCCACCCTATCCATGGGAACACCTTGCACATCTGTAAAGTGAGAGAGGCTCTAAATCCCATTCCAGCTCAACATTTCCATGCGATTTTTTTTCTCTTGGCCACACCCTCATTGGCTACTCATTCAACAGATGCTGTATTTATGAAAGCTCACTAGGTAGTGGGCACTACAGGGATACAGTGGGAATGAGATGTGCTTCCTGCCATCCAGTGGGAGATGCTGGCGGGCCCAGGTGGTGGGAGGAGGAGGCACTGCCCAGGGTGGGAAGAAGTCACACCCAACTGCAAGAGGAGTGGGACTCAGGCAGGGGGAAAGGGTGGGGCTGCCCGACCCTACCTGAAAGTGTCAAGAAATGGTGGCATGTCCATCCGCTGCCTAAGAAGCTCAGAGGGCAGCGTTTACAGAACCTGGAGCCACGTATGTGCCTGACCATGGTCAACCAAGAGAAGCCTTCTGTTTCTCTGTTTCTCTAGAAGCATGGCCTTTCAAGAAAGACAAGACTGGCTTGGAATCCGGACTCCACCGTTTACTACATTTGTGATTTCAGGCAGGTTAACTTCTCTGAGTCTCCATTTCCTCAACTTAAAAATGGAATTCACACCTGTCTCATAGAGTCAGGAAGATGAACGGAGATGATATAGGAAATCGGCTAGCACAAGGCTCAGGCCATAGAAGGAGACCAATGAATGGTAGCAGTTACTATCATGTTTGCCCTTCCCTTGCCTATTAGGTGTGCTGTCATGGTGGCGGCAGCCGGGGTTGCAGGGACATTCTTTTTGAGGAGGCACCTGGTATTACTGGGGCTGGAGACTGGAGGATGGCTGATCCTACTGTTCTAGCTCCAAGCATGGAAGGCTACAGCTCCACCTCTTTCATCCCCCCTCCCTGGAATTCCATCTAAACCTGAATGTACGGCGGTGGCAGGACTTGGAGGGCTACCAGACAATATTTTCAGATTTATGGACAGATTCTATTCTCCCGATTTAGATCTTGACATAGAAGACTTCATTTCATGAAGGGACCACTCTAATTTCAAAGCAAAAGAAAAATATACATGAATCTGATTTTTAAAGAACTACTGCCTCACATAAAATGAAGACTCAAGTGTAGAAGATGAAAAATATGTAGATGAAAAGATTCCGGGCAATATCTGCATCTGGCAATATTTTAATGATAAAATAATTAAGTGGCTTTTGCACCATTTTAATGCAAGGGAAGCCCTTCATAACTGGAGCCTCTGTCTTTGTCTCATGTTCCATCTAAGTATGAGGCTCCTCGTGAAAGGATCCTGCACGCCACTGAAGAGGGAAAGGGCTGGGAAACACGATGTGTGGGAGCTGGTCCTCGCTCTTCCATGCAGTAGCTATGGGACCTCAGTGTCCCCGTTAGGGCAGCACAGGGACTTAGTGAGCTGACCTCTGAGAACTTGTCTGGGACCAGTGTTCAGATCTGAAAAACAATTTGCTCTGACTCTATCAGCACCTCCTCCCAAGACATGACTGAAGTGGTTGGCACAGTGCTAGATGCTTCGTCACCTATGTCACCCTACTGAGTCCGAGCAACATCCCCGAAAGGGAAGCACTCTCAGGGCCACTTTACAGAGGGTAGTGGTTTCCACGATATCACACAGCATTGTGCGGGGCAGGCGGGGTGGGTTAACAGGGGCGAGAAGAATAGGACGGCATAGGAGAAAATTGCCAATGTGTCCGCTGGTGATACAATCCAACTCACCCATCTAAACAGAATAAAAAACCAAATTTTAAAAAAAATCCCAGCTCCCTGAAAAAGCAGCAGAGGGAATACAGACAGCATCTGTCTTAAAGCAGGGCTGATAGTGACTCTGAACCAATTTTTTTTCTGCCTACCTGGTAAACTACCACCCCCAAGTGCTCTTCCTGCTACCCTGCCCCACCCCTGGGGCCCCAGAACTAATCACAGTCCTGCAACTAAAGGGTTGTCCTGGCCCAGCAGGGGCCCCAGCCTGAGGGAGCATCATTTGATTCAGGGGCCTTACAAGTCTTACAGTAGTTTAAATATTACTCCTGTCTATAAGATCCTTCCACTCAGTCAACTGTGGCCATTAACTATCCAGCAACCAGCCCCCATGCGTTCACGCAAGCTGGCTGTGAAGCCATTACTTACTCTAAGCTTTTAAGCCCCAGTTGCATTTACAATGATGGCCTTTTAAACACATGCCGAAGAGCGCATGTACTATTTATGTTCACGTTCCTTAGAGAATCCAGACTGGGGAACTGGACTCTTTCTAGAATCCAAGTCACCATCCCTGTCCCACCTGAAGACCTCTCTGTTGGGTCAAACTGGTGAATCAAATACCCAGGAGGCCCAGAGCAGAAAGATGTGTGGTCAGAAGGCTCAGAAGCAAGGTGGGGGGAGAGCGGAAACCGAGGCAGAAAGCACGCCAAAATGCAGCCAGGGCAGGAGGGGCTCAGTCAAGTGGCGGGGGCAGCAGGGGCTGGGTTTCCTGGGCCTCTAGGGGCTCTGTCCCACCTCACACAACCCAGAGACACAGAAAACGCGCTTCTGAGTGTTAGGAAGGTCACATCAACACTTAAATTCCAACAACAACGTTGCCCACGCTTTGAGATTACCCAGTAAGGGAGGGATGGTGCTGTACCAGTGAGAAGCCCGCAGCCGTGTAGGAACTCGATCACGTTCTGCAGTACACCTCCTAATGCCAGCGCCGGCCTGGTCTTGGCAGACGGCCTCTGGACCCTGTTAGGCAGGGCTAAGCTGGCACTGGTTCCGTTACAAACTCACATTTACCTCTCTGGCCAATAAAACAGACATGCCAAAGCTTAAAGCAAAGAACAGGGAAGAGGAAAACACTTTTTTTTTCTTCTTTTTTAGACGGTGTCATACTCAATACGGTGACTTCAGGACTTCATCAAAGTTTGTTACTGAAAAGGACCCCCTGTTGGTTTTTGGCAGTCCAGCAGCCCTCTCCCCATTGGCTGGGCCCCTAGCCTCCAGTGTCAGCCGTCTTGGTAGCAGGTGGTGGCCGCTGCCCACCCTGCAGGTGGAAAGCCCCAGCCAGTTCCTTACGCTGGGAACAAGCCTTGGGGAGAGGACACGTAACTCGGTCTCAGCCAATCAGATGCGCTGACCAGGCCGCAGGATGCCTGGAGGTTCCAGGGGCACACCTGCAACTCTGAAGAGCTTGTTCCTGCTAGGGTGACTTTGTCAGGGCCTCTGCAGCTTCTCCCTGGTCATCTGTCTCCTGTCCAATCCGTATTCAGGCACCCAAATTCTCCCTATACCTTCAAGCTCATTCTTCCCACCCCTCCCCCACTCAGCCAAAGTTGGATCCCATTATTTGCCACCGCGGAGGCCAGACGCGTCATTCACACTAATGGTAAATGAACAGGACCAGCATTCTTGAGGTCAGGGCTCCACTAATGCCAAGACTCAAAACAAGCTGCAACAGACCCACTGTTCTAAAAGACTGGGATCCACCAGCAGATCCTGAATCCTGCAAGGAGGATAAGGTCTCCCTGGAATGCTACGTGGGCACCACTGCTGGGGAAAGCCCAGCCCTCCACTACGTTAGACAGCGTGGAGTTTAATCCCACAGTGAGGTCATCAACAGTGAGAAATGATGAGTTTCCCATCACTAGAAAGACTCAACCTGACACAGAAGGCAGAGGAGACACTTCTTTCTGGGAAGAGCAAAGTCCCGGAAAGACTCCTTCCAACTCTGAGTTTCAAATAGCCTCCCTGGGTAAAGAATAACCACAAAAACAAACAACCAACCTGTGACTGGTTGTTGGAAACATAAAGTTAGCCACAGTTAGACTGAAAACTGTTTCCTGGGAGTGTACTGGAAAAGGAAGGGGTGCAAAGAACATTAGTAGCTTTCAGAATTCACAGACACCTGTTTTGAAAAAGTGCTAAGAAAATTCCATTCAGTGTGAGGTCAGAAAGATTTCAGACTCACACCTCATAAAACTGTGATATCAGAAGACAACTTCAAATCCACACCTGTGTATCAGCTTACATATAATAAAGATGTTGTTAAATATCTACTTGAGCCAAAAAAAAGGATTTTACAGAAACCCAATCTGACATAAAATGATAATTCTGACCCAGATCCCTTTGCAAAAGAATAAATCTCTCAGAACCAGTCTTACGCAGCCAAGCATAAAACAAGGTGTTTCATTAAGGACGGATTCAGATCATGATGCCAACACCGCTTATTTGACCCACACCTCACACTGCCTTGTCCTGTTACTAATTATTTGTGGCACCATCTTCCTTTTCTAACTTCATGCCAAGTCCCTAGAAAGGTGAGATTATGCCTGGTGCCCTGGAGTCGGGTTCTCAGTAAATGTGGAGGCAGAATGGCTCAGGAAGAATGTCCCTCTTTCCTTCAGGTGACAGATGGAAGTGAAGGCGTGACACGCTCACTAAATCCAATGAGCTGAAGACACTAAATACTTAGATTCGAGCAAGGAGGATTAAACCATAATGTTAACATTGCTTTCAACGTTTTGGACATACACTCTGAAATTTGTTTATTTCTTCAAGTATATTTAATGATATTAAGTATATGATATTAAATACATAAGCATATTTTTGTACTTGCTCACAAGTGCAAAACATTAAAAATGAATAGGATGGTACCTGCCGTTTGGTGCCTAATTTGGTAAAATAAAATAAACTGTAATATGATAAACACCATCTTAGAGGTATAAGGCATTCAGGGGCTTTTGTGAAAGTTGTGATTATTTGTGGCAGAGTAAATCTGGGTAGGCTTTATGTGCCTTGCACATAAAAGAGGCTCAATAAATGGGTGAACGGGTGGGTGGCTGGATGGATGGACAGATGAATGGATAGATGGAAGTGGGTGGATAGAGAAATGGATGGATGCATGCATGCATCGATGGATGGATGGATGGAAGGAAGGAAGGAAGGGGGGTTGGGTTAGTATAGCTAGGGAAAAGTGACAAGGAAATTCCTGCCAAGAAAACCACACAGGCCAAGACAAAGGAGCAGGAAAGCATCAAGCATAACTTGGGACCCCATGGCAGCAGGTCCAATGAGGGAAGCGCTAAAGTAAAGGCTAGAAATCGTCTGTGCCTCATCAGGGGGTTTAGACCTTGTCTGATGTGGAATGCCAGATGGAGGGAATGGAATTTGACTAGTCAGGAAAAAGGAAATCTTAGAAACCTTCTGAATGGGACGGAAGGAATATTTATTATATGCTCACTGAGTGCCAGGCTAGAGCTAAGTGCTTTTTAAAAATGAAATGTTTCAAGCACATAAGAAAAGAGAATAATACAAGGAACACTTATGTACCCACCCAACTTTGTCAAAACTTAACATTCTGCATGAATAGCTCCATTTCCTTTGTGAGAAACAAATCACTTAACATACAATTGAAAGCCTCTCTGTACTTTTCTCCACTCCATAACCACTGCATGAATTTGTTGTTAATTGTTCCTGGGCATATTTTAATATTTTTGCTAGATAGACACTTATTTATAAGCTAGATACATATATGTACCCACACACATATAAATATATACACATATATAGGTAACTATATATAATATATAAATAAACATTGTTTGGCATGTTTTAAAATGCGATATAAATGGTTTCATACTGTAGATAGTCTGTGTTTGCTTTCTTCACTCAACATTTGTTTTCAGACTTAGCCATGAGGATACAAATGCAGTTCTGTACAGTACAGAATTGCTGTAGAGTATTCCACTGAAGGACTATCCTCTTTCCTTTTAACGGATATTTTTGTTATTTCTGATGTTCCTGCCATTAAAAACAAGGCTGTGGAAAGCACCCCTGGTGACGGGCTGCTGCGCGGTGGGCACCCACGGCCTTGCTCTCTTGCTCTCTGAGACGGTGGACCAGCAACGTGAGCTACTGTTGCTTGACATCCGCGCCTACGTGTGGTGCTATATGATGGGCGTGAACCCAAATTTCTTTTTTCTAATTTGCATTTCCTGGATTGCTAATGAGATCAAACATCGTTTAATATATTTATTGGTCTTTTGATTTCCTGCCTAGATACTCTCTGTTCATATGTTTTGCCCATTTTAAAAAACTGGGTCTTTTTCCCTTGTTGGTTTAAAGGAGGTTACTTATAAGTTCTGAATACTAACCGTTTGTGAGTTACATGCCCTACAGATATCTGCACACAGTCTGTGGCTTATCTTTCAGTATTGTTTTTGGTGTACATGCTTCAATTCCTAACTACAGCTCATGAAAACTGTTATCATTGCCTCCACTTTATAGATGAGAAAACTGGTCCTGTGAGACTTGCCTGAGACCCCTCGGCCAGACTGGGGAAGAGGGACAACTTGAGCCCAGGTCTTCACGACCCTAAGACCCTGGCTTCCCCCAGCTACACTTCTAGACCATCCTCTCTTTCTGGTGAGAAGTAACCATCCACTCTGGCAGCAACAGGTGGTGTTGGGAATGGATGGAAGGGAAAAGAGGCAGGGGCTACAGGCAGAAAAAAATCCACATAAACTGACCAGTAACCAGGTGACAGGGCCAAGGACAAGGATGCGGCTGCGTCCAGGTGCAGGAGACAGAGGTACTTCTAAGGATACAGAAATACAGGAGGAAGGTGTTTGGAGCCTGATTTTTAACATGCTGAAGTGCTGGCGTGAAATGGTGTTGGAAACGTGGTGCAGGACAGCGGTCCCCAACCCTTTTGGCACCAGGGACCGGTTTCGTGCAAGACAATTTTTCCACGGACAGGGGTGTGGGGCGTGGCTCAGGCAGTAATGCGAGTGATGGGCAGCGGCAGATGAAGCTTCGCTCGCCCGCCCACCGCTCCCGTCCTGCTCTGCGGCCCGTTCCTAACAGGACGCAGACCCGTAATGGTCCGAGGCCCGGGGGTTGGGGATCCCTGGTGTCGGAGACTTCGAGGCCTCCTGCAGAGAATCCCTGCCGCTGAGGGTCTGGGTGAACGGACAGAGAGAGAGAACGTGGAAGGAGAGGAATCAAGTCCAGCTCTGGTGGCCCCAACTCTATCTCACCCACGGGGTCGTGAAATTCCCCAAGAAATAGTCTCACGCAAACTCTTCTTCCTTCCACACCTGACACCCAGCACGACACCAAGCTCACAGGAAGCATTCGATAAACGTTTGCTAAATGAATGAAAACTGTTCTGTCTGTTACACAGGTCCACAATCGCTATGGTTCAGAATTTTTTGGCCCTTAGGAAAGTAAGTAAGTACAACAGCCCACTGGAGTTTAAGGTACAGTTCCATTCTGCAGTTAAGTGTACACATATTCACAGGAAGTGGGATAAAGCGAGACCATAAATACCCTTAAAGCATTTAGGTCATGTTTTGCTGCCAAATGAACTTGCACCAAAACTTGCACCAGAAAACAGTTTCGTGTTTTGTAACGTGGAATTGCAGATAAGGGATCGCGAGCCCAGAGCATTGTTTCGTAAGCTTTTCTCACTACAGTGCAGAGTCGAAATACATTTTCCACTGAAACTCATTACACTCACACACACACACCCCTACGAATGTAAAACTGAAACAGATGTTTTATTAAATAATACTCCCTTACAGTATGTGAGGCACTTCGACATTTTCTATTTTATTCTATTTTTTATTTTTAGAATTCTGATTGTAGCCAATTAAATTGAGGTCAAAGCCCACTAGTGGGTTTGAAAAATACTGCCCAAGAGCCCAGCACAGTGCTTTGCACACAATAGCTATTGGGTAAGCGTCTGTTGAGCAAAATGAAGAGTAATAATTGTACAAACACCACTGTGGACTTTGTACATGGAACACTCTGACCTTGAGACCCCCTCTAGGTTTTGGGTAGCTAGGAGGGGACCCTGGCGGTAAAGATCTGTATCCCCTGGAAGCCAGGATATGAGGGATGGGGGATATATCCTGGGTCATAAAAGACAGAAACTGCTTAGTTCACAAATCTGCCAAGAGCTGGCCATGGTCCTGCCCGGCAAAGATGAGCAAGAAAACCAGAAAGAGGTGCAAAGATATACTCTTCCTCCTGGATGGTGATCAAGAAGCTCACTTTGCTCTACTTCTGGAGGAACTTCGGCCAGAAAAGAACTCAGCATCCCTTTCAACCTCTTTCAATTCTTCTGGCCCGCAATCATCAATAAATTGGTTTTTCATCATGAACTATCAGAGCTGAAAGGGGCCTAAAGACCACACAAATCAGCCAGTCGGTCCCCTCATCTCACGGGAGGCAGTACAGGCAGGAAGACCTTGGGGGCTGGCGCTGGGACTCACAGTGCAGAAGACCCAGCCGGCTGCCTGCCTGCCTGGGACGCCCATGGCATCCAGCTGTGCTGCACGTTTATCTCAAGCCATAGCCTCCACCATGGCACAAGGATGGTGATGCAGGAAAAACTCTGGCATGAAGTTCAGTGCCTCCCTTGCTCCCTGAGCTCTACCATGGACTGGATCTCGCCCACCAGCACTTAATCCCCTCATACACTCTCAACCTCCTAGTTATGATAGAAATTTTAGGCACCATGATCTTTTCTTCTTCTTCTTCTAATTACCTAAGATGCATTCAGATCTGGTTTAAGCATTTTATACATGAAAATGATATTAAAAATTGTGTACTTCAGGCCACATCTGTCTCTCCCTTTTTTGATTTTTTATAAATAATAAATGTATTATCTGTAACATGAAATTTAGCACTTTATACTTCAGTGTCTTTATATTATCTCTTTTTGTTTGGGGCATATGTAATTTCTCTCTCAAACTGATCAGGGGAACTCAAACACACAAAGGGACCTCTCCTTGGAACCCTCTGCCTCCTGCCCCTAACACCCAGATATCCTTCATCAAATCATCTGGAGCAGTGAACAGACTGCGGGATGGTAGCACCAACTTTAGTGGGGTAGTTGCCAGCTGCCAGACACTGGAGTTAAATCACCACCTAGTCCTCCTCTCAGCCCTGTGGGGCAGCACCACCATCATCATCATCGTCATCATCACCATCACCATCATCACTACTATTTCCGAGGCTCTGAGATGCCAAGTTCTTGGTCCAAAGCCAAGGATGGTCTGTGTCTTCCTCTCACCTCCCATGGGTAGACTGGCTGCTCCTTAGAATGCAGGATATTACTTATGGGGTGGACACTAAAAAAACATAGGTTGATTTGTGGGCAAATTCCTTATAAAACCTTTCAATGAGACAACTCCAGGCTACAGGAGTGTACTTTCACTCCTATCTGATCTATGAGCATAATTCAAATCTGTTCAGAGATATAAAACTGGCCATTTTTGGTTTGACTTTCTTTTCCCAAGTTGTAAACACTAATTTGCAAGGTCTACACCCCATTTCAAATGAGATACTACCATATATCAAAAAATAATGAATCGTGGTTAAAAGAAACATATAAATGTGAGGTATTACATTCATAATTTGTAAATACAGTGTATCTTCTAATATATTCTAGATGTTCTTCAAATAGATTACGTTCTATGTATTCCTCAGATATATTACATTTGTAAATATATTATCTCTTCCAATAAAAAAAAAAGTCCACTTGCCATACTGTAGTGGCAAGCGTGTGGGTCAGCCATGGAGCTTGGACACAATCACATGCATGTGCACTAAATGTGGACTTGGGAGACTGGTGCTTCCAGAGACCCATCATAACATTGTAGGGGGCTCCCCAGCACTCCGCTCTGAATCCCCTTCTTCATGAAAGCACTCTGCTCTTCATTATTAACAGACTGTAAAGGGTAAGACAAAACACACCCACCACACTAGTAAAATTTAATGCTCAAAGCAAGGGGTGGGGTGGGAATCATGTGCGACTTGGCTCTGTTCCTAAGTCTGTGGACTTGTGTAAGGTACTTTCTTTTAAGCTTCAGATTCAGTGGCTCTGGGGTGTAATTCAGGCACTGGTAAATTTTTAAAATCCGTAACAGGTGATTTTGATGTACACATTTGGTTAAAACTAGCTCACATTTAATTAGTGGTTGTATTTTCCTCAAAATGCTTGCTGCCAATTCCTAATTCCACTGTCTTCCAATTAAGTCTACAATTAAAACTAACTTCAGTCATTTTATTTCAGGACTGCAAAGACATTTTAAAGTATAAATGCAGAAGAAAGCATAAAATAAAAGATTGGGACTTCCCTGGTGGCGCAGTGGTTGAGAGTCCGCCTGCCGATGCAGGGGACACAGGTTTGTGCCCTGGTCCGGGAGGATCCCACATGCCGCGGAGCGGCTGGGCCCATGAGCCATGGCCACTGAGCCTGCGCGACCAGAGCCTGTGCTCCGCAACGGGAGAGGCCACAACAGTGAGAGGCCCACGTACCACAGAATAAATAAATAAATAAAGTAAAAATAAATAAATAAAAGATTGAAAAATTTGACTAAGTAAAAGTGTAAATTTTTCTAAATGTGAAAAATACTATAAACAAATTTAAATAACAAATGAGGGAAAATATGCGTACAAGTGACAAAGGTTAATATGTTAATATACAGAGCTTTCAGGGATCATTAGAACAACAACAACAACAACAACACAACTCCTAGAGAAAAATGAGCCAACGACCTAAGAGGCATTTCACAAAAGGAAAAACATGTAGGAAATACAGTCTTAGTGAAAATCAAATATATGCAAAGTAAAACAAAAGGATACCTTTTTCAACGGTCAAAGAGGTAAAGTTTAAAAACAATGCCCCAAAATAGCCAGGGTGCATGTTAGTTAAAGGTGTACATTGGACAACTGTTCTGGGGCATGCTCTGTTAATATTTATCAAGAGGCATCAATCATCTAACAAATATTTTAAATATATCTTTAGAGTTGGTAATTCCGATTCTCAGTATTTATCCTAAGGGAAGAACCAGAGGTGTGTACAAAGATTTGGTACAAGGATCTCCCTTGCAGCATAACATATTAAACAACAGGAAACAAACTAAATGTTCATCAATAAGGGATGACTGGGTACATCTGTGTGATGGAATACCAACTAGTCCAAAAAAGAACACTCTTAAATAATATTTCAAAATTTGGGAAAACAATCATTCTAATATTCTTATGCGAAATAATAGGTTACAAAACTTAATAGTAAAAAAAAAAAAAAAAACTTTAATGGTGTCGATTTGTTAAAACATGTTCTTGAATGATACCAAAATGGTAACAATAGTTATCACTGGGTGGTAGGCGTATAGTGTTTATTTTCTTTGTACTTTCCTTTAATCTCCAAAACTTCTGCAGTGAACGTGTATTATGTTTATAACAAGACACCATCAGAACACTGCAAAATCAAGGCACTCGTGTTTTCGAGCTGAACAGATGCCAAACGAATCAAATCTTTCTATGCTACCGCTCGATTGCTCAGTGGCAAATGCCTGAGAGTTTGGAAAAGGAAGGAAGACAGACCAACATCAATAATAAAGCAGCCTTTCCCTAGAAAATAGTCATCGTGAAAGTAAAAGGCCGTATGAGAGTCAATGGCCTCCAATCTCATGGACCCAGGGACAGTCGGCTTCCTCTTGCCAACTGGGGCCCAAGACCCGAGGCTCACAGAGGCCACAGTGGGTTTCCACGCAGGTATCTTTCCCTGTTTGACAATATTTAGTGATTTCTCAGCATAATCCATATGAAGAACAAGCATCATCAAGACCTCACTGGAAGTTATCTTAAGACCAATTAAAATCTAGCTGAGATAAAGACACTGTGTTTCCTGTCAGCAAATCTTGAGTGAGACTGAGACCATTTGCACAGGATTTGCACATCCTTTGCCCCATGTGACAAGTACAGTGCTCCTTGAATCAACGCCACTGAGCCCTAGAGCTCTACTTCCATCTGGAATGTGGAAGGTAGCCTCTAGTCAAGGTAAATCCGATTTTCCCAAAGACAGTTAAGTTTGTCACCACCAGGGCGCTCACCATCTGCTGTGTCTCCTTGTTGCCTACAAATGTCAAGTCTAAGAACTCACACATGACCTTGATACCCCCCTAGTCCATCAGCGCCGCTCAGGAGACCTCAGGAGACACCACCGTCGTAATAAAATTCCACGTTATTTTCTCTACTGGGTTTCCAAAAATGGTATTTTAGTTCCACACCCCCTCCCTGTTCTGTATTCACGATGCAACAACTAAATTAGAACTAGCCTAAGAGGTTCCATGAGGAGTTAGAAAACCTGGGTTCTAACACAAATTTAGTCACTCTACCTCTTGGAACCTGTCTTATTATGTGTAAAAGGAGGTCACACAGGCACTGCTCAACTCACAGGGTAGTTACAAAGTTTCCATGGACAAATGCTTGTGAAAGTTCTTGGTAAGCAAGAGTCTTGCTACTCTGTGTGATCCGTGGACCAACTGTACTGGCTTCACCAACGAGCCTGTTAGAAAAGCAGAATCCCAAGTCCCACTCCAGAAACACTGAATCCGAATTTGCAATTGAACTAGGTCCCCAAGTTGTGTGCATGTGTGTGTGCACGCACGCACGCGCACACAAACACACACACACACACACACAGAACTGATCTGGGTGTTATTTCTGAAAGCTGGCATGTGATCTAGAGGACCCAGAGGACAGGATGAAAATGAGGTCCTATTCTTATCTGTCTATGGTTTTTCCTGATGCTATTAATGTCATGTGTACTTCTCATCCTTAGAACTTTATGTGTTCTAACGTTCTAATGTCTAAATACTGGAAAACAGTATTTCAGTGATTTCCTAACTAGAGGGCAGAAATTCTGTCTCCATGCTCATCTCTGAGTCACTTACAGTTTGGATTACATGGTCATGCATGTTTGTACTACGTTCCTTTTCAGTTAAAGATTCCTTACAGAAAACTTCAAGATACCTCCTTTAGAGTAGTTGAAGGATTGATTATTTATTTATGCTTGAACAAGTGAGCAAAATCACTTAGAAATCCTGTTCCCTTAAATTTCAGTCTATTCGTATTGTTGGAGGAACAGTCTTCTTTGTTCCTTGAGTCTTAAGTGGGAGGAGAAATACAAATTCATCGTTTCAAAAGTCGTTTTTAAATATACTTTCTAGTCTAGGAACTTTCTAGAACATTCACCCATAAAAATATTTAAAATCATTATTAGCTCCTGAATTTCCTCTGTAGAAGTCTAAGCTAGAAAGTGGTGGGCCTTAAGAATTTCGCAGGAGAAAACAGGCATGCTGCGAGCTTCCTCCCTCTCCCCTGGGCCTCCGGCTTGGGGGGTAGGGGGTCAAAGCAAACCCTGAGGCCGGGCATGTTGTCTTCCTCCCACTTGTGCCCTTCTCCTGCACAAGGACCACACACCACACGGGCAGCCACCACCTCCTCATGCACAGCTGGCTCCACATTACAGCCCCCCTCCCGCTGAACAAAGCTCCCCTCCCTCAGAGCTCTTCTCTTAGTGTGAGGATGGCAGAAGGGCAGTCTTGTCCAACCAAACTCACACCCTGAAAAACTGCAGGCTCAGTGAGTCTGTCCAGATGACTTTTGTAACCCTGGCCTCCAGCACGATACCTGGCACCATAGCTGCTGCCCAGAAAGTATTTGTTGACTGTAGTCATCCATTAAAACGTTTTCTAAAGGCACAGTCACCATCCAGCTGGGAGACTGTTAGCTGCAAGGGAACATTCAGGCAGAGAAGGGGCTGGAAGCAGGAACGACCTGCTGGCCAGGCCGCCCGGCCTGAAGACCCTGCCCCGAGGCTCCTCTACGGCAGTTGGGGCTTTTTTTGTATGTCTTTTGCGTTCTTCCAGAGCCTTTAAAAGCTCCAAGTTTCTTCACAACTCCCAAAGCGGGAGCAGTGCGGGATTCATTCATTCACTCCTTCAAATATTATGTATTTGCTGAGTTTCTAACATATGTCAGGTGTCGTTCTAGCTTTGAGGAAAGATCCAGGAACAAAACAAAGACCTTGCCCTCTCTGAGCTTATGGCTTAGTGGAGGAGACAAGTCTTTCATGCCAGGTTGCGATAGCTGCTAGGAGGAAATAAGGGAGCTAATACCAGAGACGCTGCTTCGCACATCTGATGAGGAGACAATTTACAGAGAACTAACGGAAGCAAGGCGGGGAGCCCTGTGAGCCCCTGGGGGCACGTTACCAGGCAAAGGGAACAGCGAGGGCAAAGGCCCTGAGATGGAAAGGAGTGGTAATCACCAACGGGGCTGGCTGATGAGCAGAACCGGTGACATAGCTATGGTTTTTAAGTAGCTCCCATTTTTTTGGGTAAATTTATTTATTTTTGGCTGCGTTGGGTATTTGTTGCAGCGCACAGACTTCTCATTGCGGTGGCTTCTCTTGTTGCAGAGCACGGGCTCTAGAGCGCAGGCTCTGTAGTTGTGGCACACGGCCTTAGTTGCTCCACGGCCTGTGGGATCTTCCCGGACCAGGGCTCTAACCCATGTCCCCTGCGTTGGCTGGCTGATTCTTAACCACTGCACCACCAGGGAAGTCCCAGTAGCACCCATTTTTAAGAAGAGGGAATAGACCTTATGACTTCAACCTAAGCCAAACCTTCCATGTAACAGGGCTCTGAGTCCTGGACTCCTTGAGTTCTGCTCATTGTGTCTAGTGCACAATGGCTCAATCTAGGAACCATCTAAAAACCTTGAGGATGAGAAGTGGCTGGGGAGGATGGCATAGATATAAAACCCTCTGAGTAATCCAATTTGACCACCTCCAGAGGACATTTCCCTGAAAGAACTAAAGTAACAAACTTAACCCTCCTAAAAACTTCTACACTGAGAAACAGATCGGGGTTTCGTGGTAGAATGTTCAACTTCCTAGGAGAATGTGTTGTCTCTTTCATCCGCCTAATGAGAACGGTAAACCGTGGAATCAAAGGAGCTTCATGGGAAGAAGCTAGAAAGTCCCGGGTCTGGCTACGATACGGGCTAAGCACTTACATACCCAAGGCTTCTGCGGGCCGCCGCCTGCGAGTCAGGGCTCTGGAAGCGGCTGCAGACGCGCGTCGTGAGCCACAGGTGCTCCCACCGCGAGGTGACACGAGACGCGGTTCCCTCCGCGCCCAACGCAGAGGCCACAGCCCTCAACCCACCTGCTGCTGTCGCCACGCAGGTCTGAAGACGTAAGCCGTCGCTGAAGGGCACAGGAAAGGGCAGGCATGCGCACATGCCCGCACGCATACGCAAGGCACGCACCCACGCACGCACACGCACGCACACGCACTCGCACGCACGCACCCGCCCCCCCCCCCCCCCCCCGCCCACACACTCTGCTCCCAGGTAACGTCTTACAGCGCAAAATCCTAATATCTTGTATCTCAGTTATAAGCATCCCCGTTTTTGGAATTGTCCATCATTTACACCAAGGAGATGATTGGGTTAGTGCAGATACTATACAGAAGGTTATTTATTGAAACTGAGTTTATAAGGGTGAAAACTGGAAAGAACCTGAAAAACGAGAATCGTAAACCACTAAACTTACAGCAATAGTGTTGGTTATATCTGCATGGAGCACCCATTACAAAGGATGTTGTTAGCAAATACTGTATACTCCTGAGAAGAAAGAAGTCTAAACTGACGGTGATCAGGATATTAATAGCAGTGAAATGGTGAACTCTGCTTTTTATTTTTCTATGCCAGCTGAAATTTTTACAAATCATATGCTTTTTATGAGAAAAAAAAGTTATATGCTTTTGGAAACACAGGTACTGAGAGATGGAAGAGAGGAAATTACTACTAACCACCTTCTTCTCCATTCCTCACTTGCCAGAGATTATAAACTGCGAACCCCCAAAAGCCAATGAATCTTTGCTATACTCAGTGGAAACTCCCACATGGGAGAAGCCCCAGAGGACAGCAGTGGTCCCCTGCTGCCTGTAGAACTTAACCCCTACTCCCTCCGTGGCATTTGGGGTCCTCCATGATCTGTCTCATTTTCACCACCCTTGAGTTTGACCTTGCTCAGCCTGGCCTGTCCTTCTAACCCCCTTGCGAAGTATGTGGCCCCTGAGGCCCCCTTAAAAGCCCATCCTTTGTTAGTGGGCCCTCAGGACTCTCAGTGTCAGATTCTGCCATGCAGTCCAGCTTGTTATGACCTTGCCTATCTCCACAAATAACGTCATGTAGATGCCATCTGGGCTGGATCCTGGGAGATTTTGGGCAGAAGGAACGACAGTGGCAGAAACAAGGAGGAATGTGCACAGCTGGTCTTAGACGCGGTGCAAGCCTCTAGCATAGATCAAGAAGTGGCAAGAAAAGCCATACACCATTGTTGGAAATGTTTCAATATTTTCTCTCTTCCTTAAGATAAACCTGTTGCTCAGCTCCAATTACTACAAACATCGTCTTTCCTAAATCACACTTTCCAGGGAGGTCTCCTCTGATCTCCCTGTTTGAAAACTAACACCTACCCCTCCATCCCTCACCAGGGTCCTGAGCACATTCTCTCTTTTCTATTTATTCCACAGTGTGAAAATTTACTTGTGTCTGTTTACTTCTGCCAGAATGTAAACTCCATGCTTTGTGTGTTCTGTTTCCCAAGAGTCCAGAGCACAGTAAGCGTCCAGTATGTTGGAGGAATGAATAACTTACTTAGGTGCCATGTCCAACTGTACTGCGCTTCTCAAGACCCCTACGGAATAGCTTTTAGAGGAAATGATTTTGCTGGAGACTCTCATACTGAAAAAGGTGGGGAGAAACAGGAAACAAGACTGGCAAGCGACAACTTCCAATTGTTGAGAAACGTGGCCTTTTCATTCACTCGGCCGTCTAAGGATGCAGAAACTCTGCCCACTTGATGCCCGGCTGGGCACCAGGGTAATCCAATGCTCAGACATTTCATTTGTGAGGATTCAAGTCTCCATCAGCAGGAGGAAGATGAGGACAAAAACAGAACTGGAAGAGGCAAGAGTTAATGTGCAGTACTCAGCTCTGTGCTGTTTGGCCATAAAAACATCCTGATAAACCAGTGATAACTGTATCCTAATCCAGTATTTGCTGCACTTTAATAAGAACTTCTACCCATCCCTGTGCCACTTCCCTTCTATCACCTCTGATTCTTGCTCCAAATTTCAAATCCTTAAGGTACTCATCAACTTCACTACAAAAAGTTGGTAGTGAGCCAGAAAGATCTGTGGGGCAGGAGACCAAGAATGGAAAGACAAGAGAAAGGGCTATTACAAGGTTTTACATGGTACTCAGACCAAATTGATATTTTTTTGATCAGAATTTAGGACATGGAAGATGGAATTCTAGATCAGCAGCTGACAGCAATTTTTTGGAGGAAATGGCAACCACTGAATTAACTCTACTTGTTAATCTCAATTTAACCACATTAATCTAAATAATCTAGGGGCAGGGAGAAACAACAATTTGCTACAATGACTTCCTGGAAGGATGTTATAAAACAAGCAAGCAAGAACTGCTTATGGTGGTAGATGTGAAAAGCCACGCTCCAACACCTGCCTCAGACCTCCTAAAATCCAGCCATGGCCTTCAGCCCCGACACCAGGGGGAGTCCTGCTGAATCAGGGCCAACAAGAACCAGGGGAGGTCCCAAACGAGATCCATGAACCACCCATTCACCTGTCTTTAGCCTGGTACTTAGACAGAATAATCCCTCCCTTTTTAAAGTGGGAAAACTAGCCTAAAATGATGTGAATATTTTAACATTTGCTAGCAGATTCTGCAAATGGGGCTTTGAAAATTGCATAACTCATTCTGTGATGTGGTTTTCTAAGGTCAAAATGGGGCCTGGAGAAGCCTCTGAGAGCAACTCAAGAGCTAAAGAAAGTCTTAATTCCTAAGGGAAAGTTCCTGCGGTATTATTTGACTAAAACTGTTACTTGGTTTGGAGCAAGACTGAGATATTGATGAGAGAAAAAAACTAAATCCCGGACTTACACCTGTGTTATCAAAGGCCCATAATAAGAGACGAGTGCTTTCTCTTCAGAATACAAAACTGCAGATCTACCAAAATTTTGGGTCGTATTTGAGGTGAAACGGTTTCAATCAATTATTCTTTTTCTGCTACAAAATTAAGAATGCTCAAAATATTTAAGCCAAAATTTTAATGGGAAAGTAGTGCCTTCCAGTAGTGAGAAATTTAAAACTCTTGCTGATTGTTTTCCACCCTTGGGAACGGACGTACAGCACATAGCAAATGAAGTCCAAAATCTCTCTCAAACCAATTTCATCTTATTTAGTAATTTCATTCTTGCTTTCAAGTTCCAGTGAATACAGAAAGCAGGTGTCTGCCTCACTCATCATAGCCCTGGGTTTAATAACTCAAAGTTGGGTCTCCTAAGAAAAAGTCTCTAAGGAAAACACTTAATGTAGAATATGACAAGCTTTCCCTAATGAGCAATTCAGTGAGAATTTTGCAACATCCCTGGAGATAAAGGGAGGTACTTTGGAGTATTGTAAATCATGACTAGAGATCACTGACTTCCTCCGAACTTGCCTACAAGCACCTGTTCAGGAAGGATACCGACCTTCATCTTAAAGCTGCCAAAGGAAGAAATCTCAGTATCTTTCTTGGAAACTCACTCGACACCTTTTATATATATATATGTCACTTACACGGGTGGCTAGCGCATAAGTAGACGAGACATAAAAATTGGTATTGTGTGGCTTATACTTTTCTGAAAAATGCCCTTCTGGTGGGGGAAAATGAAGGTGATCACCCTACGGCCCAAACACATCTCGGAGTCATCCTTAGTTTCTCCTTCTTCGGGATTCTTTTCTCCGGTTCTTTTAAAACTAATAAAAGTAGTCTGGTCACACAAGACTATTCAATCTTGAACTTTAGTATTAGAGATAAGCGGAAATAAAAATGTTATAACCACTGCATAGTTCCTGGTCATATTAGTGTAGAATTTCCTGCATGTTGATGACTATTTATTTCACAGGTTGAAAAGTCACCTGCAAAGTAGTAAAAATGGTTTCCTCAAAGTTTGTATTGTAGCAGATCTTTGCATTATCAGTTCATTTTCACACAAAACTACCGGCAATTTGTCTGACAGATTTCCAGACAACCACTGGTTGAAACAGGATACCAGCTATCCTTTTAACTGCTACCCATAATAAGGTTATGACAATGACTCCCATGACACAGCAGTGCTGAAGTAATTATCTACACCTTCCCAAACTGTTCTCTGGCACCCTAATCAGTGTCCTATGAGTTATGGGTTGTGGGATAAACAACTGGGACCTTAATATGCTAATATTGCACAGAATATTGGAATTAACATTCCAAGAAGTAGCAGCTCCCAGCCTTCCGATTTCACAGGCCAATACAAAAATTTTTAAATATCTTTAGAGAACTAACTTGGGATGGCAAGCTTTTCATTTCTACCAAATAAGGGCATACAGTAGACAGGAGGACATGAAAGTTTAAAGGACATTTCTTTTTTTTTTTTTAACTGAAAAAATATTTTGAAGTCCTTACACTGTCTTTGCTTTTTTTTTCCTATTTTGCCTCAGATCAACACCCTTCCTCTGCTGCTCATTCAGGAACTGTGAGGATAGACTTCTAGTACCAAGCCTGACCTTGCATTCAGGGTCCACGGGTCACAGCTTACACACACTGACCCACACCACTGCTAATTCCAGATGGGGATCTTTCTTTTCCCTTCAAACTACAAATCCCACCTCCACCCCATTCCTACTGACTTACTACTGCTGTTAACTTGGACAGAAAACGGTCACAAACCTCCTATTTAGACCATCACATTTACAGATCTTTTTGTTCATTTCCTTTCCTTTAACTCACATATTTTATTTAACAAAAGTATCATTACTAAAAGCTCCTTCAGAGTACAAAGCTACTTTATTTGGACAAAGTTTGCTGCATACACAGAAATACTTGATATGCATTTCCAGCCAGCCCAATCCCAAGCATTTGGTAATTACAGCCAAAAGTTTGGAAACTCTTACTGGAGACATGGACCCTGTTTACAATATTTTTATTTTATGTGGAATGTGCGGAAAACAAACACACAAGAGCAGCTTCTAAGGATATTTGTACATTCCATGAGAAGTAAACATAGTATTGTATGCTGTAAAAGTTTACTCAAAAAAATAATTTCAAACTCTTAGGCTTTAAATAATGAGACTGTTTAAGTTTAATTTTATTACAGCAAGAGTCAGAATATTATATACAGTATATACTCCTTTACACAAAACACATTTGCACGTGTTTCTGAAAGCTACTTGTAAGAAAAAAACGTTTAGAGTACTATCACATTTTGAAAATGTCAGGATAATTTGGTAATATTTTCTAAGGGTTATGTTACTTTGTGTATTTTTTAAAGTAAGACATACCTGGATGGTCAATGTGGGTTCATGTGGGTTAACCTCAAATCTGGCATATTTTTGGACAAATCTTGCTTTCAAAATCTTATTGATGTGATCATTTTCTCTGCACATGATTTGTTTTACTAGCATCTGGGGGAAAACATATGGATCTCTCCAACTATCTCATTAACTCATGACTCTAGGACCTAGGCAAGCTCACAGAGAAGTCAGTTCTGGCTCATCCTGTGCCTGAGGCAGGGTGAGGGTTCACTCCTGGCCTCAAGAGGCCTGGGTGGTGAGGGAAAGAGTGGACAGTCACACCCAGCTGAGCATCAGAACAGAGCAGACGGCCAATGGAGACACCTGTCAACACCACAGCTAAAAAAGCTCTATTTTAAATACAATACTATGAACTTTTATAGGCAAATCTTAGAGAGCCAAGATTGCTAAGTCTGGATCTATTCTATTTCCCCGCAGGCAGGGAGGGAGATGGAAATGCAAGGACACAAGTAGACTCCTTCAGAGGAAAGCAACGGAAACCTCCCATCACAGGCAGAACGAAACAGGACAAGAGGGAAGAAGCCTGGACAGTGCTGTTATAATTCTATCCTGACCTAAGACAAAGGGGCTAAAGTTGGGCAACATTTAGAAGAGCTGAAAAGGAAATGGAATAAAGTTACCTGGGAAGGAGAAGTGGGATAGATTTAACAGATTCTGATCAATTTTGGAATCCTATATGCTCAACGTTTTCCCCACATTTAGGTCAACAGTACAGAAAAAAAAGGACAGAGAACAAGCATCTGGGCACAGATGAACTCAGGCTCCTCTCTCAGGGCAGGTGAAATTGGGAGGCACATGTTGTAAAAGTCCAAACACTATATTCCAAAAGGAACACAGAAACACCTTTGAATCGGAACACATGACGTCTAACTTTAGTTAAGCTGAAGGACCCAGGCTCCCTCCACCAGTGTGAATGATCAAGAGTCGACTGTACTGACGGCAGTGTTTTAGAGGCTAGAGTTGTGTTTTTCTTACATTCAAGATATATGTTATCTGTCTACAGGTCCAATTCATAAAAGACATTCAAATTATGTTTCACGTACAAAAGCGGTGAAGTCTAAGATGTTTCCAGAGTGTGCTGTGCTGTAATCTGATGATGATCTTCCATCCTTCTACTCGGTCCCAAAATTACTTCCTTCAGATTTCTTGATTTTTCAAGGATGACCTTCTCAGTGAAGCTGTATTTGGCAGAAAAGTCCCAATGAATGCCGTAACAAGCAGTTGATCTGAGATTCCGAAATGGAGATTAGAGCCACTCAAATGGAATTTTTTGTCAAAACACGTTTCTAATAAGATAAATCAAAGCATCCCTCTGTGTCAAAATATGAACTGAAGGCAGTTTTCTCTAAAGTTACAAATAGATTAATAAAATTCAGAAATAATCATACACGCAGGAAACTTGAAAGGAATAAAGAACAAAATATCTAGGAATCTCAACAATTTTCCTGAAAATATGCTACAAATTTCAGAGTCACAAAATAACAGAATCCCAAATTTCCAGTCATTATGTTAATTTGAAGTACACATTTCACACCATGAATGTGGTATCTTAAAACATGAGAAAAAAAGTTACATTTAGGTAGAATACCTTTATAATGATTAAAAATTTTAGGAGAAATATGCTCATTTTTAAAAACAAAACATTAATATTCAACTGACTATGAAATAAATGCCCCTAAACCAGCAGGAGGTAGGTACTACCTAGGAGGGCTGTCCCATGCCTCAGGCCCTATTCTTACCATTTGCACCTTTGGGGCAGCCCTTTGCAGAGTTTTTGCTCCATGACATCACAAAGCTCTGGACTGTGGCTTCAGTTCAGTGGGTAAGGCAGTAAGCATCCTTCAGGATCTGGCGCTCCATTCAAAGGTGACAGAGAACTACAGACGGAGAGTGACAACAAAGCTGGAGCAAGGTCAGAAGTAAAATGAAGATGGTCTTTTAGATCAGGGCTTCCTGAATGACAACCAAGGGCCATCCCTCCACCCTCAGAAATGGAAGTTTTGTTGGGGAAACGATCCATAGCTTTCTGCCGGTTTTCAAAATGGGGTTTAAAACTTCCAAAATACAAATGGCCATCGTTCGAGGCTCACTTTCTCTATGTGCCCCTATGTACTGACTGTACCCAAAGATCTAATGATCCCTGGGTAACTGAGTCAATTTCTGAATCCTCACAGCGATGTGCAAGGCCGTGAAGTGCAGTGATCCAAGAAGGTACAGACCTTCCCATGAGACATACACACTAGAAATGCTATTGTAGTACAACTTTAAACAAATTTAGGTTTTATTTAGAAGTTTCTAGAAAGCAACCATCAAATTCTGATTATATTCATGCCATCAATTCTCTACTATGTTCAGTATTCTGCATTATTTCCTAAAGTTATACAGCAGGGATGAAAGACCCATTTTTAAAATATTTTCTCTAATATTTAAGATATTTATTTTGAATTAAGCTAATCTTTGAGCTACATGCCCATTCATAACATACCAGAATAAAATCAAACTCATTGTTAGTAAATGCACTGATATTTCCCAAGATCACCTGCCACTATCCTTAAAATACTGCGGCATGCCAGTGTGAAGTACCCAAATTAAATCGGAATGCCTCCTGTCCAAGGGATTTCACACGCTACCTCATAACCTCCAGGAAACGAATTCCCTGCCCTTAGTGCACCTTCGGTTAGTTATATAAGAGCTTACCACCCCGCCCCCATCCCCACCATCATTTTCATTCTTAGGCTCTTAAGTTTTCCCCTCTCCTGGGTCTCTTTCATATGTACTCACAGTGTTCACAGAATCTAAGAAGATCTTTAAAATATTCATTCCAGTAGGGACCAAGTTTTTTCCTGCCTAATTCCTTTAGGGTATATCAAATGCCTAGGCCCGGTCAATATTGTGGCTAGAATTGGCTAAGAGGAAACGCCTCTATTGACAAAAGTATCACAGAAAGAGAGTTCTGTTTTGTTTTGTTTTTTTTGCGGTACGCGGGCCTCTCACTGCTATGGCCTCTCCCGTTGCGGAGCACAGGCTCCAGACGCGCAGGCTCAGCGGCCATGGCTCACGGGCCCAGCCGCTCCGCGGCGTGTGGGATCTTCCCGGACCGGGGCACAAACCCGTGTCCCCTGCATCGGCAGGCGGACTCTCAACCACTGCGCCACCAGGGAAGCCCCACAGAAAGAGAGTTTTTTAAAACCAGTTGTAATGGGAAAGCAGCTAAATAGGCAACACATTTAGATTAAAATATAACTTGATTTTTTAAAAAATCTATCTGATGTTTTCATTGTGCCATTAAATATATATCAGCCAATTCCTCTTCAACCAAGCAAAGCAAGGGAGGAGGGGGAGGGTGCGGTTACAGTGTAGTTTATTTAGCTTCTAAATGCCTTCTAATAGAAATGTTATGAAAACTTCTGTTCTACACCAATTTCTGTATTACTGGATAATCTACCAATAATAAAACTTGCAATAAACAAATAATTAACATCCTACTGAGCTACCACTCAACCTCTGTAGTTCCCTGAATTCTACTTATCCTTTCCCTTTAATCCTTTTTCAAGTTGCTCTGAATACGGTCTTTAAAAAAAAAATCAATCTTTCTCCAGTTTTGGTCAAAACGATAGGGAGGCAATCATATTTGACCATCAAAATAACTACCCACCCAGAATGTTCCTCAAGTTCCTAATCCCAGCAGGAACAGGCCAGAGAAGATAACCACCAATAATGGAACTCCAGTCACCCAAGCACTGATTCTCCTATCAAATACATCTCCACCCATTTCTAGGGTCAAGAATGACCTAGTTCACATTCTGGGTCTACATGAAAGTAGCCTATAGTTTTAGAACAGTGTACATAGAATATAGGCAACTTTCTATTTTTTAAGGGAAACAGCCCTTCTTGGAAAGTCAGGTTTTGTTCCTTCTCCTTTTCATTCACACAGTCTGCCTCTTGGCATTTTCCTCTCCAAATTTATTCACTCAACAACAGGGGGAGAGGAGGAGGTGAAACTGAGCAGCTCCTTTCCCTCCTCATTGGCACTTCCGTCCCACATAATAATATCTAACTTGAAAACTGGCAGCATTTTGCCACAAATGTATTGGATATATCGGATAGAATTTGCATATTCTGATATAGACCATGTTGAGGCCATTTCCAGGTTGAAGTTTTGTAATTACTACCTTTAGGACTGTCACCTGATGATTTTTTTTAATTAATAAAAAAATATGGAACGCTTCACAAATTTGCCTGTCATCCTTGCACAGGGGCCATGCTAATCTTCTCTGTATCGTTCGAATCTTAGTATATGTGCTGCCGAAGCGAGCACTCACCTGATGATTATTTTATCTTCTCTCCTCCTGATCAAAAATTACCTCTGATCTACGTAAGCTACACTACAAGGTAGGCAGGCAAAGAAGCTGACCAAATTGGCACGGGAGGATTACATAAACTGCCTGGAAAAATATGAGGTCAATGAGAGCCCCCAAATCTTCAAAAGATAATTGTCTCCAGAGTATGACACTAATAAATGATAGCTGAGAATTTGAGACATGCATGCTAACTTAGAAATACAAAATTATAATGCCTATTCTTTTATATACTTTTTATTAAATCTATTGGTTCACCTAGAAAGTCATTATATATACAAAAACAACAATTTCCAGAGTTCCTAAATATTTCCAACATATTCAACTTAGGGATCCAAGATTCTGAACATGCCATCACCAAAAAAAATTGCAAACCTAAAAAACAAAAAGGAAAAAAAATTAAACAATGTCAAAAGGAAAAGACTTTCTTAGAAAAGGTCAATATTTACTTTTATAATTTTCAAAACATTTTAAAGTTAATTTTTTTCTCATTTACAGTTATATGCTTGTAAGTCTAATATTAAAGTTTTCCTTAATAACAAGGCAGTTTACTTATAACAAAATAAATATTAAACTATACTCATACACATTACCTATTTAAATATTTACTGGGTCAAAATATCTTCATATGTACAGCTTCAGGCTTTAAAGTGGTATTAGATTTGTCTTTATTTTCTTTGAAAAGCTACCATTAAGGTAACAGACATTCAGATGCATAAATGAAATTACTGATTTCATTCTTATGTAACTCATACCTTTAGAAACTATGTTTTAGCCAGTTAGTAGTGGTGAAAGTCTTTGTGCTTCTATTTCATTAACTTTTAGCACATGAAATAAGAAAGATGACCTTCAAAGTTCTTGTAAGCTCAAAAAGGGTCAATCTAGATAGGCTTTATTTGAAAAAGAAAAACAATTTTGTTTGGGAAAATACAAGAAATGAGAATTTCTAAAAATAAAAATAATCAGTAATTCTCATTAAAACATTAATACACAAAAATGAACTATATGAACAATTCTTCTAACTACAGGCTTAAAAACCATGCTATTTAGACCAGCCTATTTAATTTTTCCATAGAAAATCAGGAGTTCAGAGTTCACATTTCCAAAAGAAGAGTAAAACAACAAATTAAGAGATAAGATAAAACAAGGAAACAACCTATTGTACATTGCTTTTCTTTAGAACAAGGCTAGGCTGAATTATCTAAGTATAAATTGAGGTCACAGATATATAGTCATTGCACTCCAGTCAACCAAAACAGTGCCTGGATTTACGTAACATGTGAATAAGTCTATTATCATAGAAAGTCACATACATGAATACGAAGAATATATTTTATAAATTTTAAGTCACTCTCAACATCTGAGAAAATACTGTCAGTAAAATACTATTTGTAATACTGTTTTTAAGAAAACACTGTTTGTAAGGAAATGAGGTGATGTTTAGAACTATATTACAACTGAGCCTCTAGAAGAGAACATGAAAATAAGCATGACTTAAAAAAATAATAATAATTCTTATTGTTGTCAGTTCCTTAGAATTTGCCCTCTGCGTTACTCTCTGGAATAGGATGACAATTTCATTTTCTCAGCACCTCATCACAATTAAACAAACTGATGCATAATTTAGACTAAATATAAGTACATTTATAATATTATTTTTGCTATTAATGCTGTTACGTGTAGTACAGGAAATGAAATAATATGAAGAGCCACTTCTTCAGAAAAAGTGGCTTAGTATAAAATTCGAACTTGAGCAAAGAATCTACTGAAATTCTATTCTGGGGGGGTGGAGGGATAGTGACTGCCTTATCAGCAAGGCTATATCAACACATTTAACAGGACATGGTCCGTTGGAATAAACTTAATAAAGAGAGCCACTACACTCCCTGAAAAATGTTTTACTACAATAGAGTGCTGTTATCTTCAACTATAAAATATATTTTGAACTAAGATACATGTAATAATTAGAGCAGAGTTTAACTGATACAACTAACATTCTTAATGGGCACTTTACCTTTTAAAAAGTAAAAACCACACACATACATAAAACATCAAAATTCTTTATGACAGAAAAGCAAAGCTGTGGCAAGAATCCTTACTTCCTACTCTGAAAACCTTATGAAGCCCGTAGTCCCTGTTAAGAGCAAGCTGTATTGGTTTGCAAAGGAAAAACATTATTTCAATCTGCAAATACCTAATGGGCTCAGGTGCTTTCGTATAATAAATATTTTGTTGTTACTTAAGTACCTCACAAGAGCTCATTTTTTTTAAAGTTATGTTTAAACAACTCTTAAAGGTTTAATTAATATGTAGTTTTATATAATTAATCCTTTTGTTATTAAACACTTGAACCAGTTTAGTTAGAATGGCAGCATGTTGTTTAATACCTTTTGTTCACAACTTAAAATTTTAAGCTTAAAAAGAAAGGAATTGGGGTAGGAGAGGAGACATGGAAAAACATGAAGGCCTCTCTTTGTCTCAGGCTTTGCCATTACCATTCTGTCTGCAGTGGTTTCAGGACGAGGCGATCGCACACCTTCTAGCCAGAAATCAGATGGCCTCAAAACAACCTCATTTCAGTCTTAGGCCTCATGTCTTTCGCTTAGAGCTAAAAATAAAAATACATGTGAATGAACAAATGGTCATGAAATGAAACCTTGAACATGACACTAAAATGTAAAATATTAGAAGGCATTATTAATCTCAGAAAAATGAAAATGTACACATTTCCATCCAGAGTACCACAACCTTATTTAGAAAGTGTGCTCTTCTTACCCTGTCAGCTTGCTGGGTATAACAATAACGACAATTTAATTCCAAGGTGGTTCAACAAAGCAAGAGTAATATTTTATTCATCTCCTGAGATTATGAAACATTTATTTATTTCTTACAGAGTTAAATATAACAATATCATTAACGAAGCTAATGATGTTAGACAGCAACTTAGCACTTCTTTACGCACATAAACCAAGGCAAGAAAGTAAAGTGTAACGCTGAACCAGAACAATGATCTGGCCCTAAGAAACACATTTTTGTGTATTTAGAACTCCTAGTCCAACAGTAATGCTAGTAGTAAGTGAAAATTAACCTGTTTCTACAAAGTGAGCGTTCACTCATTCCACAAATATTGAATGTTTCGAAGCACTGGAAGTCAAATGCTGAATATGAAAGATGGTTCCAAACCTCAGCGAGTGGGGTCCTAGCCTTTTATTTCCTAATTTTTTGTCTCGGGTCTTGGCTATAATGCTAAGGGGACAGAAAATAAGGATTGCTGTTTCCATGAGAGGAGGAGATCGGTATGTATCACACGACAGCTGAATGAGACTGCAGGACTGGAAACAAAACCCACTCAGAAGCCCCACGCTCATGCTGCGAGTGAACGCCAGTCACCAGTCGGTCTCTTCCCATGTGAAGCTTGTGTTTCCAAAACCCTACATCAATCCTGAAAATTAATTATCCTTCATTTGGAGAGCACTGGTGGTTTCAACCCCAAGTATAAACATCTCAGACTACTTTGTAAGGTTATGTCAGCCAAGAAACTAAAATCACTTAATAGAAGAGTACTTCATTCACCTGAAGCCACAATTTAAAATCAGAAATTCTGCTGCCAAAGCTACTTAAAGAGTTGGCCTTAACTATAGTGTAATGAAGACAAGTATCTCATAAATTTTTATACCATTCATACATATCCATTAAATTAAATACATAAATTACCATTAGAGTCTATACTAACATTGTTCAATGTTTTTCATTTCTCTGCTTGATCTATACCAATGAAATTCTTTGTGTAGGAATATGGTACATTACCAAAAAATATCAAAATATATACACATGATTCAATTTAAGCTCTATGTTTGTCTTAAATCAAGGGTCTATAAACACGTCTGAGTTAGCTTATCTTCCTTCATTTTTCATGTGAATTCCAACTAAATTTAATATCTGGACAACTGGTACAAAGTTAAATGGTTTGACTCTGAAGTTTCTAGGTCTCAGAACCACACTTTAGAGGAATAAACTGTAATTTACACTTAAGTATTTAGAATAAAGAAGAAAAGAACTGTTTTGAGTCATATCTAGGTTTAGGCTAAGGCTTGCCTCAAGTGAAAATATTAAAAACAAAATCAATGAGCTCTGAAGTCCATTTCCCACTGATGTTCATAAGATGATTCTATAAGTTTTATCTTGTGATGCATTCACATCTTCATCAAGGAAAACTGCATGCTGGTCTGATTTGTAAACAGTCAATGTATCATGTATGTCATAGATCCCTGCTTTTTCCAGTTGCAATAAATTTCAAAGAAGACATAAATAATTGATAGATACACTTTTGCTATAAGCCTTAAACATTCACTTATCTGTAAATTCCAAATCTGTGTCTTACATCAACAAAGAGAACCCACAGTTCTTCTCAATTCATATTTGCTAGCATTCTTTGGCAAAAAACGAAAAGTAGCTGCCTCTCCAAAACTCAGGTCTTTCCCTTAAGTAACTTTTATCCTCATCCATACTATGTTCACAGTTTCATTCCCCCCTTTGCTTCAATCACAGTATGTTTTGTTATACAAGTTACAGTTCTATCATATTCCCTGAACCAATCCATCCAACCCAGAGAATGCAACAACAACAAATATTTGACCCTATTCTTTGAATTCCACAATTTTCACTACTCTCACTTTGGTCAAGACCTTTAATGATAAAGTAGTGAGATTTTAATACTCAGAAGACATGCTTTATAGCTTATTAAGGCAAGTAATTTTATACTCAGTCTTGTTATATTAATCATAAAACTCCATTTGTCACTTCAAGACTGATACATTGAGGTCTCCCATTTAATAAAATCATTGAGTGCCAGTAAGTTAATTATAATTTCAACAGGGCTTCCCTGGTGTGGCACAGTGGTTAAGAATCCACCTGCCAATGCAGGGGACACAGGTTGGAGCCCTGGTCTAGGAAGATCCCACATGCATGGAGCAACTAAGCCCATGGGCCACAACTACTGAAGCCCGCGTGCCTAGAGCCCATGCTCCGCAGCAAGAGAAGCCACTGCAGTGAGAAGCCTGCGCACCACAATGAAGAGCAGACCCCACTCGCCACAACTAGGGAAAGCCCGCGCACAGCAACAAAGACCCAATGCAGCCAAAATAAATAAATTTTATATATATATATATATATATATATATATATATATATATATATATATATATATTTTTTTTTTTTTTTTTTTTTTTTGCGGTACATGGTCCTCTCACTGCTGTGGCCTCTCCCGCTGCGGAGCACAGGCTCCAGACGCGCAGGCTCAGAGGCCATGGCTCACGGGCCCAGCCGCTCCGCAGCATGTGGGATCTTCCCGGACCAGGGCACGAACCCATGTTCCCTGCATCGGCAGGCGGACTCTCAACCACTGTGCCACCAGGGAAGCCCATAAATTTATTTAAAAAAAAATAAATTTCAACAAATCATAGAATCAAACTTCTTTAAAAACAATGCCTATCTATTCAAGAGCATCCAATGTAAAATACATTCTCATGAAAATCAGTCCCTTAGTTTAGATGTTACTATAAATACATTTATCAGTCAGAAAATCTCAAATTCAAGGATTCTATAGGAAGAAGGGAAAATGCTCCAAAAAATGACATTGAGACAATTCTAGCAATTTGGAAAACTTAAGGCCAAATCTTTAACTTCATTCCTTAAGCCAAAACAAATTCTGGGTATACCACATTTAAAGTTAAAACATGAGACTATAAAAATATTTTAAAAAATTTTTTAAATAAATTCTGAAACACAGGAAGGACTTTAATTATGATTAAAAAAAACTAGAAGTTACAATTGATTTTACAAAAGACAAACCAAACAAAAAATCAATTATAAACAAAAACAAACAATAAACCAAGGTAAATATTTGCATCAAATATTAATATCCAGTTTTTACAAATTGCTAAGAAAAAGACAATCCACTGGAAAATGGACAATGATTATAGACAATTCACTGAGAAATAAAAATGATCTGTAAACATATGAAAATACCTTCAAATTCACTCAAAACTTAAGAAATGCAAATTAAAACATACTAACAGATGAAGAATGATTATCAAGAATCTGGGGGATGTGGTGCTCAAATTTACCACTGGGAGAGGTGTAAACTGGTGCTAAATTTTTGTGGAACAATGGCAATATCTATAGAAGTGTAGAAACCCACATGCTTTAAACCCACAAATTTGACTTCGGGGACTAGGATCCTTTATACTTCTTCTTTCATGTAAGCAAAATTATTTGTACATGGAGACTACTTATAATGACAATACTACACCAGTAATATTAATATACAAAAAATGAAAGAAAAAATCTGGAAAACAATCCTAACATCGGTCAAAAGGAAACTGTTTCCAAAAAATTATGTGTCATCTCATATAGCTGTGGGGAGGTGTCCTAGATATACAGGCTTCACCCACTATCTATCTGAAAGGACAGTGTTCCTATGAAACCCTTCACAAGCCAAAATGGCATAAAGCAAGGAAGCAATCTTGCTAACAGATGCACAAAATAAATCGAGATAAAGCACAGATGCTCATACATTTCAAAGCTATGGTGGCTGCATGCCGAGATGCTGAGTGCAGTTCCTGGGGAAGGAGCTCAGTGGGGCCGCTTTACCTGCTTTGGGTGTGCACTGCCTCTGTCACAGCTAGTTGGAAAACAGACACTGAACCCTATTTTGCTTTCTGTCTTTTTTCATAAAAGCAAAAATCCTCCTCAGAATTCTTCTGGTTAGTGAAAACAGGCACTAAGTAGGACTTTCTTAAAAACGAAGTGGCATAAAGCGAACTTTTGAAAACTGGGGAATACCTGTATTACTAAGTGCATAAATGACACTGCTGAACAGAAATATAATGTTCATTTCAAAAATAATTTTTAAAAGGCGTGCAGTATGAGTAAGAAAGGGAAAAACACGAAAATTATGAAAAGCTATCTAAGAAACTCTTAAAACATATAAGAATGGGGAGAAGCACTGTCTACTTATAAAGTAATTTTTGTTATATATGTAATAATTACAATTAAAATGTTTTTCAAGGATGCTTTCCTATTTCAGCATTTCAAGACTATGGATTGATTTCTCAAAATGGAAAAGAATTTATAGCCTTGAGTCACGTCTTGAGAGCCACCCTGTGAATGTGAGAATTGTTGAGGACCACAGAGGCACTCAGCTGTCACTCCTGATATATACTGTCAACATGGTCCTGGGCACTGTGCTTCTTGAAGCTGGCCATCGCTTGCTTCTTCTCATGTTCTTAAATCTGCACACCACATTGTGGCAGGCAAAGTTCACTTTCACTCCTGACTCCTATATACCAGGGACAGGTTGCGAGGTTTTGAGTTTACTTTTAAGGACCTAATGGGCTATCCAATAGCTCAGTGTGCGTGTGCCTCAAAGTCAGTTATTGATTGTTTACCATACCCTCCCATCCGAGAGCCGGCGCCAGTCCAGTAAAAGTGTGTTGTTGCTTTGGACTTCTCCAGTGATCTTGGACTCCAAACCCAGCTCCTTCAAAATCACAGTTTTGGGACTTTGCTGGTAGCGCAGTGCTTAAGAATCTGCCTGCCAGTGTAGGGGACACGGGTTCGAGCCCTGGTCCGGGAAGACCCCACATGCCACAGAGCAACTAAGCCCGTGCGCCACAACTACAGAGCCTGCGCTCTAGAGCCCCGAGCCGCCGCTACTGAGCCCGCGTGCCACAACTACCGAACCCCACGCGCCTAGAGCCTGTGCTCTGCAACATTCGAGAAGCCACTGCAACGAGAAGCCCGCGCACCGCAACGAAGAGTAGCCCCGGCTCGCCGCAACTAGAGAAAGCCCACGTGCAGCAATGAAGACCCAACGCAGCCAAAAATCAATTATTTTTTTTTTAATTACAGTCTTGCTATATTATGTGATACCCACTATTATAAACAATACATGAAACTGGTCAGGCTTCCCAGTAAAACATCACTGAAGAAAATCAGCCTCCTAGGTAGGAGAAACAAACAATGCTAAAAAAAATATTTGTCCATTTAAAAATGGTCTTTACTCTATAATCCTGTTCACATTTGTTCCAAATCAGCACTAACCGGAGGCAGAATCCCTGAATTATTCAGCAGGTCAAGGAGGCGCGTCCACCCTGGCACGACTAGATGCTGGCACTTGCAGGAGCCCTCCACCCTCAAAAGTTTACGGCAAATGGGCCTAACAATCACGATGCATCACTTCTCACTGGGAGCCATGGTGCGTAACCACTGGCACGTACACAATTTTGAACATTTTCAACCTTCATTTTTCTTTAGATGTTAGGCCACTATAATTGAAAGTGTTGTGGAAATTATCAGCAGATTAATATTAATTTTACTTGCGCCCTCACTAATAGATCACAATTTCCAAACCCTTCTCTCTCTCTTATCTAAGGGTACACAGGGATCTTCTTCTAAGGCTAACTCTTCCTCTATCACACAGCTCCTGTGGAATTTTAATCCTTCGTTTACATCTTCTGTTTTCCCTCCAATGGCTCCTTTCCTTTTGCCTACAGACACATTCAGATCTCCTGATCCTGAGACTGAGGCACGATCCATTTCCTTGAACACATCACTGACTTTAGAATGTCCTTCTTCCTCTTTTTCTTTACTGCCAAAATGCCAAATTTGAAGAGTGAGCTACATTTGTTCATTCACTCAAAAATATTTCCTGAAAAGTGACTATGTACCAGAGCCTGGGGACACAAATTAGCAAGGCCCCCTCCCTCAGGGAGCTTATGATTCCATTTACACAGATAAGCAGATACATTTATGGATTCAAAATGTTAACTGACACAAAGGAAAAACACTGGCGTCTATAACAGTATCATTGGGGGGCTTAATTTAGATTGGGCTGCCATTCCGTACGACCTGTGTGTTTGTGGTCCTACACATTGCATAGCAGCAATGGCGGGGTCTCTTGAAAGGAGTGACATTTCATGAGATCTAAAGGCTGAGCAGAAACTGGCCAGGCAAAGAACAAGAGAAGTAGCATCCCAGGCAGAGGGAACCAGATATGTGAAAGCGCTGGACAGCAGAGAACACCGTGACTTGGGAGGACCAGAAAGAAGAGTGGTTCGTCAACAGACCCTGACGGAGAGCACACAGGCACCAGCCAGGCCAGCCATCTCACGTGGCCCGATGAGGGCTGTGGCTTTATCCTGAGTGCACCAGGGACTGTGTTCATCTCTCACCCTTAACTCCTTAGCTCTTTGCAGCCTGACTTCTACTCCTCCCACACTCTTTTAACAGGCTCTATATGTGCTCCTAACATGTAGCACCTTTTCAGTCTTCAACTGACAGTTCAGCTTGTGAAATGACTTCTATCCTAAGTTTGAAAGCACGAGCTGTCATTGATTTTTGTATCTTCCACTTCTCTCAGTATTTAGCTTAATGTTTTATACATAGTAGGTATTCAAAATGTACACAGTGGATAAATCAGTCTTGGAAGAAAACACATTGACGAAAAGTTAATTACAACAGTACAGGAAAGCAAGCATATTTAATAAGATTCCCTATTAGTAGTATATTTGAAATTGCCTTATCTTATGCCTTATTCTCTCTCACAGTGATGGAACAGGTACAAACTCAAGCAAGAAATTCCTTTAAACAAATGCCGTAATATAATTTGATCAGTCTGCGAACACATGTTCAGATTACACTGCCATTCATTTGTGCTTACTGCAGTAGCTGGGTGCATGGCAGTGGTCTAGTTCTCCCATACTGAAATTATTAAAATTAGATAACAGACATCCAGGTAAAATAGACATTTAACTGAAAAGTATGATTCCTGTTACAAAGAATACAAGCTGATGCCATCCCCCACCAACTAGCCATTATATCCTGCAAGTTATTGTATGTATGCTTCCCTTTACATGTATGTATGTATGGGCTATTCGTTTTGAAACTTTGTAGAATATGCTATTCCTTTCATTTTTGATAATTTTAGCAAATGCTAAAAGTCAATGGCCACCACATTTATAGATCTGAGCAGGAAATCAACATACTTATGTTCCAGTAAATGAAAACAAGCAGCGAGTAATTTCACCTTATTCTGGTAGGTGGGGCAAGATGTCAAGTTTCTTAGGTTCAACATTTAAGGGTTCTGCCCACATTCTATTAGAACTGTTGGTACTGATCTAGAAAGAAATGTAAGATCTGTTTATTTTAGAAAGTAATATGCTTCCTCTACCGTGAGCTGTAGATGTTTTACCTCTTTGCAAGCCTTTTCTTTATGTCTACAGAATGATCTGAGTTGTGCCCACAACCAGCCCATCATATAATTAAGCTTAATTAGATATTTTCTATACAAAGCGAACAAAATGTACTTTCATTGTTCTTGTACCAAATTCCCCACATTATGTATCTTTTATAACCAAGAGTGAGAACTCTATAAAATTTAAATGTAAATGATAAAAACATTCTCCTCTCCTTCATCCTTTGTTTTACAATGGCTAGAAGACCGGATTTGTACATTCTGAAGTTTAATGTGTATACACATATCAGAATGTTTCTGCTTTCTGATGTCTAGTTTTCTTAGAAGTAGATTAAAAGGTTTCTATCTCTTTGAGATGCTTCAGCCTTGCGAAGAGAGATTGTGTTATCTAAAAGAAATGATCAGACTAATAGTTGAAACATTTTATAACTGGGTGGTCACTTTGCCCATGATGGGAAAGAAAGTGCCTGTGTTTGGCATTGAAACAGAAATAGAAAAAAGTGCCTGTGCTGGAAAACAGAACCACACTGTCTTAATGCAGAGATGTCTATGACAAGTCCACGTTCAATGAAGTGCAGGCCATTCGCGGTTTTACTATTAACTTTACAGTGTCATTCTTTTTTTGTAATTCCCAACGACACAGGCAACAACTACAGCCCGGTCTGGGCTCATAAGAAGAAGGTATACAGTTATTAAGAGCACTAATGCACAATAAAAATTTTTAGTGTTTTCCTGGCCTCAGTCAGTAACTGTTCTAGTAAAAGGAAAGCAAATAAGAAGGACTCAGGTACTTTAACTTCCTATGAGATACTCTTGCCCTCTGAAGTCACAGCCCTTTCAATGTCCTTCTCTGTGAAAAGCGACATCATTCTTCTAGTCAGAAATCCTCACAATTTGTTCCATTCCTCACCGGCCATATCCCTCTCTCATCACTGGAAATGTCCATCGTTATGGAGGGTTGCAGCAGCCACTAGAATCCCCTGATGAGTAAATTTGGTCTTCTAAACTGAATGGCAACCATTTAAAAAATTTTCACTACAGAAAATTTCAAATGTATATGAAGTAAACAGACTAGTGCCATGAACCCTCATGTACCCTCAACTCACTTTCAATAACTATCAACATTCTGACACTTTTGTTTCTCCACACACTCCTCACTCCCCAACTTGATGAGGATTATTACTTCCCTTTTTTCCCCCTGAGATAAAAGTTACAACTAAGTTTTTTTTAACCATCTTAACCATTTTTAAGTATACAGCTCAGCAGTAGTAAGTATATATTCATACTGTTGTGCTGCCACCACCATCCATCTCCACAATTCATTTCATATTGTCTGAAACTCTTCAGCCTCTAAACAGTAATTGCCCATTCCCCTTTCCCCACTTCCTCCAACACCCACCATTCTGCTTTCTGTCTCTATGAATCTGACTACTCTATAGGTACCTCACGTAAGCAGAATCATACAGTATTTGCCCTTTTTTGTCTGGTTTCTTTCACTTAGCGTAAAGTCCTCCAGGTTCATGTGTTTATTTTTTGTGTCCTTCCTTTTTAAGGTTGGATAATATTCATTCGTATGTACAGACTATATTTTGCTTATCCATTCATCTGTCAATGGACACTTGGTTGATTCCGCCTTTTGTCTACTGTGAATAACACTACTATGAACACGGGTGTACAAATACTTCTTCAAGATTCTTCCAATTCTTTTGGGTATACACCCAGAATTGGAATTGCTGGATCATATGGTAATTTTATTTTTCATTTTTTGATGAACTACCACATCATTTTCCATAGTGGCTCTACTAGTTTACATTCCCATCAACAGTACACAGGATGATAAACAATTATGTTTAAGAAAACTGGCACTTGGCAAAAATGTAGAGTTTACAAAGTACGTTCATATACATTATACTACATAATCCTTCAAACACAGCTGACTAGCTTGGAGGCCTGATCTCTTGGCAAGTATTCAGATTCTTAATAATGTCACCTCTCTCCGTATTTCTGAATAAATGTTTTCTTCTAATCAGACTGGTTTAAGCAGACTATATTACACAGTATTAGATATGTATATAGCTAAACGCTAAAAATATTAATAGTGAGGGACTTAAAGGACCCAAATGAAATGTAAACATAATAGAATGATATTGTCGATCCCAAGGGGACTAACCTTAAAACAGCTGTGAGACATATATATGGAATCTAAAAAAAAAAGGTTCTGAAGAACCTAGGGGCAGGACAGGAATAAAGACGCAGACGTAGAGAATGGACTTGAGGACACGGGGAGGGGGAATCGTAAGCTGGGATGAAGTGAGAGAGTGGCATGGACATATATACACTACCAAATGTAGAACAGATAGCTAGTGGGAAGCAGCTGCATAGCGAAGGGAGATCAGCTCGGTGCTTTGTGACCACCTAGAGGGGTGGGATAGGGAGGGTGGGAGGGAGACGCAAGAGGGAAGAGATATGGGGACATATGTATATGTATAACTGATTCACTTTGTTATAAAGCAGAAACTAACACACCATTGTAAAGCAATTATACTCCAATAAAGATGTTAAAACAAAAAACAGCTGTGAGGATCTTAACAGGTAGCCTTGACAGATACCAGCTAGACAGTTACTAGGTAATTCAGACTTTATGTTTCCTGCAGATTCCACTATGTGAGGTAGTCGTACATGGGGTGGGGGGTGAAGTAAGTGGGGTGAGCAGAAGCTATGAGGCAGCACAGAAAGCCCACAGGGAAAGCTGGAAGCAAATGGAGGAGAGAAAGCAGGCAATGAGTTCAAAGCTTATTGATGAGAAAGTTATATAATTTCCAGGGCCTAGTGCATAATAAAAATGCAGGGCCCTTATAAAAAAAAAAAGTTAAGAATTTCAGGATGGCAACAGGAAAACATTAAGTCAAGTGCGGGGCCCTGTTCAACTGCACAGGTCGCTGGCCCAGGAAGCCAGCCCTACGTACTGAGCTGAAGACAGGACGCAGGGCAACTAGCACTGCTCCCAGCAGCAAGGGTGGGGGAAAGGCAGGAGAAGCGCCACGTCTCAGTGCAGCAGGCGCCCACAGAGGACACCGGCGTCCAGGGCACAATTCACAGGGCATATCAAGGCCAAAATGTATCTCCAGGCATTCCCAGGTCCGTTTGCTTTTAAATAAAGGGGTGGAGGGTTAACAAGCAAACATCTATTAACTCAGTTCATGGCTGAAAATGAGATTAATCACCACCGAACAGACAGGAGCACAGTAGGCAGGAAATATAGAATTGCTACGTTTTGGTGAAAGGCATCATGAAGAAGATCTGGCGTCTATCAATACCCAAGAAAGATCAATATGGCTGCCCAAGAGCAGGAAGACAAGAGCCCTATATATTTTATCTGAAATCTGCAACGTGAAGAGGGACAGAAAAGACCACAGACAACTTTTCCCTTATTGACTAAGTGCCCAGGGTTAGCCGTGGTTCAAAAATATCCTGTTAGGCAAGGAGAGGGAGGAATCCGGGGTTGGACAGGAAAAAGTTTTAATATCAGAGTGGGTCTTGGGAAAGTTAATGAAACAGAAGTCTAAAATGAGAAGAAAAACGAGAAGCTCCCAAAACTACCAGTTATGTCACAATTCCAGAAATCAAACTTGTCTACTCTTGAGTCATTCTTATAGCTTCTGAAATGTTGTGGTAATGTGTAAGAGAAGCTTGTCATTTTTTTTAACGTAACCATAAATGTTAATTAATTTTCCTGATAGCATAAGCCAAACATGCTTTATGAGAAAATAAAAACTAAGTTCAAAAAGAAACTTCACAATAATATGTGGACACTCCTCTCTTTCTATACCACCTTCGGGTCATGTTAGAAATTGAAACCTGAATTAAAACCTTCTTTTGCCTTTATTTCTAAAATACAGTAAGACAATCCAGTTAAACACTGAGGAGGACTTAACTCTAGTGTTTCTGATAATGTCCATAATGAATAAAGGTAGAGTCATTGGTATTCATTTCTGTTTTTAAAATCACTTAGCTTCTCACTATCATCTTGAAATTCAGGGGTATCAATTTAATAATGAGCTACTTATTTTGGCCTCAATTTAATAAAGACATAAACTATTCAAACAGCAGAAAACATTTCTAATAAATGCCCACCACTACAACTATTTTCCAATGTATTACATCATTTCATTGTGTCTCTACAACATCCTCTAGTAATAACACTGGAGTAAGTGGTCCATTTTCCAAAAGGAAAAAAACTAAGCTGAAAGATTTTACTACAATAAAACAAAACTTCTAATATCTACTCTGAGATACTTTCTTCTCTCCATAAATCAGTGCATCTAAACAACAGAAAAGGTCTTTTACACTAAAACACAATTGTGTCCTATTTCCTTCCCTCTGGAAGCTATCGATATAAAGCAGCAGATCATGGGCTATCCAGGATGATGAGAAACAATGTTCCCCATTCATCCCTCAGGGCAGTAGAGATGCTAGGAGAGTTAAGAGGGCACCAAATGGAGAAGCTAAGTGAGTCCCAACTTCTTCTGTCTGAACTGCGGATTGCTTCCTTATTTTGTTTTTAGAACGGTAAAGCCTGAATCTTTTAATTAGGAAGGAGCTAAAGTCAACTAGTCCAAATTTTCACCAGTGCTGGAATCCCAAGTCTATCAAATGTTCACTCAACTTTTGCTTAAATATCTCCAAAGACAAAAAGACTGCTTCCTTGGAAAATAATCTTTCTCATTTCAGAGCAGCTCTGTTGGGCATCATTTTGGTCCTATACAATTCAGGAAAAATCAGCAATGTCAGGATATATGAATAACTCACCTGTTTTTATTGTTCAATAATAATAAGTCCTGAGGTCATTGTCTCTCCAAGGTTTGTTATTTCAGTGGCTCAGTGTCACCCAAGGCTACATCCTTCTTTTCACTCAGCCACTAGCTCACTGGTTTAGCTCTCCTTATGGTCTCAGGATGGCACCTATCATTCCAGGCTTCACGTGCAGACATAACAATGTCCAGTGTAAGATTATTTCTTCCCTGCTGAATCTTTTTATCAGAGAGGAATGCTTGTGTCTGAAGACCGCTGGCACACATCTTACTGACCAGAACTACGTCTGGCCAGTCACCAATAAGGAAAAGGGGTCTATCATGATTGGCTAAGACTAATCATGATTTGCCCCTCTGAAGCTAGGGTCTGCCTGTCTTGAAAGACAAACCTCTACAGAGAGGGTAGATTACAGAGACAAAATCAAGGTTCCCTTAGGAGGAAGGGAGGGAGAAAGGGCAGGGATATGTATAGGTGATCCAACATTTGCTATGGGTGTATGGCATCAAAAACTTGTCTTTCAGTTAATGTCCACCTACTGGCACTAGTTCTAACCTCTAGATCTAACTGGAGAAATCCCTGTTCCTTAACTGTACTACAAATTCTGTATATGAAAAACACTATTAGGTTCACCTCCTCCTCAACCCTAACTTCTTCTCTAGGTTAAATATTCCCATTTCTGTCTACAGGTGTCCCTCGGTATCCATGGGGGATTGGTTCCAGGACCCTCCCCCCTACTCCCCCATGGATGCCAAAATCTGCACATGCTCGAGTCCCTTATATAAAGGGCACAGTATTTGCATATAACCTAAGCACATCCTCTCATACACTTTAAGTCATCTCTAGATTACTCATAATACCTAATACAATGTAAATGCTATATGAATAGTTGCTAGTAGGCAGCAAATTCAAGTTTTGCTTTTTGGAACTTTCTGGAATTTTCCTAATATTTTAGATCCAAGATTGGTTGAATCTGTGGATGCAGAACCCACAGGTACAGAGGGCTGACTGTATATGACTTCATATCTACATGGTTACCATCTTGATCGCTCTGCAGTTTGCCAATGCCCTTATAAAATGCCCATGATCCTCTTAAAATGTTTTGTACCAGTACAACATGCTAATTACCTCCCATGTGCTTAATACTACACTTCTATCAATACCATCTAACATTATGTTGCTTCTCTGGTACCATCCTTCTCCTGGCTTCCAATAAACTTTATCTTCTTACAACCAACACTTCGAGTTTTTTTAAAAATGATATGGTACAAAACTCTACACTTGGTTATGCTGTATTTCACCTTACTTTTGGCCTAGTTTTCCAACCTATCCAGGTGTTGCAATTATCTTGATTCTGAAAACTAACGTGTTTGCCTCTTTCCTGGTTTTCAATTACAGAAATTCAGATTTAAGCAAAGCTCGCTCATGTTTTATCTCTCAGCTTTGAAGAAGCAGGGCTATGTCACCTGGCGAAAACATCTTATGTCTCACACAAGCCTTCTGGGGTTAGATTAGCTTGTTGAATTTTCAAGGTCCAGAGACTAATCCTCACAGGGTCAGCAAAATGATCGTTAAGTGTATCGAGTACAGCCATCTCCCAGGGACCGACTGACTTTCAACGGACTAACTCAAACCAGAATACCAATTCAGCAATGTTAAGTGAAAATTACAACAGCCAAGGGGACCAAGAGAAATGAGAGCCCTCTGGCCAATGTATTTTCACCCACGCCTGTCCACAGACAAACCATATTGGAAACCCATATATTAATCAAAGGGAACCAGATAATCGAATCATCTGCTCACTGAGCTCTTTCCATGTAGACGTGCAGCACGGGAAGCCAAATCATAATCAAGCATTTGTTTAGTGAGCACAGAAATCTAAGCAAAAGAATATCTAATATATCTAATACATATTTATAATATATATATTATCTATATATAGCTATTATATATATAATATTGTCTAATGTATATATTTAAAAACAGTTATCTAATATATATTTAAAAACCTCAGGGTAAACAGTCTTGTGTGTCATTCTCCACCACAGGGTTATTGCTCTAGTACAACTGAGCAGCAGATGGGGCTACTCTGATTGGTATTTGAATAAACAGTGTTAAAAACTGCCTCCGTTATCTGACTAACCAACTCCCCTCTGACAGTCCCACTTCTTAATTAGATATAATGTACCCTACCCCATGGGGCTATGATCAAGCTCAGCTAGCCTGCAAGTTAGTCTGTTTTATAGACGCTGGAGTCATACTGATTGAGTTCAAGGCCAACGCCTCCTTCTGGAGGCTCTAGGGGAACTTCTAGAGACTGCATCACATGCATTCACAGGCTCACGGCCCCTCCCTCCACCTTCAAAGCCAGCGTCAGCCGCAGTGCAGCGTCTTCAAATCCTTCTGCCTCTGACCCTCCAGCCTCCTCCTTCCACTCGTCAGGCACCCTTAGATTACATACCCTACTTAGCTAATCCAGGATAACCACGCCATCTCCAAATCCTTAATTACATCTGTGAAGTCCATTCTGCAACGTGAGGTAACATACTTACAGTTTCTGGGGATTAGGATGTGACACCATTGGAAGATCATGTTTCTGCCTACCACGGAGCTACTGTACTGTAGTCTCACCACTGATTTTATGTTAGCCATTTTAAATTTGGTGGAAAAATTCAGCTTATCTTGAAACTTCTATACTATTAACTAAGGAGGACATGGCTACTTCCATGCATAGCTCATACTAAAATCAGACTGCATTTTTCTATTTCAGTTTTCACACACAAAATGGCAGATGTTTGATTTATCAATGGAGGAGAAAAGAAAATATGGGTTAAGCAATCACTAAAGCCTTAACACTGTACCAATTAATACAGGACAAATTAGCCAGAATGAAGTTAATATATAAAAGGGAATCTAAATGCTTTATTGAGTTTTTCCTATTAAAAATAGGAAATATGCAAAGGATGGAAACAAGCTACTGAGTTTATTAATCATACCCTAAACTCTGTCATTACCAAACAATTGCAACCTTTCCCGTCATCTCAATTTCAAACGCCCTATGCCCACCACCGAATCTTCCACCGCAGTGGTCCTGACTGCTGCTTACCTCCTCCTGGAGATGCCAGCGCCAACAATTCCCCAACCCTGATGGATCCTTCAACTCATTGATCCTACCACCTTTTCATTATCCACACCCTGTCCTGATCCTCACGTCCTAGTGTAGACCTTACAATCCATCATTGTAATCACTCCCTTTGAATACACTCTCGCCCCTCCCCTCTCTCATCTCAATGGTACCCCAGCTAGCAAAAACCCAACACTCTTAATACCCAACTTTCTGCCTACTTCATGCCAGCCCAAGAACAGTTTAACATGGTAGGAGAAAAACCTCCACCACTAACTTCAAATGGCCCCTTACAGCTGCCCCTTAATCAAACTACATTTCCTTAATCCACCGATTCCACTTTCCCAGGTAATTATCTCACACCCTCCCTCTCTGCAACCCTGAAAACCTTTCTTCCCCAATCCTCACTCTCCGCTGATAGCTGTTGCTTCCTGTTTCACTCAGCAAACAGAAACCAACAGACCCATCTCCCCTCATCCTCTACCCAATGACTTGCGGCTTGCCCATATACTCTCCTCTCCCTCCTGTTGGTCTGGGTTAATTGCCATTTCTTCACTTCAGCCTTTGGCCTCTTCCCTTCTCTTACCAACTTGAGGCTGCAGCTCTAGCTCTAGCTCCCCTCTCTCCTGCTTCATCAAATTTTTCCTCTCTGTGGATCATTTCTATAAGCACACAAACAGGCTGCAATTTTCCCCATCACACGCACTGCCTCCAATCACCTTCCTCCCATCTTCTCCAGAGCTCACACACCAGGTGCTCGCCCTTAACATACCGCAGAAACTTCTCATCAAGGTCATCAGTAATCTTTGTGCAACTAAATTTAACAGTCAATTCTTGGTACTCATATTATTTAGCCAAGATGATGAATCTTTTTCCATGAAACACTTTCCACACTTGACTTTCAAGACACCATAGTATTCTGGTTTTCCTTCCACCCTACTGGCCAGGCCTTCTCACTGCCCTTTGCTGGATTCCTCTCGTCTCCCTAACCCTAAAAGTTAAAAGTGCCTCAGGGTTCAGTTCTCAGGCTTCACTGTCTGCATTTACTCCTTTGGGAAAGCCCTTCAGTCTCAGGACTTGAATCACCATCTGTGCTGAAAACTCCGAATTTTACATTCCAGCCTAGATCAGAGCCCTGAACTGCCACCTCCTAGATCACAACTGCCTATTCCATCCCTTCTCTTAGATGTCAGGCAGGTGCCTCTGCATGTCCCCAACCAAATCCCTCATTTCCCTATAAGCCTGCTCCTCAGTCTTCCTCAGCTCAGTATACGGCAACTCCATCCCATCCAAAACCTTAGCATCACTCCTGACAACTTTCTTCTCCTCGAATCCACCATCGTTTCCATCAGCAGACCCAATTAGTGCTACCTTCAAAATAGACCTAGAATCTGAACACTTACCAGCTCCACTGATACCACCTTGAGCCAAGCCATACTGTTAACTGATCTGCTTCCACTCTTATCCCCCTATATTAATATATGCTATGGTCTAAATGTTTGTGTCTCCCCAGAATTCATTATGTTGAAATCCTAACCCTCAAAGGTGACAGTATTAGTAGATGGGGCCCTTGGGAAGCGATTAGGTCCTGAGGGTGGAACCCTCACGAAGGGGATTAGTGCTCTTATAAAAGAAGACCTCAGAGAGCTCCCTCACCCCTTCCATCACAAGGAAAAGGAACAAGGACACAAGGAAAAAGCTCCCACTATGAACCAGGAAGAGGACCCTCATCAAAACGCAACCATGCCGTCACCCTGATCCTGGACTTCCAGCCTCCAGAACTATAAGAACCAAATTTCTGTTGTTCAGAAGCCACCCAGTCTGGGGTACTTTATTACAGCAGCCCAAACAGACTAAAACAATACAGCAGCCAGAATTTTTTTTTTCTAATTAAGGTTCATGGGTTGCCCTATTCTCTTTCTCTTTAAAAATAAAGTGAAATTCATGTATAGTGAAATTAAACAGATCTTAGGTTTCAATTCAATGAGTATATCCACTATATAACCAAGACCCCAATCAAGATTCGGAATACTTCCAACTTTGGGCTATTATGAATAAAGCTGTTATGAACATTCCTATACAAATCTTTTCAAGGACATATGGTTTCCCTGGGTAAATACCTAGGAGCACGAAGTGCTGTGTAACAGAATAGAAATATGTACATGCATGTTCACAGCAGCGCTATTCACAACAGCCAAAAGGTGGAAACAGCCCAACTGTCCATCAACAGATAAATGGTTAAATAAAATGCAGTAACTCCATACAATGGAATATAATTCAGGTATAAAAAGGAATGAAGTACTGATACAATGCTGCATGGGGATGAGCCTTGAGAACATTATGCTAAGTGAAAGAAACCAAACACAAAGATCACATTTGTATAAGACATTCAGAATAGGTAAATTCATAGATACAGAATGTAAATTGATGGCTGCCAGGGGCTGGGGGAAGGGAAAATAGGGAGTGATTACTTAACAGGTACAGGTTTTCTTTTAGGGCAATGAAAATGTTTTAGAACTGGGTGGTGGTAATGGCTGCTCCACACTGAACATACTACATGCCACTGAACTGTTCTCTCTGAAATGGTTAATTTTATGTTATGTGAATTTCACCCCTCCCCCCCAAAAAAACACCCCACACACAGGATTTTATTTTATATTATTTGAAACAGAATCTCACTCAGGCAGTTTAGGACAACACAAAACCTTGTGTCAACACCACTGTATGTGGGTGAGTTGGGTCATTTCACTAAACCACATGGTCTGGAGCAAGTCTCTTCAACTCTGCAGACTTCTGGGGTTTCTTTTCATGTGTAAAAGGAAGATCCTTCACTGGACTGTTGTGAGGATTAACTGAGATAATGACAATAAAAATACTTTGTAAAGTGCTAGGCATAAAAAATTAACCATCTTTTCTATTAGGACCAATAGGGGATATGCTCAGACTGGGAGGCCCATGATGAATACAGGTCTCAGGGAGGCAGCTAAAAATATTTTGAAGAGCTAGTCTTATAAGGATGGAGAGAAGAGGCTCCAAGTCAAGACACACCAGCAAACTGTCCTCCTTTGGCTTCTATGATGACCTAACTTGTCATGAGTCATGCGTAAGATTATCCCCGGTGCCCCAGTCAATGATTTAACACTGCGCTCAAAACGAGCTTGAGAGTGTTGCCATTGAGAGGGGCTGAAGAAAGATTACCTGAGATAAAAGAGGCCACTTTCCTAAAGCCATAAGCTAAAGAGCCCCAACTGCGCAGGAGATAAAACAGGGAGCTGACCAACTATTATGCCATCTCAAAGTTTAATCTCAATTAACACAGGTTAACAAACTAGAGTTTGACTACAGTAATTTGCTTACATCAAGGAAAAACACTAACCAACATATAAGACTAGCCATCTAGAAGTAGCATTAACTAGATTTAACATGTTCAAATTTAAATGTCCTTAAAACTCAATATGCAACAGCTACACAAATTAACAAAATACTGATAAAAACTATGATCACTTAACCAACTCTATGGCAGGTACCGTGCAACATAGTTTACGAATATTATCTGCATTCTTCATAACATCCAAGCACTATCCCATTATGCCAAGCAACTTGTGCTGAATCAAATTAATCAGAGGCACCTCTGCAGCTTGACCTCAGGTGGGGCTGACTTCAAAGCCCATACTCCATCCACTATACCCTGCCGCCTCTGAGCCCCGAAGGAAATTCTAGGGTCCTAAGTCCTCCTAGATTCTAAACCCAATTGAGTGCAATTTCAGAAGGTGTGTAACTAACCAAAGGTCTTACTGTTAGAGAAAAATCGGATTCTAACACTGGGGAGCCCTATTAGACAGACTGAAGGGATTAATTCTAGAATGGAATCATGTTGATTGTACTTGGTTGAAATACAATTGTTGGTTCACGGCCAGTCGGGACTTCAGGTCACAATCAGAGCCCATCCAACAGGAGGCCTGGAGAGCTGAGTGACTGCAGGAAGACGCAGCCCAGACCTAGAATAGTTCTTCTGATCTCTGCCGATGCCCAGGAGCCTCGTACAAGTAAAGGAATAAATATTCAGAAACACAAGAGTTCTAGTCACTTTAAGATTTAATTAAGGGGGCTCACAGGCCAATTACCTAACGCAGCTGCATTTCGTCTTCTTTCACATACAATGCTCTCAACTCAAAAGAAAGGAAAAGACAGGCTATAACTGAAGACTTCTTCAAGCATGCAGGGAGAAAAAGCAATCCCCACCAGGAGGAAAAGAAATCAGGCTGGCCTCAGACTTTCCTGCAGCCACATTAACCGGCAGAAGGCAACAGAGCAGCACCTCTCTAGTTCCAAGAAGAACCTATGACCGAGAACATTAAAACCTCCTTTCCAGGAGTTCCTCCAAAACTAAGGGCCACAGACAGTCTGAAGCACAAAGGGTGCAGGGAGCCCAGCACCCGTGAGTGAACATTTCCTTCACCTTCCTGCGATAAAAGCCAAAGGACTCCTGTGATCTCTATCAGGGATTTCAACGCCTACATTGAAAACCCATCCCAGCCATCGGGCCTTTCAAGTCCGGGGCTCCAGTCACCCCTTCTGCCTCTAACCTCAGCCACCCACTGCTGCGGTCAGTGCACAGCCCCATCACCAACAACTGCACCCCCTCCAAAATCGTGCTTTTAAACATACCAGCGACGCTCCAACCTCATGAAGGCCTCCTGCTGACCACTTCTTATGCTAACCATTACCCCATTCATTCATTCAACATTCATAAAATGCCCACTATATGCCAGGACTCTGCAAGATGTTTAAGACAAAGATGGGGGTGGGAGGATGGGACCAAGTACCGCCTCTGCTCTCTCAAAGCTAACACTCAAAAGTGGGAGGCAGACCATAAGCAAATCAAGAAACACTTGAGTGGTATAAAGGTAAGACACAATGGGGATAAGACGCTGGCAGACTAGAGGGATAGAGAGGGACAGAAGGTTTTATACTGTCACCAGGCTGGGTCTACGGAGGGTTCATCTGTGCAGAGAATTGATGGGGAAGAAAGATATACCAAAAGAAATAGGTGTATCAGTACTAGTTTCATAGTAGAATTTAAAAAAAGCAATAAACAAGACAAAAAGGAATATTCCATAATAAATTGAATAATCCACTAAGAAGATAAAAATAATAAATTTTATATACCCACCAACACAGCTCTGGTAAAAAGTATCACAAAACTTGGCAAATTAACATTCACTGAGGGAGGCTTTAACAAATTTGGTCCGTTAGGGTTGCTGTAACAAAATACCAATGGGTAAGTTGGATAAATGGGGAGCTTATAAACAACAGAAATTTATTTCTCACAGTTTTGGAGGCTGAAAGTCCGAGATCAGGACGCCAGCATGTTTAGGTGAGGGCCCTCTTCCCCGGGGCAGAGCTGGCATACTCATATAGCAGGGCGGGGCAAGGAAGCTTTCGAGTGCCTCTGTTATAGGGGCATGAATCCCATTCATGGAAGCTCTGCCCTCATGACCTAATCATCTCCTAAAAGATCCACCTCCTAATACCATCACCTTGGGGGCTAGACTTCTACATAAGAATCTGGGGGGGACACATTCAGACTATGGCAAAACCCTTCTGAGAAATCAAAATATGAAGCAGGCAAAAAATAAGTAAGGACATAAAGGATTTGAAAGACCCATTAATAAGCTACATTTTACACACACACACACACACACACACACACACGTGTACTTAACAGAAAATACACATTCTTTCCAAATATACATTTGAATATTCACAAACACTGATCACATATTAGGCCATGAAGAAAATCTCAACATATTCCACAAGAAAAACCAAATCTGCTAGCCAAACTGCAAGGGAACTGGAAAATAACAACAAAAGGCTATTAAATACAGCCATTTACTTGGAAATGTAAAACACCATTTTTTAATTCAAGAGGATATAAAACTGAGTATTTTTAACTAATTAGGAATGAACAGTGCAAAGATGACTACTTCGTACTGTGGAACATAGTCAAAGCCACAATGTAGGTATCTTGCAGGAGTTCAATGCACAGTGAACACATGAAATGACTCAAAAATATTACTATTACCTAAAATTTCCATTCTCGCCAGCCCTGCTTTATGAGGTAGTAATGCAGAGTTCTCAGGTGAAAAGCACACAGGTCAATTTCAGGGGGATTCTGCCCCACCCCTCAAGCACTGTACAGTGCGCTACAAGCGAGGAGCTCTGGCTACAATGCCAGCTTTGCCTGCGTGGGCTATTTAAATGCTCTGAGTCTCAGCTGCTGTGTCTATACAATTAGGAGGATTGGCTAAATTAGATGATCTCTGAGGTCTCTTCTAACCTTCAGAATTAAATCACTCTAAATGCAGAAGCTCTTCGTGGTAACCTATTTGAAAGCAAGCTCCTGTGTTGTGCACATTTCCCTGCTCTACAGCAGAGTGCACACCACAGATTAACCTTTCCTTAATGACAGTCACCCTAGTGAGTATTTCCTATCGTACCTGTGCTTTAAAACAGATACCACAATTCAAAAGTGAGAGTAAGATAAATTTCTGCCTTCAAGGAGTATTTCCTCTTCATTTGCCAAGTGATTTCTCAATTTAGAAAGATATATTATTGGGGGGTGGCGGGAGGGGGCGAAGAGAGAGAGAAAGACTCTCTCCTTTTTGTGGAAAATACTGGTTTTAAAAAAAGGTTTATCACTGCAAAATCAGGTATTTAAGTGACTTTTAAAGTCCACTGATGGGACTTTAAAAAATATCTGATCATTGGGGCTTCCCTGGTGGCGCAGTGGTTGAGAGTCCGCCTGCCGATGCAGGTGACACGGGTTCGTGCCCCGGTCCGGGAGGATCCCACGTGCCGCGGAGCGGCAGGGCCCGTGAGCCATGGCCGCTGAGCCTGCGCGTCCGGAGCCTGTGCTCCGCAACAGGAAAGGCCACGGCAGTGAGAGGGCCGCATAACACACACACCAAAAAAAAAAAAAAAAAATCTGATCATCACACATTTCTTGAGTGGTTCATCCCTGACTTTAAATGTTACCAAGCATATAGATCTGCTTTCCATTTCCACAGGAAGCCCACTAGATGCCCAAACCATCTCTTCTTCAAGAGTTAATAACTGACTCTAGAAATTGAATAATATTCACGGGACACAAACACCATAAAATACCATTTTTAAAAAGATTACAGGGACTTCCCTGGTGGCACAGTGGTTAAGAATCCGCCTGCCAATGCAAGGGACACGGGTTCGAGCCCTGGTCCGTGAAAGATCCCACATGCCGCGGAGCAACTAAGCCCATGCGCCACAACTACTGAGCCTGCAGCCCGCGAGCCACAACTATTGAAGCCCGTGCACCTAGAGCCCATGTTCCACAACAAGAGAAGCCACCGCGATGAGAAGACTGCGCACCACAATGAAGAGTAGCCCCCACTCGCCGCAACTAGAAAAACACTGCGTGCAGCAACGAAGACCCAACGCAGCCAAAAATAAAATTAAAAAAAAAGATTTACGTACATTTAGTGTCAAATGCTATATAACTTAATTACAATATCTTAATTCTACCTGAATTGTAATTCATCCTAAATTTATTGTTTTTGAATTTTGCATTTGCACCTAATTTTTAAAATCGAGGTGAAAAGGAGGACAGGAAAATAAGACAGAGAGGAATATTTTCTCCTCTCCTCCAGCCAAGTCAACTGTCTCAAAGAATGATCCTTTCCATTTTTCTGCCAGTTCACAATAAATGGGAGAAAACAATTCAATCTTCACTTTAAAAAATCTCATCTACTTGATATATAATAAAAGGGGATAAGGAAAAGGGATATTGAGGTACAAAGCTTAAGTGTCAATCTTCATTCTTGTGCCAGATTGCATGGGAAAGCCCTGATCACACTTCTTACATGAAAGGTCTGACAATAAAGTAGTAAAATTAATTCTTCAAAGCCACAGAAAAAGAAATCTCATTACATATTCAAAACATATACTTCTAGAAAAAAGACAAGTAAGTCATTTTCAGACTAGCATTTAGCACTTAAGATAAAGTAAAACTACTGAGCAGCTGGTGTCATTTTTGTTGTTGTTGTTGTTGTTGTTGAAATACAGCTGATTTACAATATTGTGTTAGTTTCAGGTGTACAGCAAAGTGATTCAGTTATACATATTTTTCAGATTTTTTCCATTATAGGTGATTACAAGATATTGAATATAGTTCCCTGTGCTGTACAGTAAATCCCTGTTGCTTATCTATTTTATGCACAGTAGTTTGTATCTGTTGGGTGGTTTCACTTTTTAATTTATTTTTGGGTTGCTGTTAAACTGTTCACTCTCGAAGTTTAATTATTTTAAATGCTTCCAAAATGATATATTTTTAAGCAAAGATGTAAATTCAGTTCCTCTTCACTTTATAGTCAAGACCTGCATCTGAAGTTTTTAAGTTTCCCAAAGAACAAGCATTTTACAATGGTATTTACAATAGAGCAAGGTACTAGTATGGTAGGTCTTTAAAGGGAAATTCAGGGTTTCTCTTTTCTCTCCTCGCAGTATCCATCCATGTTCCTTGGATTCATCAGGATCTGGGGCAAAAACCAGGGCCTGGACATTACACAGAGACAGTGCCAAGGGCACTGAGATACAAAGGAAAGGGTCATTCAAAGTCTGAACCTAAATGGTATGGTCTCCTTGGAATTCTTTAGGCTAAGGGACTAGGACCTCCCCACTATGGCTAATACTTGGTCCTTAAAAAAAAAATCTTTCTTTGGCTACTCTGCAACTGGTTCTCATTCCTACCTACTTGGGATCTGCTCTGACCTAGCTCTGCTCTGGGCACTTTGCCTACAGGACAGTCATTGAGAACCCTGTATGAAATACTATATATATCCCCTTTAGACTAAGGTAGATTGTAGACCTTCCATCACAAGCCATGGGACACCCAGACAAAGTGAGAAGCAATGTGAAAGTGACATGGTAATGAGAAGTTAAGTTAGGGGCCTTTATAAAGAACATTGGATCCATGTATGTACACACCTACTAGAATCAGCATAACATCATCAGAACCTTCAGTCCTTCTTAATATTCCACTTCACTGCAGCCATGTTACCACTAATCATGTGAAAAACAAATGTGTTCCCAAATAATAAATTCTGTAGTCAAACTATCTGAACTCTGAGCAGAAGACCCAGAAATGATGTCATGACATCACACACAATGTATCTCTGACTAAATAGGCATTTCCTGGTCCCCTAAATCCTCTATCAACCAGTCGTTTCGCTTCGTGTACCTTCAGGCATACCGGGGTACTCTTTTCCTGGCTTGTCTTCTTCAGCATGTTTCATTTCAAAGTGTCTCCCGTCTTAAAAACAAAAACTAACCCCACAGCAAATTTTTTTTTTCCCACAGCAAATTTTTCCTTTTGGTATCTCCCAGGCCCACAAAGTACCAGACAGAAGTTCCTCAAAGGATATTTGTTGAGTAAATGAGGTATACTCAAAAGCTATCAGCAATTCATCGGAAAGGAGCAGAAACAAATAAAAAGATGATCAACATTATACACAATTAAGCTCTGCTGAAAAATTACTTTTTACCAACCACATTGGCAAACATTCAAAACAATCTGTTGGTGATGCTGTGGAGAAATAACCTCCTCACATTGCTGGTGGGAGTTCAAACTGGTACTAGAAAAGAGAAACCCTGAATTTCCCTTTAAAGACCTACCATGCTAGTACCTTGCTCTAGTGTAAACAGCATTTATGGAGGGCAATTTGACAATAGCTATCAAAACTGCACATGCACATACCCTTTGACACAGCTAGTGGACTTCTAGAAACTTATTCTGTAGATGTATGAACACATGTGTGAAGATTAGATGTGTTATGTGTATGCATGTGTGGTATACATATACACTTACCATATTACGGCAGCAACGGCAAAAGATTTCAAAAAATGTAACTGTCCATCATAAGAGGTATAGTATGCTACTGTTTATGGCAAAAATAAATATACTTTAATGGTAATATATTTACAAAGGTGTGTGTGTGTGCACGCGCGTGTGTACAGGCAAACGACACTGGCTGCCTCAGGGGAAGAGAACCAGCGGCTGAGGGACATGGATGAAAGGAAGACTGTGAATCCCTGTTTACCTTCTGAAGGTATTTTATACCATTAAACCATTCCAAAATAATTTTTACCTATTAACTTTAGTTAGGTCATGAAATTTATGTTTCTAAGGAATTGTCCCTCCTCATAAATTTAAAAGAAAAACTCAATAAAAGGTTTTGCACCAATTCTCTATTTTAATCACTACTCTCTTCTTTGTATCTTACTTATATCTTTCAAGTAAACTTCAATTCCTAAAATCACACATACATTTCCACACAGAAATCTAAAAAGGCATAATCCAGATTAAGAATCTAAAGGAAACAGAATGAGGGTATACTTCTCCCATCTATATAACAAATACAGAGAAAGGCCGAAAGCTGTAAAGATATAGAAAATGAAAGCTGTTTGCTAAGTGGAACCCGAACACATACACGCTCAATTTAATACAACATCGAGTCTCTGGATTTTATTTTTTCATCGAAATTATAGGTACAAATAAGGATTACTGGAGCAAAAAAGAACTGCCCAGGAGAAAGAATCTCTAAAACAGAGTATAGAGTACATACCTAGCGTTACTTCCTAGCACTACTGATCCAAAGAGCCATATTTTTTGTAATACTTGGACCTTAAACTTCAACATGACTGGGCCCACCCCAGAGATTCTGGTTCAGGTCCCGGGTAGGCTCAAGAATCTGCATTCCTAACAAGCACCCCAGTGATGGGATGCTGCTATGCCAGGACCACACTTTGAAAAGCACTAACTCCATGCCTTCCATTATATCATGGACCCAATCAGATCATGCCATCTCCTATTTTAGAACCTAGCAATGACTTCCCCTCACTGACAGAATCTGCCTATGAGGTCATTCATGACCTGGCCTCCTACCTTTTGCCCTGATTTTCTAGAAAAAGCCTCATCCTCAAATCACCTGTACTTCCCCAAAAGCATCCTTTAGGCTCAAACCTAAATAAAAAACATAAATGTCTCCACATTCCTCTCTGATATTTCTGAAACCTGGGCAGGGCACAATTAGCCCTGCTGCTAGCTCCAGTCCAGTCAACCCATGGCCATGCTAAACCGTGCAGCTACATGGCAGCAGAGCAGAGCCACCATTCTACCATGGAGTTTTCTCAAAGAGCTGTATGCAGGGAGGAAATGTCTACTGAAATTATGCTTTACTTCTTCCAAGAAACCAATACATACTAGATAATAAAAAAGAAACGATTATAAAGACTACAGGGGGTCAAGGCTAATAGAAACCTTTCTTCATTTGCATATTCTAGCCAGAACAGTTAGGAGAAGTTCTCTCTCAAACCTAGACAGTAGCCCTCACATCTCAAGACTTCATAAATGTCTCTTTAAAGTCATTATCTAAGACTAGGTTCTCTACTACCCCACTCTAGGGGAGGGTCAAGCAAACTGCCACCATATCTCAGCCACCCCTAGTTTTCTGGAAGAAAAGGAGAGCATGGAGAAGGTCCAAAACCTGCTCTTCTGGGTCAAATGGAATAAGGAAAAAATATTTTTCCTAAATGGAAAAATACCATTCTACAAGGTGAGCAACGTATGTACAAAGCACAAGCAGCAGAGAGATTCTGCTGAACTGAAATAAGAAGAAAACAGGTTAGCTCTGAATCTCCTTCCAGTCTTTTTTTCCTTTTTATCTTCTCCTCTTAAATCTCAGGCTTTCTGAATTGTACAAGAATTCTAAGCTCTTTAGAATTAACAAAGAAATACTGGAACAAGGCTGACATATAAAACATACCAAAAAATAAGACTTAAGTCCAAAATCTTATTTCTTGAAACAACTCTCCCTTGACCCACGGTAAACGCACTAGCCCTTCTCTCTAACTGCCCTGCCTGAGGCGGCAGCAACCCCTTCCATCTTCCGAGACAGAAGAGCAGTCAGTCAGGTAGGCTCTTCTTATCACTTCATTCAAACAACATTCTTAAAACACTTGCCTCTACCTTAGAAACTGACTACCTGCTAAAACTCTGCCCTTAAAATCCATTCCAGAAAAATTTTATAAATGCAAGGATCATAAGGAGATCCTGCACGTACTTCCCACAATGAATCACCTATACTTAGGACAGATCTCATGTCAAAACATTGGCAGGTACGGCTTTCCCACCATCTTCTCCAATTAGTATAAATAACCAAGGATTAGAATTAGAATTTATTTTATTTGAGGAACAGAACACTGGTTATATATCTAATATAAGAAAAGAAACTACATTTTTCAAGCAAGTTTCTTTATTATTCAAAACAATTATTCAATATAGAATGTCATAGGTACCCAAAGTGCTACTGAAAGAATGCTATGATTTGATGTCTAAACTATACTACTGGTTCTCAGATGGTTTTCCTACATTCATTTTCCATTCTATATTTGATTTCAGATTCTTACTGAAATAATTAAACTGAGAAGGTATGAAGAAGCAGAATTATCTCATTTAATTTTAGTTCTCCCTTCTAGGCCCTCCCCTGCTCTACATAACACAGGAAGCTGCCAGTTTAAAAAAAAAAAAATCAAAATTACAACCAAGGGGGTCTTCAAGTTGATGAAAAAGGGGAAATCAGGATTGATGTAATAGGGAGGACAATTAGATAAGTTCTCAGTTCTCTGAGTCTTCAAAAATGACTAATTTTACTTGAAGTGTTTTCTATTCTCAAAATAGGCAAAACCATATAAAAGAAATAACTTATATCCCAAGGAAGAAGCACTTTTTTTTTCCACTGAAGTATCTGTATCACTTATTAGCTGATAATAAATTAACCTCACATTTAAATTTCCAATAACATACTAATATATAGTCAGCTAGTTGCCACATTCTGGATTTTTAGTTACTTGTTGGTGACTAATAAAAGCAATTAGTACTCTAACCCATTCTATGGTGATTTCACAATAAAACAATGCATTAACCGTAAATATTAAACACAAATTGCTATGTTTTAACTGGCAATTTACCCTCTTGGCCTTCCTCACAAGGCTGTTACTTCATAAAAGCAGATCCTTTTCTCTGTGAAATAACAAAAAATTCTTCATTTTTCTGTACAGAAAAGTAGAATTTTCTCTAAGTGAAATATAAAAACAGACTATAAAAGCAGTTTAGGTAGCAAAACCAAAAGCTCACAGACAACATTTATGACGTAACTCAGTGACAAGAATCCTCACCAACTCCACAGTACAAGCAGGCGAGGACAAACCACCAGCAGCCGTAAGACCATGTTACCGATGACTGTGCCGAAGAAAGCAGAGAAAAGCAAGGGGATGTCTGCGGCTGGCAGAACAGAAGAAACCCCACAGCCCTCGAGTTTCCAGCCCACTGGAAAGCACAATGGACCAACATCAGATGAGCAGCTGAAACAGGGAGAGGTTTTGCCCACTCCAATAGCAGGTGAATGCAGGTCTGAAAGGGCTGCAGCAGTGTGCCTCCATGGACCAATGAAACGGACCCTCCAGGACCCCCCTTCCGGGACAAGGACCCACACTGAGGAGAAAATGCAGTGAGTGGAATCAAAACTGGACAAAACAGGGACAACAAGATGAAAGAAAGAACAGGTCTAGGTAAAACTGGGAGAGAGGAACCATAAAATCTCAGAAAGTAAGCTGTCTGTGCAAAAACCACAAAAGAAGGAGTACTATGAGGAGGGGAAAACAAACTAAACTAATCCTCCTTCTAAGAGATGGAGAAAACTAACTTCACATAAAAATGAGCAACGGAATCTACTGATGTCAGATGCCATACAAAATTACTGTAAAGAAAAGATATTCAACAGCTAATATCCCCAACAGACAATAAAAGCACGTCCACCCCCAATTTCAGAACCAGATAAAAGATATCAAAATGATACAAGGCATGAATGACTATCAGATTCTTTTTTAAATTCACAGAAGAGGTGATTCAGAAAACTCAAGGAAGAACAACAAATAAAAGAAAACACCATTTTAGAAATGAACATTATTTTAGAAGACGAGAGCAAATAAACACAAAAATGCTTTTAAGAGAAACAGATGGCTAAAAAGAGAAATTTTTTTAAATAAAAGAAAACAGAGATAAATAAAAAGGATGCAAGAGAAACATAACAAATATTAAAGATAGGAAAGGAAAATCTAACAGAAAATAGGAGTCTCTAACTAAAACAACAACAAAGCAATGGAAAAGAACAAATACTGAAAATTATAATACAAGAACATTTTCCTGAATAAAAAATGATATAAACCTACATATCGAAAGACCATACCATTTATCTGAGACTATTCACCCCAAACGAACAACACCAGACATACTCTCAAAAAAACACTGGGCGTCCCTGGTGGAAAATGGTTAAGAATCCACCTGCCAATGCAGGAGACGCGGGTTCAAGCCCTGGTCCATGAAGGTCCCACATGCCGCGGAACAACTAAGCCCGTGTGCCACAACTAATGAGCCTGAACTCTAGAGCTCACAAGCCACAACTACTGAGCCCGCATGCCACAACTACTGAGCCCACGTGCCACAACTACTGAAGCCCGCATGCCTAGAGCCCGTGCTCCGCAACAAGGCACCACAATGAGAAGCCCACGCACCTCAACGAAGAGTAGCCCCTGCACGCCGCAAATAGAGAAAGCCCGTGCGCAGCAACAAAGACCCAATGCAGCCAAAAATAAATAAATAAAATAAAAATAAATTTTAAAAAAATTACTGGATTGAAAGAAAAGTCTTTGGGACTTCTAGGCAAAAAGAACAAATGACTCACAGAGGAAAATATCATTTGATATTGTCAGCAATATTTTATGACAGAAGAAAACAGAGAAACATAATTAAGATACTAAAGGAAAGAAAATGCAAGTCAAAAATTTTATATCCAGCAAAAGTGACTTTCAAGTATTAAGGGAACAGTTATCACTATGCAAAGAACTCAAGAAGAGTTGTCAACAACTTCCTGGGTAATCTACTAGAGAATAAGCTTTAGAAAACTAAAATGACTACAAAGACATATATAAAGACTGCTATGAGCATCAACTAACTGTATGGTTACTTGCAGAACAAAGATTAAATGAAAGTTAAAAGAGAGATTATAATATTTAATGGCTATATGTTGACACAGTGTAACTACTAAAAACCATCGAGAGACTGGGAAGAGCATATACCAAACAACTACCTTCTATTTTGACTCCACAAGAGAAATAAAAGCCCTTATCTCCAGAGCCCTTCCTTGTTCATACACTAGAATACTAACCGCTCAGTTTGACACTACAAAGAAAGAAAGAGAAAAAAAGATTAAAAGAGTAGTGCTAGAAAATTTTCCCAACACTGAAGATAATGATTTTCTTTGCTGAAAAGGCCAAGAAACAAAACAAACAATGAAAAGATAAAATTTATTTGTAGCTGACATGACCATCTACATAGAAAATTCCCATGGAATCTACCAAAGAAGCTACTAAAACTAATTTTAGCAAGGTTCCAGGATACAGCAATATATGAAAATCAATTGTATTTCTACAAACCAACAGAAATTGAAATTAACAAAATACCATTAAATAATATTATCAGAAAATATAAAATACTTAGGGATAAATCTGATGAAAGACACACAAGAACTTTACACTGAAAACAACAAAATAATGCTGAGAGAAATTAAAGACTACCTAAATAAATGGCGAACTATGCTGTGTTATTGGATCAGAAGGTTCAATATTGTTAACATTTCAATTCTTCCCAAACTGATCTACAAATTCAACACAATCCCAATTAAAAGCCTCACACGCTGTTTTGTAGAAGTTTATAAACTGACTCCAAAATGCATGTGAAGATGCAAAGGACCAAGAAGAGCCAAAACAGCTTTCAGGAAGAAGAATATTTGAGGACTTACAGTACAAGGCTTCAAGACTAATTTTTAAAGTTACAGTAATAAAGAAAGTGTGGTATTGGCATGAAGATACACAAAAAGATCAATGGAACAGAACAGAGCTCAGAAATAGAATCACACATTTATGGTCAACTGATTTTCAACAAAGGTGCAAAGGCAATTCAGTAAAGAATAACCTTGTCAACAAATGATACTAGAACAATTGGATGTTGATACAAAAAAAAAAAAAAAGGACTGATCCATACTTCATATTATATACAATAAGTAACTTAAAGTGGGTCATAGACCTAGATGTAAAACCTAAAACTATAAAACTTCTGGACGAAAACACATAAGAAAATCTTTGTGTTCCTGGATTTGGAAAAGATCTCTAAAATACAATACCAAAAGCACAATCCATAAAAGAATAAATTAATAAAAGAGACTTCATCAAAATTTAAAACTTCTGCTCATTAGAAGATACTGTTACAAGAACAAGAAGACAAGCCAGAGACTGAGAGAAAATATTTTCAAAGCATGTATGTGATAAAGAACTTGTATCCAAAATAAACATTTCTCAGTACTCAACAGTAAGAAACCAAACAACCCCATTTTTAAAGTGGGCATGAAATTTTAACAGATACTTTACCAAAGAAGATATATGGATGGCAATAAGCAGATGAAAATATGCTCAACATTATTAGTCATTAGAGAAATGCAGACTGCTACCATTACACATCTCTTCGAAAGGCTAAAATCACAACAATTCATCATACCAACTGTTGGCAAGTGTTATGGTCTGAATTGTGTGTCCCAAACTTCATAAGCTGAAGCCCTAACCCCCAGTACCTCAGAATACATGGGTCTTTAATGAGATGATTAAGTTAAAAACGAGGTTAGGGTGGGCTCTAATCCAACCTGACCTGTGTCCTTATAAGAAGAGGAAATTTAGACACAAAAAAAGACCACAAAGAAAAGACCATGTGAAGAGGCAACACAGAGCAGCCATTTACAAGCCAAGGAGAAAGACCTCAGGAGAAAGCAACCCTGCCAACACCTTGATCTTGCACTTCCACCCTCAAGAGCCACGAGAAAATTAATTTCTGTTGTGTAAGTCCCTCAGTTTATGGTATTTGGCTATGGCAGCCCTAGCAAACTGATCCAGCAAGGATATGAAGCAACAGTAACCCTCACACAGTTCATGTTAATGCCAAATGGTATAACCACTTTGGAAAACAGTAACGATGTCTTAAAACCTTAAACATACACCTCCCATATGATCTAGCCATTCCACAACTAGGTACTTACCACCTAAAGTAAAAGCCCAAAGACTTGTACACAAATGTTCATGGCTTATTTGTAATAGCTCCAAACTGGAAACAACCGAAGCATCCATCAACAGATGAATGGACAGACAAACTAGGGTTTCTACAATGGAATACTTCTGGGCAATAAAAGGAATGAACTATTAATATGCACAACAGCATAGATGAATCTGAATATAATTATGCTGAGTAAAAGAAACCAAACAGAAACGAAAACAGTGTATAATTTCATTAACATAAAATTATAGAAAAGGTATACTAATCTATAGTGAAAGAGCAGATCAGTGGTTGCTTGGTGACAGGAAGGGGTTACAAAGGTGCACAAGGAAATTATGGGCAGTGACAGATATGTTGGTTATCTTAATTGTGGATCCCAAGGGTGAGGATATACATTTCAAAACATATCAAATTACACACTTCAAATGTGTGTAGTTTTCTGTAAGTCAATTATACTTCAATGAACCTGTTAAAAAGTTAAATATGTGCATATTACACATTAAATACTACAAAGGAGAAATGGACATAAAATCATCCATCAATAAAGGTTTCTAATAAACTTCTTCCAGGCCTTGACAGATGGAGTAAGTAAAAAACCAAGAACACAGAAGAATATTTAAGTTGAGATGAAGAGCAGTTTTAGTGACTAAAGGGTCACCAAGGATATTTCTGTGGTCCGGGTTTCTTGATCTAGAGGCTGCTCACATGGGAGTACTCACTTTGTCAAAATTCACTGAGCGAAAACGTAAAAAAAGCCACTTGAATTCAACAAGGACTACAAATTAATATATAAATTTTGGCTACTAAATAGATTAAAAGACTGATAATACTTCTTTGAAGTATATGCAAACTGGTACCTATTTAGAGTGTTTTTTTATGTTTGTTTCATGAGATACAGAGATATTTACCCTACTAAATACTAACACAAGTACAAAAGGTAAATATGTATCAAGAAGTTTACTGAAGAACTTTTTGTATTCATATGTATAATTTTTGCATTCATAAAAACATCAGAAATTAACTAAATATTTTCAATAAGGAATTAACAAATTATGGCACAATGTACAACACAATGGAATTCTACATATACATTTAACATAATCAGAGCTATATATACTGATACAGAAAGGCATGCAAGATGTTAAGTTAAAATACCAAATTGTAACATGATACGTATAGTATACTCCCATTTTTAATAAAAGTGAGTAAGAATAATATAGAGGGTCACTCAACAAACTTTTAATAGTGTTATTTCTGTGAGGGTGAAATTATGGGAAATTTTTGCTCTGTATATTTCATGTCCAGAATGGCTTCTACTTTTGAAGTAAGTATTGGGTTCCATAACACCTTATGGAAAAACCCAAACTTTTTGGCCAACCCAATACGTATCACACTTCTGTAATGTGAAAAACTATATAAAAAATTAATGAGATGAAAACATTTCCAGAATGTCTATGCTTAAATCTTTCAAAAACCCACTGCTGTTTCATCCTTCATATAAAAGTAGGAAACAAGGTGAAAGTGAATTTAATTAGGTAGGACTTCCTTCTCTACACCCACATCCTCCATACTGGGTTACTTCCTCCCTGATTCCACCTTGTTTCTTAAATTGGAATATCTGACTAGCTGAAAAAAGGGAGTTGAACAGAATGATCACTTAAAATTCCTTCCAACCTTGAAGTCCTTTATTGTTTTCCCCTCTCTTTTATTCTGTCTACCTCCTTTAACCATAACAAAGATGTGTACTGTTTACTGTACACAGTGGTCCCCCCTTATCCGCAGGGGTTATATTCCAAGAACCCCAGTGGATGCCTGAAACTCGGAGAGTATGGAACCCTATATATACAATATTTTTTCCTGTACATACATACTAAAGTTTTATTTATAAATTAGGCACAGTAAGAGATTAACAGCAGTAACACAATAAAAAAGAACAATTATAACAATATACTTTTATTAAAGTTATATGGTTGTGGTCTCTCTCAAAATATTGTACAAATTTAATGCCTTTTCCATCTTTTCTTTTTTATAGTTTTTGTTTTTTTTATTTTTGGCTGCAATGGGTCTTCGATGCTGCATGTGGGCTTTCTCTAGTTGCAGCGAGCAGGGGCTACTCTTCGTTGAGGTGCACAGGCTTCTCATGGCAGTGGCCTCTCCTGTGGCAGAGCACTGGCTCTAGGCGCACGGGCTTCAGTAGTTGTGGCATGCAGGCTCAGTAGTTGTGGCTCACGGGCTCTAGAGCGCAGGCTCAGTAGTTGTGGTGCACGGGTTTAGTTGCTCCACGGCATGTGGGCTCTTCCCAGACCAGGGCTCGAACCTGTGTCCCCTGCATTGGCAGGTAGATTCTTAACCACTGTGCCACCAGGGAAGTCCCTTATCTAAGTATTTCTCATGCAGTGTGGCCACAGCTTTTGCAGTTTAAGATGTGACAGCAAAACCAGCATGAATTTCTTCTTCTTCACAGTTTCACAAATAGATTTGTTCTTACTGAAGATCTTAGCGACCTCAGCATATGATTTTTTTTCCTTCCTTGAGAATTTTCACCTTTTCACTTAAAGGAAGCACTTTATGGCTTCTCTTTGGTACATCCGAATTGCCAGCATTGCTACTCTCGCACTTTGGGGTCATTACTAAGTAAAATAAGGGTCATATCCCATGAGCATAAGCCCTGGGATACCACGACAGTTGGTCTGATAACCAAGACAGCTACTGAGTGACTAACAGACGGGATACACTGGACAAAGGGATGCTTCGTGTCCCTGGCTGTATGGCACAAGATTTCATCACTCAGAATGACATGTTATTTAAAGCTCATGAACTGGGACTTCTCTGCTGGCCCAGTGGTCAAGAATACGCCTGTCAATGCAGGGGACATGGGTTCGAGCCCTGGTCCGGGAAGATCCCACATGCCGCAGAGCAACTAAGCCTGTGCACCACAACTACCGAGCCTGCACTCTGGCACCCGTGAGCCACAACTACTGAGCCCGTGCTCCTAGAGCCCGTGCTCCACAAGAGAAGAAGCCACCGCAATGAGAAGCCCGCACACCGCAATGAAGAGTAGCCCCCGCTCGCCCCAACTAGAGAAAGCCCAAGCGCAGCAACAAAGACCCAACGCAGCCCGAAAAATAAATAATTAATTTTAAAAATAAATAAAATAAAACTCATGAACTTACAATTGGTGTCAGAAGTAAGGGCTGTCTTGGGGACTGTGCCCTCAAACTGTGCAGTTGGCTAACTCCGGGAGGGTATCAGCCAGTGTGTTTTTGCAGTTTTCTTGCAAATTAAAAGAGTTTCTAATGTACATGTAATCTCTTCCTTTCTGCTGGTTCCTTCTCTGCCTATAAATATGGCCTATCATCCCATTCTTTAAGAGAAAATGAAAGCACACGCCCTCTGTCTTCTTTTCTCTCCACTGACTGCTTCAATCCTTCTCTTCAAGTCTTCTCAGTAAGAGAAGTTCAAAACTGAACCCTAAAATTTTCTTATCATATTCTCATAAACCTGCTATATAAAGTTTCTACTCCTCCTGGAAGGGAAAGACAAATAGGGAATACAAACGATTTCTACAGGCACAGCCTCGTATTTATCTGAGCTGCAATAAGAGATGAAAACAATTAAGAATCTTCTGGCCAGGCCCATGTTTTCATCCTGAGGCCCCCAACCACTGGCACCTGCTTCTCCAGTCTTCGACATGACATACTCCCTGGAACTGCGCTCATTTAACAAGCTTATTTTATTACTCAAAAAGAGGCTGCTTGGCTTGGCTATAGTCACCTCAGCCTTGTCTTGCTTCAGGCTTCCAAATTTTAAATAGCGCTACTTAACATCTGGGCAGACTGAATTCCCTGCCCTACTAGTTAATTAAGGGTCAAGTATTCCAGAGTGGTAGTCAGATACGTTCAAAACTGAAAAGAAAAATCTGTTTTTAAATCAGTATGACCAAAGACTTTATAATTTGAACATTAAAGCTTCATTAAAAAAAATCAAATAAACAAGGGACACCCGCCCCCTCCGAGGGAAAAAAAATGTAAGACTTCACAAGAGTCGTGTACTATCTTTAGGATACAGATCTTTAGCAGAATTCAGGATCCTTAAATGAGATTCAAGAACTATACACACTATCTAAAGCTTTACACTTCTGAAAAGAGGCACATGCTGTTTGTTTTACACAAGTATGCAGTTTTCCACCTATTTCAGTGATTTCTCAGAGTAGAGAGTTTAATACTTAATTCTCACAAAGCACCCATCATCACCCCTTGCAGACTATTATTACACAAGGCTAACTGGCCTCCCCACATCTGCTCAAACCTCCCATCAATCTCTGCTCCACTCCGCTCCACTCCACTCCAGGGTGATCTTCCCCAAAACTTAATAAAAGAACCTGATCTTCTTCCAGCAATGGTCTTCTGGAGCCTTTAGGATGAAGCCAAAATCCTTACAAGACCCTCACCATGTGGCCCTAGTCACCATGTCCTGCTCTCCCCCTGCATACGTACACTTCAGCCTTCTGGGTCTGCTTGTACAGGAACCCCACTCTCCCCAGGCACGCTCCCTCCCTCATAACTGCGCCCTCTGCCTCATACATCCTTCCCCCACTCTTCCGCCAGACTCTACCCATCCCTCAGGCTGCAGGTTTCACAGTACCGAAGAGGTCTTTGCTGGCACAAACGAAGTAATAAACAGCCACACGTGCCCACATCAGACAACCCACCTCTCACAGCACCAACTACTCTTGTTCAATTTGTCTCCGCTCGACAGGAAGCTTGAGACAGAAACCATGATTTTCTTATCCCCTGCTATGTACACGGTGCTTCTGCACATATTTTGCTGAATGAATTGAGTCTAGAAGCATAAACTATACTGACCTTAAAGGCTTCAGTCCATTATTAGTACTAATTATATAATCTTATTAAAATTTCTTTTCAAGAATCCCTCACAAAAGAGGTTTCTTTCAAGTGAAAGTTTGTCATTAAAATACTACACAGGTTTGTAACAATAAAACCAGTATACAATTTTTGAGTCTTTAAAGAGCATATGTTTTCACTAAGGATTCAGAGCAGAAAGAATATAAATGCAAGAGTAATGGCCGCCTAATGAAGTTTCATTTTAATTTCTGAAGCCAATTAATACCATGCCCAAAGGGCATTATAACCACAACCAAAAAACCTCCTTTTGTTAAGCATAGGGTCAAATCTATGTTCAAACATGTGCTAAATTTTAATGCTTTACTTAGGCAGAATTTCCCTCATAAGAAGCTGATTTCTTTATAAATAGTATCTATGAGATTAGAAACTAGCGATTAACATTGTGGCCTAAGTTAAAACAAAGAAAACAGGTCACCATAAAAATTAATCCTCTTCATAGTTTATAGTTAAAATTATCTAAGAGTAAAAGAAAAATGCCCAGCAAGGATTTACTAAGTGTAGAACCGGCTGAATTCACTTCTAAATGAGAAACTATTTAGAACAAGATAAACTACCATAGACCCCAACTTCATTTTCCCCACACCCTGAAAAAAAAATGCCAAAGCCTACAGCCCAAAGCATGAGGAAGAACTGTGGAAGTTCTCACTTTATATTTATGTTTGATCCTTTCATATATCTGTCCTATATCCTTAATGACCTCAACTAAGTTCAAGGGCATGGACTCTCTGATACATTCTCCTATCACCAGAACCTAGCAAAGAAAAGGAATTAAATGAACACAATGAATACAATAACAGCAAGATAGTAGGTCAGGCCACAGCCCAAATTTACCTATAAGCCAACTGTAAGTCTTATATAAGTCCAATAGTTCTAAATACAATGTACGCAAGCCATTCATTACAAATTAGATTATTTACCCATTCTTTCCTGATGCCAAGTGTCAATTCGGTGTTGGATCAACCCTGCTACCTTTTGAGCAGCCTATTTCAATCACCCTCTTTCCTTCTTTACTGGCTCCTTCCTTTTATTTAAATACATTCAAGTCTCTCCCAACTTGAATAAAACTTCTCTGGACCCCATGATCTCTTCTAGCTCTCTCCCTCCTCAAGTCCCTTTATATCCAAACATCTTGAGAAAGTGGTCTGCATTTCTTCACCTCCTACTCACTCCTTAATCATATATGCATGATGCAAGTGAAGTAGTAAATTACTGAGCCATAAAACTGAAGATGAAAATAATTTATGGACAAAACCATTACACTTTTAAACATTTCAAGATTTATAAACAGAAACTTACCCAAGTCTCTTTCCCAGCTAGAGCTTCTCCTACCACTCCAAGTTTTTATCTAGCCCACCTACCTCTCGCTTTTAGCTATACGGTGGCAAGACCTAAATCCTCACCATGCATTTCTGCATAGGTCTTGCTCCTTGGGTTCCCGCTGCTTAGAATGTTTTTCCAACCTTTTGTTCATTTAACTTTCTCATTCTTCAAGCCCAAACTCAAATGGCATCTCCTCTCTGTAACTTTCCCCAGCCTCTCACCCCAATAAAACTACTCCTTTAACTGTGTTCTCAAAACACTTAACTCAGACTTCCCTGATAGCAGGCAATACGTCATATTCTATTTTCTTGCCTGCCTGTCTCCTCAGCTGAACTGAATTACTGGAAGGCAGAGACTGTCTTAAAGGAAGTCAAAGATCTGTGAAACCCCTAAAATTGTATGCAAAATTTCCCATATCTTTTGTTTTTGGAGAGAAAGTCTATAGCAGTTATCAGTTTCTCACAGAGGCATGTGACTCCAAAGAATTTAAAAATACTTCCCCCTAAGTTAGCACAGTACCTGTCACATAGCAGAGACCCATTAAGTGTCTATTAAATTGTCATCAATATACAGCAGAAACTAACACAACATTGTTAAGCAATTATACTCCAATAAACATGTTTAAAAAAAAATTGTCATCAATATACTTGCAAAGTGACTGCACAGTGATGAATCTAAATATTTATTTGCGGGGAGAGAAGAAACAAATCTTGCTTACAGAATTCTAAATAACATGTCATCACTGCCCCCTCCAGGAGGTGGAGCTTAATCCCCCCATGCACATGTGCTCACACAGTCCTTGAGGGTGGGCCACTTAGTGACTTGCTTCCAAAGAACAGAACGGCAAAAGAGAAAAAGAGTAACGTCACAGTGAAGAAACCTGGCAAACACCACCTTACTAGTGATGAAGGTTAACCTTACCCATGATGTAGTGTAGGCATCAGAGCCCCTTGATACAATGTGTCAAGAAGGGCATTTCACTCCTTCTTGAGAAAAATCTAGTATTCTTTCCCAAAATCCATCACCTCAGGATAACCATGACAAAAAATCGGACCAACCCAAACTGAGGAACGGTCCACAAAATGCCTGACCAGTACTCCCCCAAACTGTCAGGGTCACGAAAAACAACGAAATATTGCAACTGTCACGGCCCAAAGGAGACTAAGGAGATGTGACAACAAAATGCAATTTGCTTCCCTGGACTGGATCCTGCAACAGAGAGAAGATACAAATAGGAAAACTGGTGAAATCCAAATGAAGTCTGGAGTTTAGTTAATAGTAATGTACACCACTGGTTTCTTAGTTGGGACAAATGTACCATGATAGTGTAAGATGTTAACAACGGAAGAAACTGGGTGAGGAGTATATGGGAACTCTCTGTGCTTTCTTTACAATTTTTCTGTAAACCTGAAATTATTCAAAAATAAAAAGCTTATTTTTTAAGAGTCTAGTTTCACCTAATTACAAACTTCTCAGATTCATAGTCTCCAAACTTCAAAGAACTATTAGCTAACAGATCGGCTGTCCAATCTCCATTAAGTTACATTAGACATGCCATAAGGAGTGTTTTACTCAAACCAAAGCAAAAATCTGTCAATTATAATTATGAAAATTAGAAATTACAACTTAGAACTTAGTGATTGGCATCTATTTCTTGATAATGAAGCTTCAAATGTGTAATTAGTGACATTTAAAATCTGAACCATTCAACTCTCTACATTCAAGCATCACAATGCACTACAACACAATGAGCGGGGAAACACAGACCAACAAACAATAATAAACGCTTAGGTGCCACGACAGGGGGATAGCGGGTGCAATGGGGGCCAGAGCAGGAGCACTGGGCTGTCTGAGGGAGAGTAAGGTGGAAGGATCAGGAAAATTAAGTAAAGTTTACAATGAGATCTGAAGGATGGGAAGCATTTGCCAAGAGAATGTGGATTGAGCGTACCAGGCAAAGGGAACAGCCTACACAAAGACCTACAAGTGAGAGAACATGGCCAGTTGTTCAGTAGGGCTTCAGCCTAAAGTGCTAAGCAGGGCATGACAAGCAATGAGGCAGCTCAGTTTTTCACTCTGCTTTTGGGAGTTGTGCCTAGAAGCTTGGCCTAGAGTTTCTTTAGCTTTCCCAAGAATTCTGAAGCAGCTTTAAACCTTTGTATTTAGTTCATTATTTGCCATAAAGACTGACCAACAAAACTGCTCTTATGAAGATAATTAGCCTCCACACCATAACATTCAACAAAAACAACAAAAACTTAGCGTTTAACCATAGGTCTCTGTGCTCAATCCTATCTACTTTCTATACTTTCCTATCTTTCTCCCCAGTATGTGCAAAAAGACAAAGAAGGCAGGTTTGTAAAATCTATAGATGGCAGACATTGCTAACACAATGTTTTAAGTCCTGCACTTATGCTCAAATGTATCAATTACACAAACACAGGTAGAAGTGAACCAGGAGAAAAGGAAGGAATGGAGGGAAAGAATAATTACCACCACACTAATCTCACCATACTGACACAAGCCAAAAATATAAAATAAACCTCTCAAGCCTCCCCCTTCCCGCATCAGAGGCCCCACCTGACAGTAGAACATATGGTTAAAAGTATGGAGTCGTGAGGCCAAACTGCAGGGTTTTGAAGCCCCACTCTACTATTAACTGGCTCTATGACACTAGGCAAATTACTTAGCCTCTTTGTGCCTCAGTTCCTGCCTTGTGAAATGTGGATATTACCAGTCCCTACCTAATGAATCAGTGTGATGTCTAAATGTAGTTAATACACTATTAACTATCATTGTCAGCTGTTATTAATAGGCACTATATATTGATACTACCAAAAGTGTATATTCTCTGTGCCCTCACTGAATGGCCATCCTGTCCTCTCCTCCATCAAGAAAGTATGTCAGAGAGTAACAACCATTATCTTGAATCTACTTGATCTACTCCGTACGATTTAAGTAAGTCATTCTCAAATCTTAGTTTACTAATGATAATATATTCTGTACACAGTAACAGCCACACTTCAGTGTTACAACATCTAGGAGAAATGCTGATCTAGACTGTGACAGAAATGGATAACTGCCTACCTCACACTGCCCCGCCTCACCTCTTACTAACAAAACCCTGATTTTGTTTGGATATCAGCTGGCCATGCACTTTAAGGGGGACTGGGCCCATCTCCACTCTCTGGACCAGCAGCACTGGCTGGCATCACCCACAAACTTGGGAAAAATACAAATTCTCAGTCCCCAATCCAAATGTACTAAATCAAAAAACCTAGGGATAAGGCCCACCAATCTGTGTTTAAGTTCTCCAGGTCATTCTGGTGTACACAAGTTTGAGAATCATTGACCAAGAACCACTGAGCTAATAATGGTAACTTCTAACTCTTGTCATTGATTGGTTTAGGAATGGGCATGTGACAATTCTGACCTAGGAAGGGTACTTTGGGAAATTCTGCTTATTCTTAAAATGAACACACACACACACACACACACACACACACACACACGAACACAAAGAAGGGACCTTCTCTCTTCTAGCCTCTAAATGTTGTCGATTAGAGGTTTGATGTTTAGAACTTCTGCAGCTATCTTGTAACTCTGAGAGGGTAAGCCAAGTCTATCTGCCACACCGGGTCCTTGATATAATCAAGGTGAAAAAAATAACCAATTGTGAATCTACTCTTCCATGAGACCTCCTGCTATTTGAGATAACAACATGTTTCATCAAATGTAAGATACAGCAATGGTAGAATGCATCACTATTTTATAAGTCATCAAGGAAGGGGGGTGCTATCAACTACCCTGACATGCTATTCACCTAAATGTTCAAAATGTCTCAATTTCAGGAATGTTCAGATATGAAGAAAAGGTACATCTCCCAACTGAAAACAGTAAATTCCTTATTGTTTAAGCCAAATAAGAAGGGGTTTCCTGCTGCTTACTGCTATAAAAACATCATAATTGTTTTAAAAGGATATTATTTTCAATTCTGGGTCTTCACTAAGACACAGAATACATGAAAGATGGGCAAGAATAATGGTGCGGAATCTTGAAATATGAAGTAAGAGAAAGTAAAATATTTAGACTGAGAAAAGAACATTTAGAAGAGGGCATCATGACTGTCCTCAAATACCTGAAGGGCTGGAATATTAAAAAAGGATTAGACCTTATCCAGATAAAGCTGGGAAAGGCAGATTTTAACCTAAGGAATGAAATCTACCAATGGAAGAGTTGTCTTAAAAAGGTCCATGCGCTCCAGCAGAAACATAACAATTACTTGAAAAACTAAGGGTATGAATACCTCCAAGGACCCTTTCAACTATAAGATTCTAAAATACTAGAATATAGCGAAGGTAAGAAAACTCATTAAAACACAAAATCAAATCAAAACTGCCAGTAGGACCTGATCTAGGCAGAGCACCTAGGAGAAATTAAATTCAAGAAATCAAGATATCTTTGAGGCGTAGAATTCACAACCCTCGCAGGGTTATAAGATGACTACAGCAGCTCTAAGCATCAAGTCAACAAGCAACAACATCTACAGGCTAGAAGAAAGAAGGCCCCTTCTTTATGTTCATTTTTAAAAACAAAGACTTTCAAAGATCTACCCACCTCCGATCTAAACTCCTGTGGCTGGGATTTAAAGTTAACTCTCCACCACCACCTACCTTGACACAGCTTCCACTCCAAAAGGAATCTACTCACTCAGTGTCCACATTCCAAGTTATCCATAACCTTCCCCTAAACCCACCTCAGCCTAATTCCTATCTAGTGCCTTTGTTCAGGATGTCCCTACAAACCTAGGATGGCATTAACCCTTTTGCCCATCTGAAATTTGTAAATCTTGAAAAGTGCAACCAAAATACCCAGTCCCACGGTTAGGATGGACCCCATGATTCTCCTGCCAGTAACTGCCAACAACTCCCATAATGCACAGCACACAACTCCCTCTAGACTGAGACTGCACTTACTCAAGAGGGCAAGACTGAGCACCTGACTGTTCTTTCAGATGTTTTTATTCTTCCAATTATAATGTAAACACAATCAGGGGCCCCCACAGTTCTTTACAATGTTGGGAGCATTTTAAGCCCTTAATAAACCTTACTGATTAGTCAATCACTTTAGAAACTATCACAGATCTTTCAGGAGTTTAATATTTAATATATTTATATAATGGTAAAATATTTATTAAACTATATCATCAAGTACCTGTGACTCAAAATTCTGGTGGGCTTAAACTAACAAAGAAGGAAAGTAAAGAATAAAAGGCCTTTGTAAAAAAGGAATTGTACTTAGTTATCCAGGTCTTGGCAAATACATGAAGCTGAATAAATGAAAAGGAAAAAGAAAGCAAACTACGGAAGGATCAATCTCATCTTATCCTACTCCACAGAATGTCATATCTGAAAAGTAATCCAACTCCATCATTTTTTATATATAAAAATAGTGACTCAGAAAAATTAAGTGATATGCCCAAAGTAAAGGAAAAAAAAAAAAAAGGTCCTTTTTTTAATTTTCCAAGTCAGGAACCTTCCTAATTGTAAAAGAAAACTAAAAAAGGAAGCCTCTAGAGTGTTTTAAAAGAATGAACAGAGAAATGAATCTAAGAGTTAAGGGTACAAAAAGTTGAGGGAAGGAGGGAAAAGCAGGTAATGCAAGTGGACTGTATTAAATTAAATAGGAATATATATGCCTACCACATAGTAAACCCAGAAAAAATGTCTCCTTCTCCTAGTCCATAAGATATCCCGAACTCTCTGAAGCTTTATGGCCTTAACATTCTAAATGGTGAATAAAGATTCACCAAGGTCACGACTTAAAGTAGAATGCTCCTGACCAATTGTGGAAAGGGAAAAATATCCTAATTTTTTTTACTATAATCAGGTAGTACATAGTTTCACTTCCAATTTCACTTAAAGGCAGCTAAATTAGAATCTGAAAATGGTTTTATACTGACACTGTGACAGTGAAAATTTACAGAACATACTTTCTTCTCCACAAACTACAATATAAGAAACTCATTTTATTTGTTTGCTTTTGGCTTATATAAAAGTGTGACTTTAGACTTTCCAAAATTTTTAAGACATTACAAAAGGCCTATTGATTAACCCAGTGAGACACTGAACTTCAAAGTTTTAAGGTGGTCTGTCTGGCTGACACTTGGGATCCAGAAAGAGAACTCTGTAATGAACCAGAAACCACTATCCATTTACTTAGATGTCACATCCAATGGCCAAGTCCTAGCAGAACTCCGTAGGACAAGCATGTAAGACCTCAGAGACATTTTTATGCATTCATCAGAGATCTCATTCTCAGTCCAGCTAATCTGTTTGGACCACGGGCCTCCAAAAATGTCACTTTAGGAAAAACGAAACAGCTCTTCTTTAAAGAGAAATGGTTTATTTTACCCAATTTGTTTCCCCTTACATGAAAACAAGGAGAGTAGAACCCTTTACTAATACAATATCATACCAAAGCCAAGTGATCATAACCTAAAATTATTTTCTAATAAAACCAAGGACATGTAAAATGATCAAGAAATCAACAAATAATTTAGAAATTGTTAGAACACATTAAGTCATACTCTGTGAGGGTCAGTCCTAATAATTACCATTCTTTCAAACTTCTTTAAAAATACAGTTTTTTTTAAAATACAGTGCTTTTAAAAATACAGTTGCATATAAAGTATAAGCATTGCACAGCATTTATTACCCAAGATAATGTATTACTAAGCCTATTTCCATATGCACTTAATTCTAATAACTTACTGTTGCAGGAAAAATGTGACTGGCACATCAGAGACTTTGTCTTTTTTATGTTTCCACTGTCATTTTCTGAGTTCTCACCTAGTATAAAGAGCTCAAAAAATCCACCCAAATCTGCATGTACCATGTCTTAACTTGGTCACACAACTAACGATGTCCTGCATCTACTGGAGATAGACATCCATGATAAAATTAAGTTCCATAATAAAATCTGAGGGCGAAACTCTAAAAACGCATAGTGAGTAACAAAATACATGAATACTGAATTTGGTAGTGGTACTTATTCAGGTGGGATAGAATACATATCATTTTGTTGTTCACATGGTCTGTTACTCATTGTTTTTAGTCTCTGACAGCACCACCACTTCTGTAGTACTTATTTTGTGCTAGGCACTGCCTCAGCACTTTAGATACATCAACTCACTTATTTTACCTATGTTACCTCATTTCACAGTTGAGGAACTGAGGCAGAGAGAGTTCACTGATGTCCAAGGTACCCACAGTCACAGAGTTAAATGAAGGGTTTAAATTTTACTTTGTTCTAAATCTTCTCTGCTGTCCCTGGCCCAGCTCTCTCTGAAAAATGCATGCAAAACAAAAGGACAAACAAACATAAAAAAGACAACCCTGGGACTTCCCTGGCGGTCCAGTGGTTAAGACTCTGCACTTCCACTGCAGGGGTGGTGGTTTTGATCCCTGGTCTGGGAACTCAGATCCCACATGCTGCGTGGCACCAGGAGCGGGGGGGCGCGGGGGGAGACAACCCTTCCTCAGCCTCACTGTTCTGGTAGGTTACAGACACATGCTTCTGAATGGTAACGTGAAGGTAAGTGTCTGGAGGAGTGTCTCTCATCTTAGGTCCCCCCTTACCATCTCCCCTCTAAAATGGGAAGAATAAGCATGACCAAGCCAGCACTACTTCCTACTTGCTCCCCTACTGAGTTGGCCTATTCACAGCCATAAAGCCAACCTTCCCGCAGGCTTCTACTTCAATTCAGGTGCACGAGTGAGGTTTGAAAGTGCCTCAAGCAGAGCCAACAGTTCTCTGATCCTTTACAGTAGCAAACTCTGCAATTGTGTGTCATAGCAGCCGTGCCAGAATGAGGGCAATTACTCTAGGCACTTGCTAGACTTCTCCCTTTTCTCCATCCCTGGTGTTCAGCCTCTTTTCCCAGCACCTACTCAGAGCTGTCGTTAGCCTTTTCCCCTTGGTTTTTACTGCTCCTACATTTATGTTATTCTAAGTCTTCTCCCCTATGGATTCCTGTGGGGAAAATGAAAGGTTTGAGAGGAAAAGTAGAACTAATAAAATGAAATGAAAATTCAAGAAAGTCTTGTTTTAAGTCACTGTTTCAACAGGTATAATGGCTTTGTTCCTTTCAAATAAACCAAGCGTCAAAACATAAGGAATATACGGCCCAAGTATAGTAAATAAATACACACATATATGCCATAAAAGTCAGGGTCGTCTTTCATTCTTAGGATCCCTCCTTTTTTTCTATCCACTAGTTTCTAACTACACTGCTCTTCTCTAATCACATAATCAACTATTTCTTAAAATCCATTTGTCAGATTTGAAATATTAGAAGCAACATCAGCCTTGGACCTCTGTGACGTGGCTCCTAGATCACCACCATCACTTACTTATGAAACATTTTAATGTCATTAAAGTTTTGTTTACCTCCCCAATGGAGTGTTCAAAGGAGATGTGTCACGAAAGAACTAGAGGTGCCAAAAGGGTTAGGACATACCTTCAGTCCAAAAAAAATCCCCCGAAGCAACACGTATAGTAAGTAATCCAACCTTTCCCTTGGTAATTACTATCCTAAGCAGAGAAGTGCAGACCCACTAACTCCTATGCTTTTGTGGAGAATTTGAACCAAATTACATTTCAAGTTGAAGCCTGGACAAGCAAAGTGAGGGGCAATGAGGTACAGCTGGGAAGACGGCATGCCGTCTACGGTCACAGCAAGCTTCAGGTTCACTTCGTACAAACCATAACCTATTACCAACTGTTTTCTATTTTTATTCTCCAACTCAGTCTTCAGAATAAAGGCAACGAGTTAACTCCTAAGTAACACTCCTGAAAAATTAACAATGAATTCCAATCCAGTATTAAAATGACTGATCAGGGACAAAAGTAGACAAAGAAAAGCAGAAGAACATTATATATTCTTGCATCCAAGGGCCTCAAATTTTTGTCCAAATGGTCATTTTTAGTTCACGTATAATGCTAGAATTTGTCTTCTTCTGAATACACTCTGTGTTATACTGTCTCATGTTACATAAGAGGGCAGTAAGGTCTTCAAAAGCCACATGCAGTGGTCACTGTCTAATGTTTTGCCAAGTGATGCCATATTTGCAAGCTGATTATAAATGCATACTATCTACCAACTAGATAAAAAAACATTCTAGCTATATTTCAGTTTTGCCAGTAGATGCATAACTATAAAACAATAAATCAAATCATATTTACCATTGCCTTGGGCTATTTCAGAGGTGCATTTACTCCGAGGGAAAAAAAAAACAAAAATATGGCCTTAAGCTATAAAGATCACACAGCACCAAACCTAATTAAAATCTTATACGTTGGGCTTCCCTGGTGGTGCAGTGGTTAAGAATCCGCCTGCCAATGCAAGAGACATGGGTTCGAGCCCTGGTCCAGGAAGATCCCACATGCCGCAGAGCAAATAAGCCCATGTGCCACAACTACTGAGCCTGTGCTCTAGAGCCCGCGAGCCACAACTACTGAAGCCCACGTGTGTAGAGCCCGTGCTCTGCAATAGGAGAAGCCACCACAATGAGAAGCCCGCACACCGCAAAGAAGAGTAGCCCCTGCTCGCCACAACTAGAGAAAGACCGCGTGCAGCAACAAAGACCCAACGCAGCCGAAAATAAATAAAATAGATAAAAAATTTTAAAAATCTTATATGTAGTACTTACTATTTATTTAATCTAATATTTGATAGGAAAAAAACATTAACACTACTATTCAGTCAACAACACTACTGAAAATAGAGTAACAGAAACTGTAGTGATTACCAGGGAGAAAAGCAAGCCAATTAAATAGGCAAAGGACTTCAACAGACATTTCCCCAAAGAAGATATACAAATGGACAACAAGCAAGCTCGACATCATCAGTCATTAGGGAAATGTAAATCAAAATCACAGTGAGATACCTTCACACCCACCAGGATGAATTTAATGAAAAAAACAAGGAAAGTAACAAGTGTTGGCAAAGATGTGGAGAAACTGGAACGCTTGTTCATCAGCTGCTGAGGAAAACAGTTGGCAGTTACTCAAAAAGTTAAACACAGAATTACCATATGATCCTGCAATTCCACACCTATACCCAAAAGTGAGAGAAGGGACTCAAACACTTATTTGTACACCAGTGTTCACAGCAGCATCATTTGCAAAAGCCAAACAGTGGAAACAATCCAAATGTCCATCAACAGATGAACAGATAAACAAAATGTGGTATATATCCATACAATGGAATATTTTCCAGTTTTAAAAAGGAATGAAATTTTGATACATGCTACAAGACAGATGAACCTCAAAAACACGCTAAGTGAAATAAGCCAGACACAAAAGGACAAATGTATGATCCCACTTCTATCAGGTATCTAGAATAGACAAACAATGACAGAAAGTAGAACAGGGGCTTGGGAAGGAAGCAATGGGGAATTGCTGAATAGGTACAGAGCTTCTGTTTGGGAAGACGAAAAAGTTCTGGAGATGGATGGTGAGGATTATTACACAACATTGTGAACAGACTTAGTATCACTGAACTACACTTAAAAATGGTTAAAACAGTAAGTTTTATGCGTATTTTACCACAATGATAAAAATCTTAAATGGCATATTTTATGTTTAGTATTTTACCACTGTATTTTTGCAATATAGAAACAAAGAGGAAGCAAGAAAATGAAGTCTGTGATCTTACAGGTGTGTGTAATAAAATTTCTCCTGTACAGACATAAAAATGAAGTCTGCAGCTTCTAGTTGGATCTGATGTTAGGTCTGGGTTAGTAACTAGTACCCTAGGGTAACCTTAAACAAGGGTGACTTAAGCTCCTGATTATTAGATAATATCTTGTACTGAACAAAAAATACAGTGCTAACTTGCTACCCTATGCAATACCACAAAATGTTAAACACAGAATTATCACAGGACCCAGCAAGTCCACTCCTAGGTATATGTCCAACAGAAATAAAAACCTGCACACAAATTTTAACCGCACTATTTGTTAAACAGTCAAATAGGAGAAACAACCCAAATGTCCATCAACGAATAAATGGATAAACAAAATGTAGTATATCCATACAGCTGGATATTACTCAGCCATAAGAAGGAATGAAGTACTGATACAGGCTACCGCAGGGATGAACCTTGACACTATGTAAAAGTCAAAGAAGCCATTCAGAAAAAACTACATATTGTATGATTCCAGTTATATGAAATGTCCAGAATAGGCAACTACTCTGTAGAGACAGTAGGTCAGCGGTTCCCAGGGGTTGCAGGAAAGGGAGAAGGTGGAGTGGCTACAACGCGTTAGGGTTTCTTGTCAGAGGGATGAAAATGTTCTAAAATTAGATTGTGGTGATGGTTGTACAACTCTGTGAATACACTAAAAACACAGAATTAAACACTTCAAATGGGTAAATTTTATGAGGTCAACATATCTAACGCTGCTAAAAATAACTGTTGCCAGTCAACATTCTGATCATCATCTCAAGTGCTAAAGCAAAATCTCAGAGGGGAAAAACAATAGCATCTGAACACACAGGACATTCAACTCTTGTTTGTTTGTTTTGTTTTGTTTGTTTGTTTGTTTGTTGCGGTACGCGGGCCTCTCACTGTTGTGGCCTCTCCCGTTGCGGAGCACAGGTTCCAGACGCGCAGGCTCAGCGGCCATGGCTCACGGGCCCAGCCGCTCCGTGGCATGTGGGATCTTCCCGGACCGGGGCACGAACCCGTGTCCCCTGCGTCGGCAGGCGGACTCTCAACCACTGCACCACCAGGGAAACCCTCTTGTTTGTTTTTTTAACTCTTTGCAATGTTAGAAAATATTCCTAGGTTTGAATAATTTAAATGATATTCTATTCTATCACCCTTCACAATGGCTACTCCAACTTAAGGATTTAGATGAGCAACCTTGACTTCTTGACTCTAACTGGTTTAGAAATTACAAAAGAAAAAAACAAAAGAAAAAGAAAATATTTTGTCCTCTTTACATACATTGTTCTTGAGTTCCTGAAGTCTATTTTGTCATAAATGTAACATGCTTTGTCAGGTGAAGGGACAGATTGCATAAAGAAGAAAGGATTTGCTGGAGTACGGGCCACCAAAGAAATCAACTGAACACCGGGCACCTCAGAAAAAAAAAATGCCATTAAGAATTCTGCTGGTACTAGAATTAAGGACATGTATATACATACACAGATGTGCACACACACATACAGAAACCAAGCTAATTCAAAAAATGGCTGAGCGAAAAAAAGAAAAATCAGCCCAGGAAATATTGCCTGTTTCACTACTAATTACCAGACGTTAAGGAGCTGCATCCCTCAAAATCCCATTCCTTCACTAAGGCACATACTTTAGGTCAGGTTACCCATCATCAGGGGGGTTTCCCTCCACATTTTGCATCCACACAAGTACATTTTCTCAACAATAACTTCTCATGGCGATCACATGATTAACACAGTGGCACTGACCTCCCTGTTCTGAGTGCTTTGACACATTCATGCCTGCCCCCCAAATAAAATGAGTTTCATTTACTGTAACGGGATGATTAATATAGAAAGGAGGGTAGGGTTTTGGGGTTTTTTTTTTCCTTTTTTTTAACCACAGAAGAAGCTTCCCCATAAATCAATTCTAAACTGCAAAGCTTTTCTTTTCCTTTACTCCATGGCTGTCTCCAGATATGTTTGCCTACTCAGCAGGAGCAAAAGCCAGAAAGCATGCAGGCCCCAAAGAAAAACACCAAGAATAAAACACTACAGAAGACTCATGGGGGAAAACATTTACTTTAACAAGCGAAACCAGAAGGAGGATTCCTGCAAGTCTTCGCAAGAGTGGGATTGTTTCAAGTCATAGATTTAATTAATTATACCAACTTTCTCATCTGCTATTTAAGTCATTAACATATCTATAATTTCCATTTGCCTCATTTGGGGACCAAAAGGTATGATTTTAAAATATAACAGCTTCCAGAGAACGGAGGTGTGTTTCCAAAAGATGGCACAACATTGTGAGAACGTGATTCTGGAGCCAGACTAGCTAAATTCAAACCTGTCACTAAGCTGTCTGATGCTGGGCCACTCATGTCTCTGTGCTTCCATTTGCTTGTCTGTAAAATGAATGGGGACAAGAGTACTCACCTCACAGGGTTGCCGTGAGGACTCAGTAAGATGTATGTAAGCGCTTAATGCCTTGCCCGTGGGAGACCCTCAACATAAGTCAGTCGTTGTGACGGTGGTTGTTCCAAATATGAGTAAGTTCCTGAACAATGACCCTTCCTGCCCACTTCTCTGTTGAAGCAGGATTTTCCTTTATTCAACCCACCTCCACCAGTCCCTTAATGCCCCTGCAGCCTCCAGAGAACTAATGTGTGATCGCTCTTATCAACAGCAATCAATGTGGTTATGACACGACCACAAGTCACTACTCGAAGAATTCCGCTCAGATATCACTCTGTTAGTTGCTGGGACACGGGGAAAAAAAGGTGGGGGGAGGGTGAATGTGGCACCTTTCTGCTGTTGGTGATTGGGGATGAGGGGAGTTCTTTTATATTTTTTTTACAGATATCAGTATTTTCGTCTGACTTGTTTACAATATATTTTTTGTTTAGAATATACTAAGTTTCAATAAACACTATAAAAAATTCAGTTTCAAATTAAAACAACTACTGATCAGGTACAATTCAAAACATTTCTATAAATTCTATCCTACATGTAATTCTTCTTAAGGATCTAAGGGAACAAAATAACTACAGCTGTCAATGATCTCCTCTCAGTGAATGACAAAGAGGGGACCTGAAATTGCATTAGGAGAACATGCAGAGATTCCAGACACTTCCTCTCTACGAGTAAGCCACTCCTCTCTACTAGTAAGCCGCTCCTCTCTCTACCAGACGGCAAGTGACACTCCAACAAAACCCACATATTTAAAACAAGCGTAGAAATGTTTATTGTACGTTCCCTTCCAAAGCAGCTGCTCAAAAGAATGTACTTGTGCGGCAATAAGGAAATCAAAGTATATGTCCAACTAATGAAATCTTTTACGAGCTGAGCACTGCACAGACTCCAACACTAGTAGCTGCCAGCTGCTGCCTAAATACTATTTTCCAACATCTTCTGAAGGCTAGTAGTTACTCAAATAGATTTTTTAAGAAAATGAATGCAAAATATTGTAATTATTAGCAGATTATTATAATTAGACATTCTGTTCTTTCCTTTGATTCAAAGAACAAAGTGGCTCTGACTGTAGCAAAGAACACACATGCCTTCCCTTGATGGCTCATTAATCCATTGAGAGGTTACACTGCCTTAAGTCGTGGAGACCCTGCCCTGAGCACTGCTCCAACTCCAGCTCTCACCTGAGATCTCCTGACAAGTCCCACAGCTCCCTTCAGTAACTCGTTCCTCAAGATCCAGGGAAGCAAAGGAGAAAGGACAACCAAAGGATCTTTCCACTTTCTCAAACACCCCCAATCCACATTCTGGATAGGAGAATATTTAACTAAAATTCCAAAGGAATTTAGAATTATCAGGATCCCCCTATGCCCTTTCTAAAACAGGTAAGTGAAAATTTATTTTACAAAAATACAGGAGAAAAAAAAGGAAATAGAAAGCATTTACGAGATCTATTCCTCAGATCCCTCTGTAATAGGTTAAAAAAAAAATTTTTTTATTCTGATTATCTACTTGAAGATAATTATTTCACTTTGAAAGCAACTTATGGTTTTTCAAACCCTGTTCACTATGCTTCCCTCTCCTACCAGACCAATGACACCTCAACATCATCACTATACCTCCCGCAGCGTCAACAGTACCAACCGTGCTACTCAGCATTTTTCGTGATCTTTTCTTGACTGTACAAATAGCATAATGCAAGTACAAAAGTACAGGCTTGCAAGTTTATCCTTGTCAAAGAATTAGAGGAATGCTGATTTGCATTTAAAGCCTGACAAATTAATACTAATTTCTGACCTCTGAGAGAGATTGTCTCACACACTATTCTGTGAGTGTAAAACTCATTTTACAAGTTCCCAACCTGTGTGCCGTGTTCCCAAACGGACATTATCACTGTTTTACACAAGCACTTTTACAAGTTATCCAACTCCAAAAAACTGAAGCATCTCACAGTTGAAATAAACCTGAGAAATGACCTAGTCCAGCTGACCAGCATATGCCTATATCCTGTTTTGATGCTTATAATAATTTTAAGGTCGGTATAATAGGTACTATCATTTCCAATTTACAGAATCAGAAACTGCGGGTGAGCTGAGGAAATGGCCTAATAAAACAGATAAGTGAGGATCAAACATATTTACTATGTCAAGAATAAATTCCCCTCCAAAGAACACTTAAGCATGTTACTGACGCTTCAAAGGGCAAAAAATGGTTCAAATATACTGGTAAACTGGTGTTTTTATTACAATGTCCCTTTATTTCTAAAATAAATATATATACTTTTTTTAAAATTACGTCAAGCTAAATTTCATATTAAACTGTTTTCCGAAGCATTAAGATACTGCCCCACAGTGCTCCCCGCCACCCCAAAATCCAAGGACTATTGAAAAATCTGGGTGAGAAGGCAGATGAGGTCCACTCGAGGCACCCACAGCACTGCACCCGCTGGCACTCAGACCCACAGCAATCAGCGCACCGTAATAAAGCACGAGCATCCCTCTGAAAGAAAACCCGCGCAAAGCCTCTAGATCAGAGTGAGAGGCCTCCTCTGGCCGTCTTCCTGGTTACTATTCTTAGACATCTCAACACTGGGCAAAGTATGGCACCACTGGCAGCAAGATGTTACTGCTGGCAGCGTGGTGGACTCCAGCTGCTCCACTGACAGCCACTTTCACCGTGGCCAAGACGATGAGAAGATAGACGGAGGGGGGAGAGGGCAAGTCCCACAGAGCGAGCACGCCATGCGTGCCAGACGCTACGCCAACATCGACTCATCCAAACCTTGAAAACCCTACCTCGGAGGTAGTGTTCTCACTCCACTGAGGGGCAAACCAAGGCTCTGAGAACTCAGCGATCTGTTCCAAAACCTAAGCCTATGGCACTACGGAACTGAGAAAAATGCGTTATCTGCAGGGTTAAAGTGATGCATAAGGAAGCCCCACGGTATTTCCATTTGTTACAGTGTGACATTAGCTGGAACAGGATGTATAACATCACACAGAACAGTCCAGCTCAAAGACCCTCGCTTATCCCATGGCAAAGCTGTAGTTTTTACCTTTTTCATAATCTTCATTACAGCACATTTTCACAAACACATAATTTCCTTGTTTGAAGGGTTACTATACCCAGGCAAACTGCCTTCATTTTTAGTCAGAGTGACATTGGGTCAACCACAAAAGAGAATTTCCAAACCTACTAGGTTAAAGAAAAAATCGTGGATGTTACGGGTCGAACTGTGTCTCCCAAAAAAACATGTGAAGTCCTAACTAACCCCAGTATCTCTGAATGTGACCTTATTTGGAAACAGGGTAGTTGCAGAGGTAATAAGTGAAGACAGAGTCATACTAGAGTAGGCTGGGCCTTAGTCCAATACGACTGGTATCCTCATAAGAAAAGGAAAATTTAGACACAGACACAGAGAGAAGGATGCCATGTGACAACAGAGGCAGATAACGAAGTTATGCAGCTGCAAGCCAACGAATGCCACAGACTGACAGCCATCACCAGAGGCTAGGAAGGGGCAAGGAAGGATTCTAGCCAGGGTCTCAGAGGGATCACAGCCCTCTGGCACCCTGGTTTCAGACTTCTAGTCTCCAGAACTGTTGAGAATAAATTTCTGTTGTTTTAAGCCACCCCACTGGTGACACTTTGTCACATCAGCCTTAGGAGGAAACTAATACAATGGGCTAATGTACACTCCAAGGTACTGCCCAGCTGAGGCCTCTCTGACAAAGAAAGCCTGAAGTCTGAGGTCCTTCTTAACTGTAAGCTACACAGAACTGATCCCATCACACTTGGTTTTATAACAGAGGCGAGAGCTGACTACAGCACAGAGAGCAGGGTACCGAGCCACAGAGGCCAGGTGGAAGCCAGGTCTTCCAACCAACAGGCAGAAGTAGTAGGAAACCGTCCTACAGAGAGACAGGTTACCCTAATGAACACCATTACAGGCAGAATTACCAAAAACAGACCACAGATATGTATTCCAGTCAAATCAGTAATTTCACATGCTCAACAATGAATTAGCGCCTCTAGTCTAATCTTTCAAAAGTTTATCAGCTCTGGGATCGAGTGACCTGTAACAACCTCAAGGATTAATAATATAATATTATGAAACTTTGAAAATTACAAGTGGGCCCCCCAAATTAGTATATTAAAAATGGATAACTTCATTAAATAGTCTTACTTATGTGGTCATCAGGCTTAGGGAAGAGTACAACCTGAATTCCAATCAAAAAGGAACTTGTTATATACACACATTAAAGTTGAGAAAAAAAGGATACAAAATATCCCAACCGTGGAGAAATCACTTTAAAAAATACCAAGTTTTCAAGTACAAACATCTGAGAGGTTAGAAAAAAATAAGAAATGGGAGAGGAGCTTGGATCAAACAAAAAACTTCTAGTTTTACTGTAATTTTGGCTGTAAATAGGAGTGAGACAAAGCACTTACAGACAGTTGCTGAAGTACCAAGTGAACTCTTCCTCTGCTCTTTAATTCTCCAGTTTTTGACTGGTTTTGGTTCTGCCTGAGCCTACAGGAGACCAGTCGCCCACAGAACAGGCATCTAGCTAGAGAAGACACATCTAAGGTTAACAGCTGGACTACAAGTTGACAGATGCCTTCTTTATGAAAAGCAAGTAACTGATTATTAATCTACCAATTCCCACCTGGACTGTAGCTACCACACATAGAGAACAGACTAAAATAAACCTCTACATACTTCCAGTTTGTGTAACATTTCCCAGGCAAGAGATCAAAACCACCGCCTGAAACAACCAGACCCTGGGAGACGGTCACCAGCAAACGTCTCCCCAAATTGCTAAGGCTGTTTCCAAGGTTGCAATAGAGACAAGGTTGCACGGAGACAAACAGTAAAGAGCATGAGAACAGTTTGGTTGAAATAGTGTTGTAAGAATGTTTCATTATGAAAATGGGACAGTGGAGTAATGAGGGAATGAAATATGGGGTTAGAAAAGTCTTCTGGAACCATGTACTTAGCACTTTGGGTTTAGAAGTTTGGGGTACATTCTGTGAACAAACAGGGACCACTGAAGGTCTTTGATCTGCTGACAGGTTCACAGAACGAAGATCTGTCAATGTTGTTTGGAAAGGGTGTAAAATGGCTGGTTAACATCTTTCTTTACTGAGGGGATTTTAAAGAATTGTTGCATAGTTACACCATTTATACGTAATATTTTCCTTATCAACTAAAGGGTGGTAAACTCTTTATCCATCAAAAGTTTATACATGCATATTTCATAATAACATTTTTTTCCTTAAGAAAGCTCATATAAACATTTTAGATTTTTTGGGTGCTAGATAATATGTTTTGACATTTAGACAAGACTGTTGCAAAAGACTGCCTACCTAATGTATTTTTGAACATGGACAATCCACTTTTTATTCAAGCATTTATCAATATGTAAATAAATTACAAAGTGACTATAGTTTTCTCCCTGGTTTCACTTACAATGAGAACTTACAATCATTTCACTTACAATCATTTAATAGATACACAGTTCAAACTGCTTTAACAATATCACATTTTTATTTGGAGGATTTACTTTGAACACCTAAGCAAGGCATATTTCTACGTGTAGAAAGAGGGTTGGATACAGTTAAATAAAGAAAGAAAATTTGGCCAGGTAGAACCTTATCAATGCCTGGTACAATTTTCAATCCTGTGGGCCAGGTAGAAAAAGCTGTTAATATCTAACATTTAGTAAGTAAGTGTATCAAAGCTTTATCCTCAGACTTTACATGTATTAAGTCTTAATTCTCAAAACAACCCTGTAAGGTAGTAATATCCTCCTCCACAAAGCTGTTCCTGATCTTTCTACCCAAAATAAGCCCCATTTTACCTGTGAGGAAACCCAAGAACAGAGTGGTTAAATAACTGTAACCAGTTAAGAGCTGGTCCAGGGCAGGCTTGAGACCCAGCACTTGGCCTCCAAAACGCATGCTCTGAAGGCCTGGGCTTCTCTGGCCCTCCTTACAGGCAGTGCCTCATCACCACAGGTCAGGCTGTAGGAGAGAGAACTCGGAAGAGCTCTCTTTTGATTTAAAATACTACCTACCCATCCTTTACTGGAGTCATTTCAGATTTAAAAACACTTGGGTTCTCATTTTCCAATCTGAGACTATGAGTATCACTGTGAAGACGAACACTAACTTCTTACCGGACAACGGTTGCACTGTGCCGTAGACGTGGAAGGGACCAATTTCAAAATAATATTTTTAGGTAACACAATTGAAGCCGGTGCCCCCCTGCACAGTGTGACTAGAACACTGGTAAGAGGTATGCCTTGGGGCTTCCCTGGTGGCGCAGTGGTTGGGAATCCGCCTGCCAATGCAGGGGACGTGGGTTCAAGCCCTGGGCCAGGAAGATCCCACATGCCCCAGAGCAGCTGGCCCCGTGAGCCACAACTACTGAGCCTGCGCTCTAGAGCTCGCGTGCCACAACTACTGAGCCCGTGTGCTGCAACTACTGAGGCCCACACCCCTAGAGCCCGTGCTCTGCAACAAGAGAAGTCACCACAATGAGAAGCCCACGCACCACAACAGAGTAACCCCCGCTCAACACAACTAGAGAAAGCCCGTGTGCAGCAACAAAGACCCAATGCAGCCAAAAGTAAAAATAAAAAATAAATTTACTAAAAAAAAAAAAAGCGGTATGCCTTGATCCAAATGGATTGGCTGTGGGGACATAATTAATATTACTTCTGTTTTTTAAATTAACAACAGTACTGGGCAAGGAAGAGAAAAAGATTTTGTTTGTTCATTTGTTTTCTGTGTTTAATCAGTGAGTAGGACTATGACGAAATAAAACTATCCGAAAGGTCCGTTGATTTTTTTAAATTTTGATGAAATGCACATGACATAAACTTTACTATCTTAACCATTGTTAAGTGCACAGTTCAGAGGCATTAAGTCCATTCACACTGCTGTGCAACCATCACCACCATCCATCCACAGAACTCTTTTCATCTTCCCAGACTGAAACTAACTTCCCATTACCCCCCTGCCAGGGCCTGGCAACCACCATTCTTTCTGTCTCTCTGAGTGTGGCTACTCTAGTTACCTCATAAAAGTAGAATCATACAGTATTTGCCCTTTTTTTTACCAGCTTATGTCACTTAGCATAATGTCACCAAGGTTCATCCAATGCTGTATCATGTGTTAGAATATCCATCCTTCATAAAGGCTGAATAATATTCCATTACACATGGGTGCTACATTTCACCTCCTCATCCATCTGCGGACAGTGGGGTTGCTTCCACCTTTTGGCTACTATGAATCATGCTGCTATGAACATGTTGTACAAATCTCTTCAAGCTCCTGTTTTCAGTTCTTTAGGGTAGACACCCAGAAGTGGAATTGCTGGATCATATATAATTCTATATTCAATTTTTTGAGAAACCACCGTTCTGCTTCCATGATGGCTACATAATTTTGCATTCCCAGCAACAGTGCACAAGGGTCCCAATTTCTCCACATCCTCACCGATACTTGTTATTTTCAGGGTTTTTGATAAGAGCCATCTTTTTTTTTATTGAAGTATAGTTGATTTACAATATCATGCTAGTTTCAGATGTAGTTAGGAGCCATCTTAATTAGTGTGAAGTATTATTTGTTGGAATTTTTTTGTGCATATATATATATATTTTTTTTTTTTTTTTTTTTTTTTTTTTGCGGTACACGGTCCTCTCACTGCTGTGGCCTCTCCCGCTGCGGAGCACAGGCTCCGGACGCGCAGGCTCAGCGGCCATGGCTCACGGGCCCAGCCGCTCCGTGGCATGTGGGATCTTCCCGGACCGGGGCACGAACCCGTGTCCCCTGCATCGGCAGGCGGACTCTCAACCACTGCGCCACCAGGGAAGCCCTGCATATATTTTTTTTATATAAATGATTTATTTTATATTTTTTGGCTGTTTTGGGTCTTCATTGCTGCGCGCAGGCTTTCTCTTGTTGCGGAGAGCAGGGGCTACTCTTCCTTGCGGTGTGCGGGCTTCTCATTGCAGTGGCTTCTCTTGTTGCAGAGCTCGGGCTCTAGGCACGCAGGCTTCAGTAGCTGTGGCTCATGGGCTCTAGAGCACAGGCTCAGTAGTTGTGGCACACGGGCTTAGTTGCTCCGTGGCATGTGGGATCTTCCCAGACCAGGGATCGAACCCGTGTCCCCAGCATTGGCAGGTGGCTTCTTAACCACTGCGCCACCAGGGAAGTCCCTGTTGGATTTTTTAAACACTATTATTTAAGACTATCGTGAAGTTTAGCAATTCATTTTTCCTTTGGTCTTGAGAAGTCCTACAATCTGTGTGGATTAATATTACTACAATGTCACTAAGTAAAATTTTGGAGCATCCACCCAAGTGGGCTTATGAATTGAAAACTGAAAAGGCTTAGGAATAAGTTTCTAAACACAGTGTAAGCATTTTAACATCTGCAGCAGTATTACATTCTGGAATCCCTGGACGTAACAGTAATTATTTTGATCAAGCTCAGACAGGGTCACCCAGTGGCTTCTTATGACATTGGGGAGTCACGTCTGCTTGTAGTCTGGGCAATGTTGTCTGGATACAACAGATGCAATATTGGGAGTGAAAGACTAAGCCAGCACCAGATAATATAAGTAAACACACTAAAAGTATTAAAATTATATTAATAAGATCAACCAGGCAAAAAATTTTATCTCAAGTAGTGCGTATTTGACCTGTAACACCATACAGCTCCTATTAAAGGTTTCAGTGTCTGATTTTTATTCTAATTATAATTTGCTGTTTTATCTCTCAAGCACAATAGTTGAGAAGATATTAATTATGTATTAGCCATACAGGTCACAGATTTTGGCTTTGTAAGGAAAAAAAAAGGATCCTCATCTAGACCCTGGTACAGTCTCACCTGGTGATAATATTATGTAGAGAAACTTTAATTATTAAATAGCCTCTAAATAAATACGCATATTTATTATTTTAATGCTTTAGCAACCTACTTTTTAAAAGCCAATTAAGAATACCAGAAAATGGGGGGCTTCCCTGGTGGCGCAGTGGTTCAGAGTCCGCCTGCCAATGCAGGGGACACGGGTTCGTGCCCCAGTCCGGGAAGATCCCACATGCCGCGGAGCAGCTGCGCCTGTGAGCCATGGCCGCTGAGCCTGCGCGTCCAGAGCCTGTGCTCCGCAACAGGAGAGGCCACAACAGTGAGAGGCCCGCGTACCGCAAAAAAAAGGCAAAAACAAAAAACAAAGAATACCAGAAAATGTAACCTAAGTCATATTTGGAATTAACAGAACAAGCATCTTAAAACAGTTGACCGTTAAACCTTCACTACTAGACTAACAGGTCTCTATATTATACTATTTTATGATTTCTAGAAGAACTTATAAAACATATCGACGTGTTTTGATGAAAACATTTCAGTTTTACTTTAAATCATATTTAGATGCTTTAACACCTTTATATAGAATTTTTAGATAATTTTAATCCATTCCCAGTGATTATTAACACGCAAAACAAATAGAATCCAATCAGTTTTACTAACAAAGTTTTAGTGTAAATCTCCAAATTTAGGTATGAATTTTGCACACGTATTTATTTGGTGGCCTGTACAATTAAAAGACAAAAAACAAGGAGTGATTTTGGGGGGCAGTTATTTGGGGAATAGAAGCCAACAAGTTCCCTAAGTATGGGACACAGTTTTGTTAAAGTTACAACCTCTGTGAGCACATGTCAAGATCCCAAACTGTCCTAAACCAGATGATCTATTTAAGACATGAAACACTGACAAGGCTACAGTACTTTTTATTTAGTCTATGAAGGCCATTTTTACCTCAATGAAATCTCATCTGAAGAAAAATTATTCAAAACTCTAGTTGTACCATTTCATTATATTTTAATTTAGTATATTTAGCACAGATCACACTTAAAATTATTAAACGTAGTTGTTACTTTTAAAAGTTAATTTAAATAGAGTTACTTGTTTCACCTGACCAGTTAAAATAGGGTTGACCTGTGTTTGTATGCCACTCAGGCTAAGAACAGTTTTGACATTTTTAAGAGTAAAATAAATGGCTAGTGGGAAGCTGCTGCATAGCACAGGGAGATCAGCTCGATGCTTTGTGACGACCTAGAGGGGTGGGATAGGGAGGGTGGGAGGAAGGCTCAAGAGGGAAGAGATATGGGGATATATGTGTACATATAGCTGATTCACTTTGTTGTACAGCAGAAACTAAAACACTGTAAAGCAATTATACTCCAATAAAGATTTTTAAAAAAAGTAAAATGAGACACCTGACATGGCTAGCAAATCCTAAAATATTAAATTAAATATAAATCAAAGTTTTAAAAGGAATTGTCTCTTTTATGTTCCAATCAATAGCAATTTACATTACACACACACACACACACACACACACACACACACACACACACACACACACACTCCCTCCCTCCCTCCCTCCCTCCCTCCCTCCCTCCCTCAATCTAATCCGGAGAATACCTGACCTAAGTAGAGAATTGTTTCTTCCTCAGTCTCTAGTCAACAAAACACAAGCTCCCTCTTCTGTAGTACAAAGCTGTTCCCTGGGAAGAACCACATTCCCCCGGCTTCCGTTTATATGGGCGTAGTCACAGGGCTGTTCTCCCTGTGGGATGATAGCACCAGTGATGTGAGTCACTTCAAGCCAGGGCTTTTAAGAAGCAGTTGTGCTTTCTCCATATTTTCTTTCCTTTCTCTGGCTGAATGCTGAGGGCGCTGAGTCTCTAAAGGATGCTAAAGCCATGATCAGCCAGGACCACCCACAGAAGACAATACACCTCTTGTGTTAAGCCACTGAAATGTTTGTTATTACAGTTAGTGAAGAAAAACACTGTAATACTCAACATACACATTGTATATTTGCTGCCTTTCACATTTTACTAACTTCGACTTAATGTGGACATTTTCCCAATCCTAAAACAAAACAAAACCACCCTATGAAAACAGATTGTTTATATTGCTGAAAGCCGTGTTTGTTAAACCCATCAGTTTTTTCCTTGACAACTGGCTACTGTTGCTCTTTTTTCCATTTACTGTACACTCAGATGAATTTTAATATAAAGCCTCACTATAACTACATTTCAAATGGGCCGAAATTTAAAGCCATTCCTGCTCCATACATGTAGTTCAAGGGCTGATGTGGCATTGAGACATTAGCTCATTCCATCCAATGACTATGTTACAGAAGCAGAAATTTAAAAGTGGATTGAAATAGCCCCTCTTCATTTCTTTATTGTATATAAAGGCCAACAAAGCATGAGAAGAATAACTTTCACTTAACCTTGAAACGCTGTACTATCTCCAAAACTAGAACTTCGCAAAACAATAGAACCTTGACAACTCCAAGAGCTGCATCTTGACACCATCACAGATTCAAAAACATGTCAGTTATGCCACAATGCATGCTCCCCTAACATGTATTATTTCACACATGACTGGCAAAATGGGAACGACAATAGTATAATGGGGAAATAGTTTTGGTTTGTAAGTGATTCTTCCCAGCATGTTAATGTTTTGAAGCTATCAAGGGCAAGATTTTTCACAAATAATAAAGACTTAGGAAAAAACAAGAATAAGAAAACCGGTGAGAATCTTACCAAAATACCTTCCTTTTGTACAAGCAGTGGTGGCTGGTTTAGTGTCTTCCATATTCCTTATCCTTTCCTCTACCTAGTGATGCTGTGGGCACACATGAAGGCTAAACCCTGGACCACAGCTTCAATTTTGGTGAAAATGGCCTCCAGTAGAAGCTAATACCTACAAGAATCTACATATCAAAGAAGGAAAAGCATGTCCCAGGATAAAATAAGGCCTTGAACCATCTGGATATGAAGCTGAGTGCAAATGTCCCCGATACTATGGTGCTAATATTTGGATTGTCATTGTTTTGTTAGTGTTCTGGTTACAAAGGCACATGGTTTTAAGTAGTCTAGCCTTAATCCTATTTTTCCCACAGCCCTGTTGTTTGCATTGTGTGATTTTACAGAATGAGAGGGTTTTCAGGACTATCACATTATGGTAGATATGATTATACCACGAATTGAGAGAGTGAATTGCAGATGCCAAACAAATAGAATGACACATTCCAATCTCACAGGGCCCTATTCAAAATCTTGTAACATGCCTGACAAATACCATCTCATTTAATCCTAGACTACATCTTGAAAACTACCTAAAAATTATGTGGTCCCTATCAAATAGTGGAAACCACAAATACGGTCCACAAATGCTATAAACATGTTGTAATTCTCTATTTTTCCAAATTTACAATGTAATTGCTTTTAACTTCAGCTTCATTTTGATAACTTTTGTTTAATTTGTGAACAGAGTAAAAAGTCCTTCATGTTGCTTCTCTTTTCTTCCAACCCCAAAACGCGCCATCACGCACTAGGTCTAAGCAAAGCCATCTGAGGTTGCTTAAATTTTGAATACATAATTTCTCTATTGGAATGCATATCTTTTCCTTCAGAGAAAGCTTTAATGAAAACTGCCTTACAAAAGGCAAAATGGCAGCATCCTAAACATACAGGGCTATTAATAACTACTATTATAACAGGGCTATTTATAACTACTATTTAGTTTACTACTCAAAAGCTGTGTTCCTTATAACCAAGCAAAATGACAGATTTGGAGTTCTGTTCATTTTTATCCAGAATCACAGAGGATCCAACCCAGTGTACGGTGTGCCTGCCCATACATCCTGTGTCCCTCTCTGCCAGCTGTTTTCTCTCCTAGAGGTTCTGACCTTGAGCTTCCGAGTTACAAGGAGCCTGGGTTTTCTCACCACTGCCACATTTGAGCTCCATTGCTAGATGGAGCTCAAAGGATGTTATTTTGGTGTATGTAGAGTTTAGGGGTCCCTGTTGATCCACTGTACTAAATAACTTACAGCAGGGAAGAGTAAAGACTGTAAAACCCCTTCCCAACCCCTCCCCTAGCTATTCCTCCCCGTGAATCCATCAAGCAAAATGTAGTTAGGTCATTTTCCTTCTCTGCTTCCTTCATTCCTGTCTCTAATGACACCTATTTAATACCTATTAGGACACTTCTCCCCTTTCATTCACCAGTTTCTTTTTAGGAATCCTATCCTTGGCACCAATTTTAACAAATATAACATTTCTGAAAATCTGAGCCATGAAATTCACTCTGCACTGAGTATCAATTTTCCCAACATAATGAAATGCCTCTAACCTGGCACTTTTAGAGCACCAACAGTGATCATTTGTGTTAATAATGACCTTGAAGTACTTCAAACTTCCAAAGAAGCTTCTGAATCAAAAGAATATTCAATTATATGCTGTACAGTTTTAACGTAAAATGCCTTTACAGTATTCTAAAACTTATGTATAACCCATATGCCATAGTATATGGCAAATATAGCTACCATTTGATTAATACACACTTTCACCGACCATTCCAGCTAAGAGTACGGTCCAATCAGAGACTGTTTCCATTAAAACTGGTGTTCCATTAAAATCATCATCAGAGCTTCCTTTATTCATTCCACCCCTCTATATCTGATACGCCTAGTGCTCAAGTTCACACACACAAAAAAATATTCCCAAGTGATTCTAATATAAACTCCTTCTCCCGGAGAACTACCGCTGTAAATATTGGTAGAAATCAGCCTATAGAAATGTGGTTCTCATCCCTGTCTGTGCACTGCTTGGGGATCTTTCTGAAAACACAGGCTTTTTAAAATAGATTCTAAGGCCCATCCCAGACCTACTGGATCATAATCTCTTATGGTAAAACCCAAATATCTGACTCCCCAGGTGACCCCAAAGCACAGTCAAGTTTGAAAACTGCTTTATAACCTTAAGGAAAGAGCTACTACTCTTGGTATTTCCAACAGGTAAACAGAGAATCAACATATGGGTGCATCTTGTCTGCAGAGTTTAATACACTAGAGTTGAAATCAGAGGTCTCAAAGAACCTCAGCGTGTACATGAAGAGGCCCCAGTGGTTCAAGAATATCATTCCTCCACTTTCAATAAGCCAAAACAGCTAAGTCCCAAAGTAAAGTAAAGTAATTAGTGAGAAGAGGCTCCGGATCCTTACAAGAGATATAGAAAACTGCATATATTTTGCCGTCAGTGAGATCTGGCTTCAAAACTTTCCTCCACCAGTCACCAGTGACTTATCAGATTACTTAACCTCTCTAAACCCATTTCTTCATCTGAAAATGGGCACCAAAAAAACTTACAAAAATTTAAACGAGACATTTGTAAAAAAAGAATTTCTAATATTGTTTCCTTTCCACCTTAGTAATTTCTATGCATCCTCCACTCTCCTTTGAGTCATACACTGTAACCTGTTATATTAGCCCTTATATCAGGTTATTGCTGTTACATACAGAGAACACATGAGACATATTTCAAATTTGTTCCTCCAAAACTAACATGAAGTTTAAACTCTGTCTACTGACAACCAGCTGAAAACCCACCAGTGCCTAGATTCATAGTAACTTCTTCAGGACGGATTTTTTTTTTCTTTAACTCTCAGTTCCTGATTCCAGTACAGCAATGGCTCTCCAACTTTAGAGAGCTAAGAACGCCTAGGGAGCTTGTTTAAAATACAAATCCCACCTCCCACCAGCAATTCATAATTGATTCAGGCAAGGATTCTCAATGGCCACTAAAACTATTAGGTAAAAGGTTGTCAGGAAATAGGCCTTGACACCTTGCCAAAAGTCTTACTCCACAAGTGACTTACTGACTGCAAAGGGGAAAATGTACCTTTATACAGAAGAATCTGGCAGTCAGAACCCTAACCAAGAGATAAAACTTAGCATCACGAACAGTGAGATGAATCATGTTATAATGTGATATGATGCAAATATGAAGTGGAAAGCAGTACTTTTGACAACACTATGTAGTCTGAATATAATCAAGCCCCTAGAAGCACCTTCAAGTTTACCCGAAATACAGAGGGCAGATCAAACTTGGAGGAAACAATCAGGCAATCCAAAATACGGAACATACAAGAGAAGTGGCCCAGACTCTGCAAAAGTTAACATCATGAAGAAAAGAAAAATTTAAGAATTGTTCTAGCATTAAAGAAACATAAAAGCAATGCTGATTAAGCAATTTTGATTAAGCCGTGTTGGGAGGGAGAAAACCTATAAAAGACATTGTTGGCGACAAATGAGCAAATCTGAACGTGAAACAACTATTAGATGATTTTCTTCAATTATGGAATAATTATGGGATTACCATGAATTTTCTAAGATGGAATAATAGTATTATAGCTATGTAGAATTAGTCTAATTATTTAGTATTTGAGGCAAAGTATGGAGAGGTGCAACCTCATGATACATGTTAAACACACATAAAGCTATCTATGTTAATTACAGAATCCAAGTAGTTGGTACTGGGTGTTCAATATACTCCTCTATTTCCCTGTATGCTTAAAAGTTTCCATAATAAAGAGAGCAAAAATACACATTCCCTGGTCCAACTCCCTGAGGTTCTGATTCTTTAAGCCCACAGTAGACCCACAAATCTGCATTCTAACAAGCCCCAGGCCTATCCTAATACAAGAGGTTCTCTGACCACTCTAAGAAACACAGCCAAAGAGAGAAAGCAGAAAGTGTCTGCTGTCTGGAAGGGCCTGGGTTCCTAATTTCCTGCCGGCTCTATTTTATCACCAGGCTTTCCAAGCCATGAATTTGGTGTCTTCCTCACCTCTGCCGTCTTTCTTCATGTGTACAGTATGTTTAAGACAGAATGAAAAAGCGGACATAATGGTCAAAGAGAAACTTTCTCCTTCATGTACCTATGATTCTTTGAGAACATCTGGCCAGGGTAAACAATAACTATCAACTCTTCCTCCCTTCCCAGGATGCTGTGAAGAAAACTGATATGTTTACCTTTCTGTGAACTGAATATTCAAATTTCTTCCTAGAAATGATTTGATGGACATATAATCCATGCCCTGTATATTAATGACCAATATAAAACAGAAATAGCTTTCTCACAATTAAAAAGAAAAAAGACCAAAATATTGCATACAAAAGTTATTTTTAAAACCACTTGTTTGATATTTCAGGATAAAAGCAATATACTTGTAAAGACCCTTTTTGTTAGCAATATACAAAATACCTTAGGATACTGTCATTTGTTTTAAAGTATATTAAAATACAGTAATGCAATATACCAAGATCCACCTACGTTAGACATACAGAAAAAAACCTAAAGCTGAATTTTATGTACAAATGTGTTCTTGTCATAGTAATATTCACTGAATCCTTCAAGCAAATCACGTTTTTTCCCCAAATTCAACTTAAACCAAAAAAGTACCTATACCTTAATCTAATAAAATACAAAACACAAAAAAAACTCACTTAGAATCATTTCCTAAAACAGCTCACAACTGACAGAAAAGCTATCATTAAAAAAAAAAATTTTACAAACATTAACTTTTCAAAGTTAGAGAATACATATCAAACGATAAATTGCAGTAGGAGATTTTGAGGTTCCTCCCCAATTAGAAATTAATCTAGGTAAACGACTCAGAAAAACCTCCAAAATATATGTTAGATATATGCATTGCTTTAGCTTAACCTGACAGTAAAAAATTTTAAACATAGGATTATAAAAGGACACCTTAACGTAATTTTAGCTGAAATTGCAAGTGCCCAAAAGTAGCTAATAAACCAGGATACCAAGTTTTTCAGAAAGTCTTATCTGCTATAAATTTTGACATTAGCTAGCAATATATACATAATGCCTCTATAGGTAGCAAAGTGATTACAAGTGATGAAAATTTTTTAAATTAATAAGTCAAAATAATACATGATAGGACTTCAAAGCAGTTCCTAAGAAATCCACATTTTTAAATATTTTAATTGTTCAAACTAGAGTCTGAAATTCCTTGTTTAAAACTTCGGAGTGCTAATACCTATAGCATAATAGACTTTCTAAAATTGAGGGACCTGAAAGATCAATTAGTTTAACTCCTTATTTGATAAATATGAGGAAATGGAGGCCAGAGATTTTTTTGAACTTGCAGAATGATAAACCTGATTTCTTAACTCCAATGTTCCCTTTATACTATTGCTGTGCCCTGTGGTGTTTTTCTTCGTTTTTGTTTTGTTTTGTTTTGAGTATCTCCAGTAGTGGTAAATAGTGGATTGTCTTTCGGCAAAAAACAAAAGTCAGTGAACTTTTTAAACAAGGCTATATTTTCATGATTTAAAAAAAATTAATTCTTTGAAATTCACAATTTCTGACTGGGAACTAGGTAAACAGAGTATCACAAGGAGTAAAGTTTTAACCACAATCTTGTTTGCAGAAAGCATACTGTAAATCAAACCAACCCATGATGAAAATAGCAACAATTGAGACAGTTTATTTCTTTTTGCATCCCACCTAATCTTGCCAACTCTCCAGAATTTATCCATTACATACTGCTAACTAATTGGCTTTAGGGATAAAGTTTGTAAAAGCAAAGCAAATGATGTTAAAAGGCAGAAATGAACTGTTCATGATTTCTGACATGTGCCTACTAGGTTTCCGGAATGCTAGCCTTCTGCAATACAAATTTGGTGTTTTGTTTCTAGATCATTCTGGAAATACTATCCTTCAGCACTGTTTGCAATTTTACTCAAAGTGTGCCATTTTTTCATCACCTTCCCTTGAAAATTCACCATAGATGTCAAGTTTTTACTGTTTCTGTTCACTCAAAAATGAGAAATAATCTTCAGAGATGCTTTCTTCATACTCGCTCTCCTTTAGGTAAGTAGCTCGTTGTCTAAATATAACTCTTCTACCCTCACAACTCATCACGCATTTCCACGATTTTTCAGGTAGGGGGAGGAGGAAGGGAGTAACTAGATGAGACTTTATGTTGTTGAATTTATCCCTTTTCTCCTTGATGGTGTCAAAGCATCTTGCCCATTTCACGATTATAAAATTATTATCCTACATTTTCTTCTAGTGCTTTTACAATTTAATATTTCATGTTTACACTTTTAATTCTTTTAGAATTTTTGTTTATGTAAGGTAGAGAGCTATTTTTCCCCCAATTGCGTAGTCAATTGCCTCAATATCATTTGATAAATAATCTTTTTTTCCTTCACTGATTAGGAATGCCACCTTTACTACCTACTAAATTCCCACAAACCTGTCAATTTCTCTCTTTACTCTGCTTCAACACCTATTTGCTTAATTCCTCTGCCAGTGGCACATTGATCTAATTACTGACACTACAGCACATTCACTTCTTGACAGAGGAACATTTTTCTCAACACTTTTCTTTTGAATTTTGAAAGGTTTTTTTGACTACTCAAACACATTACTTTTCTCCAATCAATTTTCCTCAAGTTTCCCCTCAAAAAAATCCCACTGAGTTTCTTTTGAACCAGAATTCCATTAAACATATGGACCAAAATGGGAAAAAAAAAAAAAGATTTTTACAATATAGAGATTCTCATCCAGTAATAAGCCGATACTATATAAAGTCTCCTACACAAACGGACACACACACACAAATACACATATACAATCTTTTATCGTGACTAGGGCTGGTATTCTGGCCCCACGAGTGAATTTTCTTATTTGAAAGGTAACATTTCCATTCCTAAATCACAACATCTTAGAGCTAGAGGGACATTACAGATCACTTAGTCCAACACCTCTCGTAATCGCGTTGTTTACCTCAAGCCTACTTAAGAGAATCATTTCAAAATTAATTTCCCTTGTACATGCAACACAATCATAAACCTGCTATTTGAATCACATAAAAGTCAGATAAGTGAGCTACATTTATTGAAGAATGCTTTGAATCTAGGAATCCTTTTAGAATAAGATCCATACTTAGGCTCAAAGAAAAAAACACTGAGTACTATAAGTGCATACACTTGAGACAGCCCCAAGTACTGTATTTAGACACTCATGTTTCCAAGGTAAAGTTGTTTTGTTATGGTGTTGTCCAGGAACCAAGCTTCACAATACCAAAGCATTCCATTTCCGACTGTTCCATCCTATTTATTAAGAACATAAACCCAATAACAATCTCGAAATGGAATAAGCCTGAAACCCAATTCTAAAAGTGCTTCTCAAGCCTGGCTGCCCATCTGATCACCTGTGGAGCTTCTAAAACTAAGACTGCTTGGGTCCCGCCCTGGGATTCTTCCTCAGCAGGTCCAGCAATGCTCAGGCATTTTTTAAGCTGTAGTAGGTTCTATTCTCAGCCAGAGTTAAGAACCGCTATTCTAAAATATTCAGTAAGAACAAAGCCCCATAATTTTCCAAGTATCCCTACACTGAGGGAGGGTAGGGGGAGATAAGTTAAAAAAGCATCTTCACCAGCCCAGCAACATTTGCTGCTGATTAGAGAGTTGTATCCCTATATTACATCAAAGTCTTGAAATGGAAAAAATGCTACAACAAAGCTTTAGATTGTTTACAGACTGATGACCCCATTACGGCAGGTGAAACACCGCTTCCTTCCTCTCACTTGAAGGCAACCTTCTCCATCACCTCATCTCCCAAGATAAAGAACAGCTGACGTTCACTTTAAAAATGGCAGATAAAATTCAGGCTTTAATCTTAATTAAAAGTTTTAAGTCTTTAAAACATACCCATAAAAATAAATACATAAAGAGGGAGATTAATGATTCGGCTACAACATCATGACATTACATGAAATTTTAGTCAAAGAACTTGCTTCTTGACTGCAGTGAACTGCCAAGCCAACACTAAGCACTCCCTAAAAGTAGCACAGAAGCAAAGAAAAGCCGATACACTGAAGGAAAAAATTTACACACAAAAATGCAATATGCAAACCTGTTTCTAAGCTCTAACCCTCCAAGGAAATGATCTCACTTTCTAATAACAACACACTGTACTAAACTGAAGCCTGGTGAGACCCCTATTCCTGGTATGAGTGACTCACAGACCCGCTATCCCTGGGAAAAGCACCTGAAAAACAGAGCACATAAAGGTAGACGGTAAGTTCCACGTTAAGTAATTAATTAGGGAAGGTAAAGCATCCATTAAACAGACCTTAATCACACAGTAGTGCTCTGCAAAACAAGGTTCATGAAACCAAATCATCCTACAGGCAACTATTCTTCCACGCTCCAACTCTGGCCCAGCCAAAAATATTTTCTTACATTCTGTGAAGTCATTTGGTGAAAGATATGTCAAGTATTTTCCATCTTGATAGCAAAGGCAACGTGCATAGAAATTTACCACTTTAATGTCAAGAGAAACTAATTTTTCTTAAATAAGCACTGTGCTTTTGTTCACGCGAGTCAAATAATTTTACATTAAAAAAAAGCATATGAAGAGACACGCCTCATGGTTTAATGCAATCAGTTTTGACAACATACTTCACCAATATCTTTTCTTAGAAATGTGGCCCAAATCAAATTCTTAGACCCTAACCTTTATGTCACATGACCACATGAAATAAAATTTAAGTAGCAAATATGATTAAGGGAACAAACTGTAACCTCAAAAGATCTGCAGAAAAAACTGAGATGATGTATGTTTATACACACTGACAAGTTTGCCAAGAGATTAAAACTAGAAAAGAATAAATACCTTTCTCCAAAGCTTTTACTTATGAATGATTTCCATGCAAGCCACATGCCTAGCAGGTATTAAAGAGCAGACTCTGCTCCTGGAGTATTTCAAGTAAACAAGCTTACTGAAAAAAAATAAAATCCTTCCTCAGTAAATATTTCTTTTGAAGTATAGTACGTTGGAATAAATAACTTAGATGAATTAGCATGCCTTTTAATACCTTAACTTCATAAAATATTTAGACATATATTCTAATCTTGAAAAAGGACCAAAAACTTTAGACATAGTAATATCACAGGCATCTTTTCAAAAAAAAAAAAATATATATATATATATTTACCACTACAGACTCTGAAAGTTCAATAAAAATCTGGAAAAATAATACACAACCCTGTTTTAAACAATTATAAAAGCTAAATTCATATTTAAAATATACTTTTCAGTTTGTCCACAACCGGGACTTCTACTACTTTACCAAATACAATTAAGGTTTAGGTCAATAGTGCGGGATTACTCTGCCTAAAAAATCTGTGAAACAGAACTCCAATTTCAGTATGTCCCAAAAGCTTACTGCTAATAAATATCTATGATGGATTACATTAGAAACAATTCTCTCAGGAATTTTAACCTGACACCAAGGTTTTGATTGCCCACATCTCCACGCCTAACATGGAGAGATAGGTGACTTTCGGTACAAGCCTACTTATTAATTAGATGCTGTTCAATTTTACTACTATTTCAAAATCTCTCCCCATACTTTTTGTCCCTCTCCCCTTCATACCTTTGCATCTTACCAACCTGCAAGAAACCAAAAAAGGTATCCCCTATGTTAAACACACTATCTTTGATTCAGTATGGACTGGGGAGTTTTTAGATTTAGATTTCAAATTCAAAACATACGTCAAAATTTTCCTTGACCCCCATATTAGGCTCATAATCGCTAAAAGTTAATCAATAATCTTTGTTTCTATTTTATTCCTTCTCTTCTTACAAACCTATCAGCAGGAAATAAATTATCTTCAGACAAACAGAGCTAGGAAAAAAAGTTGCTTGGTTCAATCTAGGAACACCAGTAAACTACCCTGCAAGGACCAGAAAAATCAAGAACCACTCACATGTCCCCTATCCTGAATTTGCATGTAAATTCTGCAGGACAAAGTTCTTGTTCTTTCGTGATTCGACTTAATTCCTCCCCATGCTTTCTGAAATGTTTTTATTTAAAATTCTGAACAGAGACCTAGACAAACAATTCAAAACACACTGAACTTCATTTCAGTTAACCTGAGTACATACCAGTAAACTGAAATACTGAGCACCTAATATCTCCTACTAGGAATAGGTGCCTGAGCAGTGTAGGCAAAATGTCTTCTCACAGAAGCAACGTACCTGAGGAGCTCTGTATAATTTCTCTTCAGTAAGATTTTTTTTTTCTTGCGAACGCTCTCACCCACAACTCACTGTTTGCAGAATACACTCAAGCTGATTTAAGTTGGAGGGCACAGATTTACCAACGTTTTAATGAAATCATTTCCTTAGTTTAGCAAGTTAAGCTATTTAAAAAAAAAAATCTGCAAGTGGTTTTTGAGGGATTCACCTGGCACATGTGAAATTTACAAGAAGGGAAAGAGCCCCAGGGCTAAGCTTGGGGCTTGTGTAAACATAAATCACCTGCGCACTGGCCTGGCTACCAACAACAACGTTCCACCAGAAGAGATGTCCAGGTGGCTAAGTGATTTTCGGAGGTTGAGAGTTAAAAACAAACGCTTACACCTATCATATATTATACAATTTTACCTGTCACTAAGAAAAGGGCACGTCTAATCCAGCAATAAAAGTCATTTTTCCTTCAAGGAGAGCAGCGCTTTGGAGTCCTTTGCAGGGGATGGGGGTCGCAGGAAGGGGGGAGGGGGCGTGGAATAACGGAGCACTGAAAGGAGAGGCAGCCAGGGGAGTTGCACAGAGCCCCACACAGGCCACTGCGGAGAGAAGACGGGGAAAGAGGGGAAGGTGTCTCACCGGGGCACAAAACCGAGTGCAAACCGGCTGGAAGAAGGAAGGTTCCCCCAGGAGGCGAGCTAGGGTGCAGATAAAAAGCGCTAGCGCCTGGTTACCTTGGGATACAGGGGCAAGGGACCACGGGAATATAGAGATCTACAGAGACAGAGGAGAGGGAGGATGAGGCAGGGTCTCCGCTAAGTGCGAACCAGGGATGAAGACATACAGCGGGACTTGGGCCTCCCCGGGCCAAAAGGCGTGGCCAGGGATCCAGACCGCACGATGGTCTTTTTGAGACGCCAGGGGAAGTGCGTGGCAAAGCCCTCCTTCAAGACCCCGTGCCAGGCCTGTCCGAGGGGCCCACCTGCGGGGCCCCTCGAGGGCGGAGCGCACTCCGGAGGGCTCCGGCCTCGCCCGCGGGGCCCTCTGCAGGGCCAGCTGGCCAGGCCCCCGCCCCCGCCCCCACCCCCGCAGTGCTCTTACCTCCATACCTGCCCCATCTGCAGCAGGTGGATGACCGACAGCCAGATCCACACGGAGAGGCGGCAGAGGCGCTGCGCCCCCGGCGTGGCCGGGACCCCCGCGCCATGGCCGTAGACGGCCCCCATCATGGGGGGGCCCCGGCTGCTGAGCCCCTCCACGGCGCCCAGCCCGCCGCCCGTGTAGTCCTGCACGAACCAGCGGAAGCTCAGGCTCTGCACCAACAGGGACGGCACCAGCACGAAGGAGAGGGTCAGCCCGAAGTAGACGTAGTCCCCCTTGCGGTAGTAGTCGAGGGCAAGCCACAGGTCGGTGCCCACGTCCCCGAAGAAGACTAGCAGCGCCAGCACGATCCACAGGCAGTCGAGCCACGGCCGCTCCACCTGCGGCGGCTGCGGCCGCTCGGCCGAGGGCGTCGGGGGGTGGCGGCCGGCGGCCCCGGGCGGCTGCAGCGGCTGGTCCCCCCCGTCGGCGGCGGCGGCGCTGCGGCGCGGCTTCTTGCCCAGGAGGGAGCGCAGGCAGGCGGAGCGGCAGCCCCAGTAGCACGAGGAAGTGTTGCAGCAGTGGCAGATGTGCAGCGAGCTGCTCTCGCCGGGCTCGCTGCCGTCGCCGCCGCCGCCGCAGCCGCCTCCCCCGGGCTCCCCGTCCTCCTCGCCGCCGCTGCCCACCGCCTCGTCCAGGTTGTGCAGCTGGGCGAAGCCCACCCCCACGCCACCGCCATCGGATTTCGCCGCCATCTTGACTCTCTTCCCAGCTCCGGAGGTTGGGGGGGGAGGGACGGGTGGGGGGGGGAGAAGGCAGGGAAAGGGGGGGGAAACGAATGGAGAGGAAGGGGGGCGGGGAGGAAGCGGGGGAGCAAACGAACGAGGGGGGAGTGGGCCAGGGAACCCCCTCCGCTTCCGGGTAGTTGGCGTCACTTCCGGGCGAGCCCCCCAATCGCACGGCGCCCGCAGCTCCCCAGCCCTACCCTCCCGGCCAAGATGGCCGCCCTCCTGTGCCTCAGCTGCTGGGCGGGGGACCGGGGGGTTCACCCCGCCAGGGCTCCCCTTCCCCTCTTCCGTTGACCCCGAAACCCATCAGGTTGACCCCTCGGCGTTTCTGAATCCCGCTGGGCCGAGTGAGGCGGTCCAAAGTGATCCCTGGAGGGGGCAGTGCCAGACGTTTTGGGGTCCCCTTCCTCAGCGTCGCAGCTCACAGCTTTCCTCCTGGAGAAACGCCCCCTAACACCCTCCCGGCTGCTGGCGGAGGGGCGGGACCTGTGAGGGAAGGGGCGGAGCTAGTGCAAAGCAGGTGATTACGTGTCACTTCCGGGAGATAGGATGACCTCATTGTGTAGTTAGACGCCCCCCCCATCAAAATGGCTGTCTCTCACCTCTTTGGCTGTTTCTTTTCCTTTTTTGATTTTTTTTCTTTTAAATTTGTCTCCTTTTCTTATTTTGAGGGTCTTTAGAAATTGTATAAGTCAGTTTAGATTCCCATACACACTGATTCTCACTTCTATTTAGACAACTCCCTCCTCTTTTACCTCTGTTGACCCCCTGATTTTCTTGTCACTGATAACTTTACCATCTTTTGCAATAAAGTTTTCACCATTCCCTTAAGAAAAGTGCAGGCAAAAATCCAGTGATAACCAGCCTGATTGGGTCTTGAAAATTACAGCGAAGACTGAATTGGCATATTGTGACCTTGAGTGTATTTTCTTCACGATTAAAATGTATTTCTACCAACTTTTTTTTTAAGTATGCAGTTTTTCAATTCTGTGACCTTAACTTGGAAAATTCAGAACTAGCCAGGGTTTAAGCTGTGTCAGTTACTTCTTCAAGCTTTTGGATGTGTGAAAATTGCCTTTCAGAATTTTTTTGGTGCTAAGGATCTGTCAGTAAACATGGCTTTAAATAAGTGAAAATGTTATCAATGTGCTATATGATTAAAATAGGTGCAGGGTACACTACTTAACTAACAGTTTACAAAAGTGAAGCAGCACTGAATGGATTTGAATTACAATGATCTTCTAGTGAAAGTATATTTGAAGCCAGATAGAGAAAGCTACATGGTCACAATTGTTACTGATCAGGTGAATGGAACATTTTGGAGTTAAAAGAAAAAATTTTCTAACCCTGAATTTTCTCATTGACCTCTCTGGATTTTTGTGCTCATTTTTCTGATTCTGTCTACTTCTTCCTTCAGTAAAACCTTCTAATCATGCCAATAATTTTCCTTCAAATAGGACAAATTAGGTAATATTTGTATGGCATTGAGGTTTCGGGGAAGAAAGATGCCTTTGAAATTTTCAGTATCATTATTTTGAGATATATAATATTTAACACTATAGCTCCTAGTTAAATTTTGGGGGTGGCAGGGCAAGGTGAGGATTCCACATTTTGGTACACAACGTTTCATGGGTATTTATGCCAAGCTAAAACCTGTAAAGACGTTTACAGAAAGTACTCAAAGAGAATTTTTACCTTTGCCATTTGAGGGGGGAGGGGGGGAAGAAATAATCCAAAATCTACTTTTGGAAACATGTCACATAAGGGTATCCTTTTACTTCACACTATAATTTAAGCCTCCTTGTTCCTATGGGCGTAAAACTTATAGCCAGCAGGTAAGGATTACTCTGCATTTAGATGAGATACTACTTCTTTCTTTACTGAATTTGAGTTAATAACACCTTTAAAAGATGGCATAGGTGTAGAGTAGGACTGCCCAGGTTTGGATCCCAGTTCCACTAAAACATGAATAAAGTGAACAAGATAGTTAACCTCTTTAAATCCCAGTTTCCTCCATTATATAAATGGGAATATAACAGTGGCTTCTTTGAAAAGTTGTTCGGCAGGGCTTCCCTGGTGGCACAGTGGTTAAGAATCTGCCTGCCAATGCAGGGGACACGGGTTCGAGCCCTGGTCCGGGAAGATCCCACATGCCGCAGAGCAACTAAGCCTGTGCACCACGACTACTGAGCCTGCACTCTGGAGCCTGTGAGCCACAACTTCTGAGCCCGTGTGCCACAACTCCTGAAGCCCGTGTGCCTAGAGCCCATGCTCCACAACAAGAGAAGCCACCACAGTGAGAAGCCTGCCACCACAACAGAAAGTAGCCCCTGCTCACCGCAACTAGAGAAATCCCGCTAGCAGCAACGAAGACCCAATGCAGCCAAAAATAAATAAATAAAACAAATAAATTTATTTTAAAAAGAAGTTGTTGGACAGATTAAAGATCATAGTCTATTCAAAGCTCTCAACACAATGCCTGATAGGTAGTAAGCACTGGATTAATAATAACTATTATTATTATTACTATTGCTATTATTGTTATTGCTATGTTCACATATGCCAACATATAGTTACTTAAATTCTATCATCCAGTAGATTTGGTATCTCTAATAAATGAAAGCATTTTCAAATAATTCTAGGAAATAGATGCAATTAGTTTGTTTTTAAATACATTTTCTCTATTTGAGCCTGTGAGCCTGTGAAATGAGATAAAAAAGCAAGCAGCAATGACATATTTACGATTTTCTGTTTCTCTGTGCCCTGAAGGAACATAATCTACTAGTGAAATTAGCTAAGTAAATTACAGTCACTATATAACGGGGACAAATGAGGCTAAGTCAAAAGGGTTTATCACAATTGAAGTTTAAAGTACATATATAAGATTCACAGACTGTCAAGTGATTTCAACTTTACATTTGCTGTTTCAAAAATTTTACCATTCTGCCTTTTATGGAAGGGATACTTTGTAGAACCCAGGAGTTTCTAAAATTGAAATCAATGATAATAAACCTCTCATGAAGACTCATTGAAAGGTTAACATAAATTTGGACTGTGCTATGAATGGTCCTTTTTTTTTTTAACCTAGAATTTTGGGGCAATTAGAGGTCCAAGCCAGTGCAGCATTTAACACAGTCCTGAACACTTAGTGAGCACTCTGTAAATATTGGTTAAATGAGTGAATTAATTAATTTTTCACGTAACTGAAATTTACCCTTTGAAGTGACTTTCATTGCATTACTTTACATTTTATGATGTAAATCTTCATAAAACTCAATTGATATATTACAGAGATATCTCAATTCTTTAGTAAACCGGGGGTGGGGAAGGGAATAAAAGAAATGCATTGCCCACTGGTCTGCTTTCTTACCAGCACACCACTTAACCCTTTCTTGATGATTTGCCCTTAAGGTAGCCTTATGTTAAGAGACTCTGACTGTCTATGGGCCTGCTAAAGAGGCACCCAGGCCTACTGGTCACTTTTGTTGTTATTGTTGTTTCGAAATAACAATTTTTTTAAGCTCTGCTTTTCATCAGTCAGTTAACAGCTTTGGCTCCTGTTATTTCCACTCGGATATAGGCTGAGAAGCCAAACTACAAAAGATGCTGGAATAACATGTAAAATAACAGTAAATAGATTTTTAGAGCCTCTTCTATGAGTAAAGTGAGACAGAGTTAATATATGGAAATTGTGGCATACATTTTGGCTGTTTAGAGAGAACTTTGGGGTTTTTGTCCCAATTCTCTGTGAGTTTCAGAAAGGTAAAGAGGGCAAGTTAGTGTCGAATACTGTTGTGTGTTAGTCACTATCCCAAACATTATTCCATTTGATCTTACAACAGTCCAAAAAGGCATGAGCGTTAGTGTCCCCATTCTAATGGTCTAGAAAACAGGCTTGAATCAGTCTCATGACACCCAGAGTCTCACCCTTAGGAGGTAGGGTAGGCATGGACTAGACTCTAAAGCCTAAACCACTTACTCTACCCTTGCCCTGGGCCAGACAGCTATTGGCCCCTCGAAATGAAGTCAGTGTCACTGGTTTAGTCACTGGAGGGACCCTATTATGTAAGATGCTGATACACATCTGAGAGACAGGACACTTGAATTCCAACACGAGGATTTGCCCCAGAAAAAGCATTGCAAAAGGGCTTCCTACATTCTTCACAAGATTTTCCTACTTTGAGCCTAGGTAAAGCCTCACAACCAGTAGGTGGATGTCATCCTTATCAAATCTATTCCTCGTATCCAATTGTCTTCAATAGATATAGGACTTCTTTGAGCACTGCAGAGTAAGCACAGAGAACCCATTATCCTGAGAAGCTCCATTTCTATATTTGATGTTAAGAACTGAAATTTTAACAAGCCCTCTCACACACTCCTGCTGGTGTTGCAAAATGGTACAACCTCTATGGAAGGGAATTAGGTAGTATCTATCAAAATTGCAAATGCAATCACCCTCTGAGACAGCAGTCCCTCTTATGGGAATTTATCCTACAGATAAATATGCACATGCCAGAAATTACATGTGGCCAAGATTATTCATTTAGCATTGTTTATAATAGCAAGGAAAAAGATGGGAGAGAAAAAAAATGAAGTGTCAATCCAAAAGGAGACTAGTTAAATTAGTTAGACTGTGGCATCTCTACACTACAGAATACATGCAGTGATATTGTAAATTTACACTATTCTTTTTTAGTGATATAGAAAGAGTTGCAGTATACTTTGTTCTCCAAAAAGAGTAAGGTGCAAAACAATACAGCTTGCTATGTTTTCTGTAAGGAAGGGGAAGGGATAAGGTTACCTATTCTTATTTGCTTGTATTTTTCCAAAAAATTACAGTGATACCTATAGGATGGTGGTAGTGGTAGGAAGAAATGGGAGGGATGGGAGAAAGGCAATAATTGTTTGAGGGAGGGTTTTATTTTTGAAGGATGCAGAGTGTGCACACACATGCAGGGTTGCAGAGACAGGTAGGAATGAAGGGGTAGGTACATCTGTATTTTTGGACAGCAGCTCCACTGAGGAGTATTTTGTAAATCTTTCTGTCTCTTAAGAACTCTACCATCTGTGAATTGACTTAAACCCTTTTTCTATAAGGATTAGAGGAAGTGGAGGAAAAGAGCTGGAAGAGTTAAAGAAGGCATTGTGGGGGAAGGGAGAATTAACCCCAAAAGTTGGAGCAATGGGCAAGGAGGATCTAGATACAGGTTGGTGTGAGGCAGGGATTCCACCGGCTCTAGTCAGGGCATCAGGCAGTCCAGAGACAAGGATTTGCATAGACAAGCGATCAGGCTGGAGAGCAAGGATGAGAGAGAGGGATGGGGAGACTAGAAAGCTGGGTTGATACAGGAGGCAGGGGGCGCTGTTGCTATCAGTGCAGCAGAATGAAGTGCAAAACTGAGTGATCCAGTGCCCAAGCACTTGGGGCAATCAGGAAGGAGAAATCAGGAAGGAGAAAGAGGAAATCAGTGATGGATGGAGGCACAGAGAAAAACTTTAAGGGGGAGCGGGGACTCTGCTACATTTGGGTTCCATCAGATCTCAACCTTCATCCTTCCAGACTTCGGGGTTTCAGTCTTTTCAGTCATCCTTATACAGAATCCCCTGGATCCCGCTGAGAGATTCCATCTAGTGAGTGTACATTGGGTGCCTACAATCTACTCAAGACTGTTTTAAGCACCCTGGAGAGCAAATAATGATATAAACATCCATGACCTCGAGCCAATTACAATCTTCTGTGTGAGTTTGGCTTGGGGGTTGTGTGTGTGTCGTATACTTTCAAGTGATAATTAAATTATGCCTTTCTCTGGCTCTTCCTTTTTTTTAATTTATTATTTTATTTTATTTTTGGCTGCGTTGGGTCTTTATTGCTGCATGTGGGCTTTTTCTAGTTGTGGCGAGCGGGGGCTGCTCTTCGTTGCGGTGCGCAGGCTTCTCATTGCAGTGACTTCTCTTGATGCGGAGCACGGGCTCTAGGCACACGGGCTCAGTAGTTGTGGAGCATGGGCTCTAGAGCACAGGCTCAGTACTTGTGACGCACGGGCTTAGTAGCTCCGCAGCATGTGGGGTCTTCCTGGACCAGGGTTTGAACCCGTGTCCCCTGCATTGGCAGGCAGATTCTTAACCACTGCACCACCAGGTAAGCCCCTCATTTTTTTTTAAATAAAAGTTTTTGGGTTTTTTTGTTTTGTTTTGTTAGTCAAAAAGGTGAGCTTTGTATTTAAATCCCAGCTCTGTCATTAGTTAAAGGATTTTGGGCAAGGTAGTTTCTTAATTAAGCCTCAGTTCCTCAGACATAAAAACAGGGAGAATAAAATGTACCTCATAGCATGGTTTGTGACGGTTAATTGAAATAGTGTAAAATGTACCTGCCACTGAGTTAGTGTTGATGCTGGCCCATCCCTGCCTCATGTTGCTAGATCTTAATGTTGCTAGATCATCGCCATTCCCAAGCTCCTAGTTCATTGATTTTTTACCATATTTCCTCTGGTTTTCCAGCACTGCGAGATTAAGCAACCATGCAGGTTTCTTGTGGACTTTGCCTTTCATACCGGAAATTGGATGATGGAACCGGCAGTCACACAGCCCGGAATCTGAATTCCCACTCTTACTGTGTCACCTGGGCAAGTTACTTCCGCTCTCAGGTTTACTTTCCTGATGGATAAAACAGTGAGCACACTGATTCCCCCACAAGCTTATTGTGATATCAACGCCTGGGATACAGTAGGTGGCAGTGAATATTAGTCCTCCCTCCCTAGACACTCCCTGGATTTGTTTCCCGAGGCTGCTGTAAGAAATTATCACAAACTTGGTAGCTTAAACCAGCACAGATTTATTGCCTCACAGTTCTGGAGGTCGTAAGTCCGGGAGCCGGGGTTGGGGAGGGACTTCCCTGGTGGTCCAGTGGTAAAGAATCCACCTTGCAATGCAGTGGACGCAGGTTCGATCCCTGGTCAGGGAACTGAGATCCCACATGCCGCGGGGCAACTGAGCCCGCGCACCACAACTACTGAGCTCGTGCACCTCAACTAGAGCCCGTGTGCCACAAACTACAGAGCCCACGCACCACAACTACAGAGCCCATGCGCCCTGGAGCCTGTGTGCCACAACTAGAGAGAAGCCCGCGCGCGGCAAGGAAATATCTCACATGGCTCAACAAAGATCCCACGGGCCGCAACTAAGACCCGAGGCAGCCAAAAATAAATTAAATAAATAATAAATAAATCGTTTAAAAAAAAAAGTCCAGAGGGGGTCTCAGCGAGTGTCAAGGTGTCAGCAGGGCTGTGGGCCTTCTGGAGGTCCTAGGGGAGAGGCCATGTCCTTGCTTCTTCTAGATCTAGAGGCTGCCTGCGTTCCTCAGCTCATATCCCTCCTCCATCTTCAAAGCCAGCAATTACTTCACGTCTGCGTCTGTCGTTAAATCTTCTTTTCTAACTCTGACTCTCCTTCCTCCCTCTTCCCACCGAGATAACCCAGGATAACCTCCCTATCTCAAAAAAATACTTATTTTAATTACATCTGCAATTTCTCTTGCATGTAAGGTAACATGTTCACAGATTCCGGGGATAAGGATGTGGCCATATCTGGAGGACTGTTATTCTGCCAACAACTCCCTTTAACTTTTTCCTGATGTGCAAACCTGATTTCATCATTCCTGGCCCTCAAATTGATGCTGTCCTCCAATTTTCATACTGCCGTGATACCAGCCTCACTTGGTCATCCAGACCCCTAGCTGATGACTCACTCACAAACTCCAAGACCATTGAGCCAGAATGAATTTAAAGAGCATTTTGTGAACAACCTTCATGTTACAGATGAGGAAGAGGAAGCTGGCCGTAGAAGACATTTATTTAAGGTCACACTAGATCACATTAACTCAAGGATTAGGACTTACATTTCCTGATATTCAGGCCACAACTTACTGCTACATAATGTGAATTATACCTTATAAAGTTGTATATTTTCAGTTTTTGATATCTCCTCTTTCATTTCTCTTTCTTAATGACAGGAATACTGGTCTTAGAGATTAAAAAGGCACAAAATAGGTTTGAGTTCCAGGAACACTATTGGCCAGTTCTGTGACTTTGGACAAATCCAGATTGAATCTCAGTTCTATATAGGATAAGAATATTAATGTCTGCCCTACCTTCCTCTGAGGCTTGTTGTGAGAAGTTCTCTTATAGGCTTATTGGATGCTTTCTAAATCATAAAGAGATGTAAGAAATATAAGGAATGACTTTTATCCAAGTTGAGGCTTCCTACCTAATCTCCATGACTTTATTCTCTTGTTTTCCCACCCAGCCTGCTTACCATCACCAGGCTAACAAACGTAAAATTCTATCACGCTATTGTGAAAACATGTGATAACTCACTATTTACTACAGTACAAAATTCAGTCTGCACCCCTTAGTTTTCAGATCTTCCATAATCTTGTTCCCAACCTACATAGTCAAAATTAATCTTCACTGTTGAACAGAACACACCCTTATCAGGAAAATTTTCTCATTGTCCACACATATCTGGCTCATTCCTGCACTAGAGCTTCTGATCTCGTTGTGTTTTTCATTCACAAAGTCTACTTACCTCCCCTTTGTCTATCATTCAATTCAAAAATTCAAATCAATAAACTTAATGAAGGCCTACAAGAAGAAGGTGTCATGCTAGCAATGGCTCAAAATCACTCTCATCTTTCAACACCTGTTTCAAATCCCACCTTCTTCAGCAAAAAATGTCCTTGAGGGCTTCCCTGGTGGCGCAGTGGTTGAGAGTCCGCCTGCCGATGCAGGGGACACGGGTTCGTGCCCCAGTCCGGGAAGATCCCACATGCCACGGAGCGGCTGGGCCCGTGAGCCATGGCTGCTGAGCCTGTGCGTCCGGAGCCTTTGCTCCGCAACGGGAGAGGCCCGCGTACCAAAAAAAAAGTCCTTGATTATTCCAACACAGAATGATACCTCCTTCCTCTGAAATCCTGTAGCATTTAGAATTTCAATCACAAATTTTCATTTATTTATATGTACTCTTACATTGTCTAAGTTCGTGTAATTATTTTAAAAAGAGAACCATAAGGAACCGTCATTTCATCCAATCTCTCATTTTACATAAGAATAGTCTGAGACTCATTTATTCAAGCAATAGGTATTGAGTACTTACTAAGTATTAAGCACTTTGCCCAAGGAATCTAGTAGAACAAAGCAAAATCTCTAGAACTCCCAGAGAAGGGGATGGACGTATGCCAAGTTGAGGACGTAACAGATGCAGAGGCAGCACCATGAAGGAGCTCTGGTGCTCTCGGAACTCTTCAGTGTGCCTACAGCATCAGATGCAGGTGTGAAAGAAGAGGAAGATGGTAAGCGTAGACTGGAGTCATTTTTGAAGATACATAAAAGTCAGGTTTAAGACTTTAAAGTTGATTGTATAGGGCAATGGAAAATCATCAGAGGCTTTGATTCAGAGAAATGACAAAATTAAGTTTTTGTTTTAGACCAACAGCTTTGATGAAAGTGTAGAAGTTAGAGCAAAAGCTGACAACATGCAGGTATCCTAAGCTGACGAATTAATTGGCATCTCTATAAACCAGTATTTTTTGGCTCAACCTTTATTAGTGCAGACAGGAAGAAACTAATATTCTTTTTGATAAAAATAATATTCATAAACAGATTAAATTTTCCTAGCCCAAACAGAATCAATTGTCCTTTAAAAAATTGGCAAAATTGGGGCTTCCCTGGTGGTGCAGTGGTTGAGGGTCCGCCTGCCGATGCAGGGGATGCGGGTTCGTGCCCCGGTCCGGGGGAGGATCCCACGTGGGCCCGTGGGCCATGGCCACTGGGCCTGCGCGTCCAGAGCCTGTGCTCTGCGGCGGCGAGGGGCCCACGTACCGCAAAAAAAAAAAAAAAAAAAAATTGGCAAAAAAGTTCCTTCTGTATATAGTTCTCTTGCATTTATCAGTTCTATTTTATGACTTTCTAAACTAAAGAACTTTTGGGAGAGCACATTAAAGGATTTACATTTTAGATACTAAAATAAGTCACTCCTTCCAAACAGTCAGCACTATGCAATGCATTCTTTGGTTTTAAAATTTCCGTGGAAAGCCAACTTTCAGTTAATTATAATCACACATAATCTTTGGGAAGAGACTTTAAAATATATATATATATATATATGGCTGACTAGGATTTTTTTTCCTACTCCAAATCACTGTCTACTTAGGCATATGTAGTGGACAGACCCTAAAAGATGACCTTCAAGGATTTGTCTCCTGGTGTTCACACTTTTGTGCAATCCCATCCCTTTGAATGTGGAAAGAACTGTGGCTTGCTTCTAACCCATGGAATGTGGTAGAGGTGACATGATGTCACTCTTCTGGATTACATTACATTATATATGACTCCATCTCAGCAGGCTGAAGCTGGAGACTCCCCTGGTGGGCTGGATGTGGCAAGATGACTTCTAGGATGGGAGAGCAGCCTCATACTAACGGAGAGCTAGAAGCTAGGGCCTTCAGTGATAAAACCACAAGGAAACAAATTCTGCCAGCAACCTGAGCTAGGCAGCAGATCCTTCCCCGGTTGAGCCTCCGGATGAGAATGCAGCCCAGCCAACGCCTTGATCACAGCCGTGTGAGAGCTGAGCAGAGGAGCCAGCCAAGCTCTGCCTGACCTCCTGCCCCAAGAAACTGTGGGAGAGTAACTGTGTGTTGTTTTAAACTGCTCGGTTTGTAGTAATTTGTTACAGAACAATAGAAAACTAATATAGCAGGTAGATAGAATCAATTCACACTTCGCTGGTTATTTAGAGTTGTATAAAAATTCAGCTAATTGGCACCATATTTCTAATTGGTTCAAATATGTTTGTGTCTCTAGTAGACTGAATCTCCCCATCCACAACTGCCCTATTGGCTTGCCCCATCATCCAGCTGCAGTTTCAACCCTGGGTGAAGACAGAGACAGAGAGAGAAGTAAAGGGGCTGGTGTCATGGTCTAGATGAATGTCTCCAGGCTGGGCCTCAGCAATGGAATCTGGAAGGAGAAGAGGAGACAGATGCAAGGAACAACTCAGACTCTTATTTCATATATATATATAAATACACATATATAAAAATATATATAATATATATGTGTGTGTGTGTGCATATATATATTATATACATATGTATATACATTTTTTTTTTTTGGCTGTGCTCACAGCATGTGGAATCTTAGTTCCCTGACCAGGGATTGAACCCATGCCCCCTGCATTGGACGTATGGAGTCTTAACCACTGGACTGCCAGGCAAGTCCTTATTTTATATTTTGACAAAAGCATTACGCTGTGCATCCAGAGTATGGTACACTTGTAACTGATGCTCATAGTAATGGTCCCAAGGCAGGACTGGTAGGCACCAAAGAAACACTAAGTAAAATACAAAAGCTTTAACTGTATTTTTAACATTCTAGTTCTTAAGAGGTGGGTTCATAGCTATTCATTTATTATTATGCTTTATAATTTACATATATATGTCGTAGGTTTTTTGTATATATCAGTGAATGTCAAAAAATATAAATAAACATTAAGATCAGCCTAATGTACTTCTTAATTGTTAACCTATTTCTCTTACCTACCGTAAAAGGATTGTGCCATTTGAAAGGGTAGTTTCAAAGGTAGTTTCAACTACCTTTCAAAAAGGTAGTTAAACACAAACTCTGCTAACCAGAATATCACACAACCTGAGGACATAATTCATTGAGATGGTTTTTGTTTCCCATATTTTGTAGCATAGGTATAATGAGAAAAAGGAAAGAGTACAAAGCAAAACAAAACAGGATGAGAAGACAGAAAAGGAAAAACCAACTGAGAAATTCCTTTTTATGTTGCTAAAAAAAGGAAAGGGGAAAATCTGGGATGAAGGAAGGCCGAGCTAAATGGGAGGAGCTGACAGAAGAGAGAAAATGCAGTATTATACATAACAGAGACAGAAATAATTTACACACTGCATGCAAATCAGGTGCTGTGAGGCTGAGCCAGGCACAGAGTGGGCTTTCAGGCCCACTCACAAGCTCTTTTAGACACGCAACTTCAGACGCAGCAGCCAGAGAGGAACAGACGCAGCAATTGTCAGCAGCATTTTCTGCTATGTATGGCATAGAGCAGCTTCTTCATTGCAACATATTCAACCAATCTTCATGGGGCAAAGTACTATGCTTAATGCAGTGCAGGATACAAGACTGAGTAAGACACAGCCCTATCCTCCAGGGACCTTCGGATTAGGGAGGAGGCGTGCTCACATACGTGAATCTAAAAGCCTTTAAGCACCCTCCATTCTGACCCAGTCCCCACCCTTCCCTGAAGTCTTACCATGACAACTCACACATTTACTCACCTGCTTGGTCCTTGGAGGTATTTGAGTTCATGTCCCTCTTATGTAAGTGAATACATTTGATTCTTGAGTTTTTATTCTTCTTCTGTCACCTCCTTGCATCCTAATGGCTAACATGGTGAGATTCCTGACTAGATCAAAGTCCTTTTCAAACTAACGGTTGCCACCTCCAGTTTCTGTGCTTTCTCTTTGCTACCACTGTGTTCGCTTTTGTTCCCAGAACTATGCACTAGACTGAGGGTTTTAATGATTTTTCAAGAATAATCCCTAAATCCTTTTCTTGATCTCTGTGTTAGAGGATTATTTTCTGCCTAGGCACATCACTGGACTGGCCTCCTTGCTCCCCAATTAATTATTAGTTTGTCTATATTAAATTACACTTGCCATCTGCTGATAAAATCACAAAAGTCTCCAAGCCTTTTCCATTGTTCTCACTATTTATTGGTGGTTTATTCTGCCTTCCATCAGCTGAATCAGCTGCAAACTGGGGGATCTGGTTTCCAATTCCTTCTCCCAAGTCTTGTCTCTATAGTGGAATTTCTTTGTGAAGATTTCCTATTGAGAATATATATATATATATATATGTACATGTATATATATATGTGTGTATATATACATGTATATATATATATATATATATATATATATATATATATATATATATACAGTTTGGAACAATTCACACAAATTTTCCTATAACCTAGCTTACTGGAAAAAAAGAAAGTGAGAAATGTACTAGATGATTTCGAACAACTTCACAATGGGTCATAAAATAATGAGTTCTAAGAGAGACACATTAAAAAGAATGAATAATAGGGCTTCCCTGGTGGCGCAGTGGTTAAGAGTCCGCCTGCCGATGCAGGGGACATGGGTTTGTGCCCCGGTCCGGGAGGATCCCACATGCCGTGGAGCGGCTGGGCCCGTGAGCCATGGCCGCTGAGCCTGCGCATCCGGAACCTGCGCGTCCGGAGCCTGTGCTCCGCAACGGGAGAGGCCGCAACAGTGAGAGGTCTGCGTACCACAAAAAAAAAAAAAAAAAAAGAATTAATAATAAATAGTAGAAATAAAATCAGATCCCTCAAATATAATGCAGCAAAATCAACATGAAACAAAATAGTGTGAGTAATAAGTTTGAATCATAGAACTCAAGTTTTGGTGTGGAAGAAATAAGGTTTTATTCTCCATTAAACAATTGAGTTTCTATTCCAAGCCCTAATCCTATAAGATTGGCAGCTTTTCTGCCTCGATCTTCCTGGAGTGGTCCTCCCAGGGATGTGATAAGGTCCTGAGATCACATGTAGACTCAGTGTGTGTTAGTTTGCTCAGGCTGTCATAACAAGGTGCCACAGACTGTGTGGCTTAAACAACAAAAATTTATGTCTCACAGTTCTGGAGGCTAGAAGTCCAAGAATAAAGTGTCAAGAGGGTTGGCTTCTCCTGAGGACCTCTCTCCTGGGCTTGTAGATGGTTGTTTCCCTGCTATGTCTTCACAAGTTTTCCCTCTGTGCATGTCTGTGTCCTAATCTCCTCTTCATATAGGGACACCAGTAGGATTGGATTAAGGCTCACCACTATGACCTTGTTTTACCTTAATTACCTCTTTAATACCTTCTCTCCAAATACAATCGTACTCTGAGGCACTGGGGGTTACGTTTACATATAAATGTGGGTGTGGGACACAACTTAGCCCATAACAGCCTAGACTGGGGTAACTCCTTCTGACCATCAGCCAGTCTTCCATGCAGAGGTAAGAGCCTTATCTCGGGCCAAGGAGGGCTGGGTACATTCAGGCCAACTGCTTTAAAGCCATGTTGGGGTATCAGGATGGGTCCCTAAGGCTACGATCCCTTGGTGCCCATGGTCCCATGTCCCAAGCACATCTTGCCCTGCCCCCTCACCAGGGTAATGACAGAGAGGACTCTGCTATTCCAACACTCCAGTCCTCGATTCTGTCATCCAAATGGGAATGTTTTCTTTTTGGTTTTGGGAAGGCCCTCTCTACCTCAGACTCTATCATCCTTAATGAATTAGACTTTTTGAAACACAAGCCTGGAGATTTGATAGATTCTTTCTACTTCCTACCTGCCTCTGCCTTTCCCTAAGGTGACGAAGGATGTGCTTGAATTGAAAGATACAAAAAATGTAGAAAAAATTAGGATTTCAAACTACTATTTAGTTACATATAATTAATACATGTGTCCGTGAGCGTTTGTACTTTTTCTAATTCCAGTGTTCTAAGAGTTCCATTTAGTATTTTCTAACTGTATGATTTTTTTCAATCAAGAATGACAGGGTCTTATAGAAATGGAATATATTATTAATAAATATCATGACAACAAGTACTTGTTGAGGACCTATATTAAACTTTACACTGAGGACACATGAAATATTTCTGGACCTTGGGGTATAAAGCACAAAGATGCAACAAAACCCAACACAATCATTATTGCCTCTGAATGTTCCTCTTTTAAAACATACTTTTTTTCTGATTTAAAAAAAGGTAAACGTGTCTGTTTACACGTTCTTGGTTAAAAAGCTGAAAACATAGAGTGAAAATCATCTGTAATCCTGCCACTCAGAAGTGGGCCATTAAGTTTTAGATCCCTGTTATACATTTAGACAGTCTTTATAACTAGTTGTTGCTCATTTGTTTATTCATCAATTGTGTATTAGATGTCTACTATGCGTAAGGAAATCCTTGTGCTTCTAATAACTCCCTAAATGCAGAATTTCTTACAACAGGGTTGACTAATGCCTTTCGGATTCCAGCTTAGGTTGTTCCAACAAGCCCCAGATGATGACGATTAAACACATACTTGAGCCCATGACCCACCATGGGCAGGTAATGGCCGCAGGTCTAAAACAACGTTCCTTCCCCAAGAGGAGTCCAGTGATCCCTTGGGGCTTGAAAGCACTCCTGTGAAGCACTGTATCCTGCATCCTATCATAAAAAATCATGTGCCATGGGCAGTAAGAGCAAGGACTCTGAAGCAAGGCTGTCTTGATTTGAATACTGACGCCACACTCATTTTACCTGTGTGACCTAGGACAAGTTACTTAGCCTCTCTCAGCCACAGTATCTTCAACTATACAATAGGGAAGACAACAACTACCTTGATGTAGGATATTGTAAGAATTAAATGAGTTGCTACATATAAACTCTTAGAACAATGCACGTAAGCACATAGTAAGTACTCACTATCGTTTCATTTTAATCATGAAGCACCTGTGCTCCAGATGTCCTAGGACACACACGTGAACACATACTTTTTGTCTTCTGATCCTCACCCAAAATGATTTTATTATCAAAGGTATGGGTCAATTAGTTGATGAAAAGGAGGCAGACAACTCAGTAAACAGTTGATTGCAGACTCTAGCCTGCAAACTTTAAAATAATCACCTGTGGTGATTGCTGCATTGTCATGAGTAGATTGATTTAACACCAACTACCAGGGGGGATAGTGGTGGGGGTGGGGGTGGTAGGATGAACTGGGAGATTGGGATTGACATGTATACACTAATATATATAAAATGGATGACTAATAAGAACCTGCTGTATAAAAAAAATAAAATAAAATTCAATAAATAAATAAAATCAACTACCTCCAGAGAAGATTTTCTCAAAGGAGAGAAGACTTGATCTCCCTTCCTCCTTTTTTCCTCTCCCACCTCCACAATCAAAATACTTTATCTTGGGAATAAAGAAAAGCAGATCCCCAAGGATGGCTAACTGGAGGATTACAAGTTCACTTGGGAAAGGGTGTAGCAACTGGTGCCTGAGACATCCAAGATCTTTCATCTCTATTTGTTTTACCAGATTTATCCAAGTGGTGGGAAATATGTCCACTGTGAGTCTCAAGTTTCACATCTTATAGTTTGTGTCAGTAGAGAAACTCTAATTGACCTCTTTTGTTTTGAGGCCAAAAATCCTAGAAAACAGACTCATTGGCTCTACTTCCAGGTGCCCTCTCCTGGGCCAATCAATCATGGTTGGGGCAGAAGGGCAGAGTAAGTCAGGGAAGAACATTACAGGGTAAACCACAGAAAGGTTGGGTTCCCAAGAGAAGGGAAAATCTCATAAAAGTCCAGAACAAACAGATTTATTATTTATACCCATGGCTGGTTTCCCAACTGATAAGAGCATCCATCTTTAGTGTTCACTATTATAGAAAGAAATAATAAAATATATTTTTAACTTACTTAAATGTGCTTAAAATTGCAACGCAACTGACTTTTCAAATGTTTAATCCAACCTCCTAAGGTTCTGATTTATGAAGTGAAAGCTAGCATTTCGCAAAGGAGAAGAGAGTTAATACAGCTGCTCTTTTTCTAGAGATATAGAAATAAGAACCCAGCTTTCATGGCATGTGCATTTGAAAATGTCTGATTCAGGATGAAGAGACTGTGAATGTGATTTGTGGCTTAAAACCAAAAAGAGCTAGCTCCTAGCCCTAGCTCCTTACCCAGTGGGCTTCTCTTGTCGCGGAGCACGGGCTGTAGGCGCACGGACTCAGTAGTTGTGGCTTGCGGGATCTAGAGTGCAGGCTCAATAGTTGTGGCGCACGGGCTTAGTTGCTCTGCATGTGGGATCTTTCCGGACCAGGGCTCGAACCTGTGTCCCCTGCACTGGCAGGCAGATTCTTAACCACTGCACCACCAGGGAAGCCCCACACGGGTAAACTTTCAACTTTGAAAACATAAAATATGAAGTTAATGAATTACACTTTAGCTACCTCAATTTATTTAAGGAAATTATCAGAATCGCCTCTATTACCCAATGGAAAAAGGAAGACATGGCATGGTGAAGGAACAGAACATAGCAGTGAGTAAAATGGGAAAGTGTAACTATTTATGTGTCTATTCAATAGCTCAGAAATTTTGCTGTTGCTTTTTTTTTAAATGAAGCTCAGGAGTGAGTTGAGATTATAAAGAATTACAGGATCCCTTAGGATATGGTAAAAAAAAAAATTTTTTTTAAGGTATAAAACACTGGTATGGGTTAAGCCAGAAAGATTCCTTGTAGTCTAGAATTTTCATATTTTAGTGTCTAATGATTTCAAGGTACTTCAACGTTTTAAGATAGTTATATGAAAATAAAAAATCATCCTCATTGTTATCAGTGCTCTTACTTAAAATTTTAAAAATATAAATACAAACCATATGGAATTTAATAGTCCTTGGATCAATTAATACTTTTTAAGGGTTTGTAATTATAAAAGGATTTTTGAGGAAAATGTTCTATTAAAATATTAAATTTAAAAAATATATTTATTGAAGTGTCTTATTAAAACATTTTGTTCTTTTCCAACAGGCAACAGTTAGGGATGAAGTATTTAATTCCCTATGTTAAATAATTGCTTTACCAGGTTCTATCATTTTTTTCAGTCCATGTTTTAAAATCTCAAAACAATAATACATAATAGAAATGTCACTTTTTCCATTACAGTAATGTAAATTATTAGTTGCCACTACCTCCGCAGTAACTCAGGTGCTATTGAGACGTGTCACATGATGTAAGGATTTGCTTTGAGCACCACTCCAAAGATAGAATGATCTGGGATCCATATTTGTTTAGCCTCCATCTGTGCCCTCAACCCTTCTGGGCCCCGGTTTCATTATGTAAAAATAATCTTGTACCCTACTTATATCTTTTTTTTTTTTTTCCTGCGGTCGCAGGTCTCTCACTGTTGTGGCCTTTCCCGTTGTGGAGCACAGGCTCCGGACGCGCAGGCTCTGGACGCTCAGGCTCAGCGGCCATGGCTCATGGGCCCAGCTGCTCCGCGGCATGTGGGATCTTCCCGGACCGGGGCACGAACCCATGTACCCTGCATCGGCAGGCGGACTCTCAACCACTGCGCCACCAGGGAAGCCCACCCCTACTTATATCTTAAAGTTATTAGGAAGATGAGATGGGACCAAGGACTGACTGTGTCCCCCACCCCAACCCAGGGGGCCTGATCTACGGTGGGTACTCAGTGGGTGTTCAATGAATACTTGAAGGGTGCCTTGAAGAAGGAAATCCATCTGAGTCTAAAAATAAAATCAAGCATCTGCAAACCTCAAGTCCTCAGTGTTCCTACCCACCATTACACTTTTACTACTATCTGGAAATTGTTTGTGTTTGTGCACTTCGCATGAACGACTAGGATTCACAGAAGGAGAGGAAAGAGGAAAAGCACACGATCCAAGAACATATGTGTAAAAATCAACTTAATTGAAAGGTTTTAAAAAAGGTTAAATATGAACTTTCATTCACCAGCTTTTAAATTTCAAAACAGAAATAAAATTATTCAGTAAAAGCTAATATTAAGTGTAATATTAAGACCACTTAGAAAGACAAGGAAAGAAAGGGAAAGACAGGGAAGAGGGAAGACTCAAAGCCCACATAGCACTCCCTGGACCCCGGGGCAAAGATCTGCCTCATTGTCTGACTGCCTTTGAAATGCCTGCCTTTAAGTGTGTAGGATATGAATGCACTGCTTGAAATTGTTACCAAGGGTTGGGGCAGAGGGGTTAAATTCCTCTTTTTAAATTGGAAAGGACTGGCAGTCTTGAAATCACTTCTAATCTTCAGAGGAGGGGGAAGGGAGAAAAACCTCACACTGGTACTTTGGTAGGGACGTGGGCGCCGACACTTTTCATTCTACTAAAAACATAACGTCATGGAGAATGAAGACATTCATCTTTGTGACTATCAAGCATGATACTTTCCAAGACTCGATGACCATTGCTTTATCACAACTATAGTACAGGCAAAAACGGCTCCCCTGGCCCAAAGAAATTAAGACAAAGTTAGATATCCTTATGTCTCTTTTTGTCCATCTTCACCCTCTAGAGTTGTTATAAAATGGGTCTCTCTTATCACTCTTCTGAAAAACATGCTGCCAATACTTTGAGGACGATGTTCTTCCTCCTCCCCCTCCCTCTTTGTCTCCTTCTCCTCTGCCACTGCTGCCAGCATCTTCACCATGCAGCCCCAGCTTACCTTTCCAGTCTGTCCTCCACATCACCAAAGTGCCACACTAGACTCTTCTCCATTCTCCAAACATGCTCCTTCCATATCTCTGTGCCTTTAGCAATTCCATTACTCTTTTTACCTAGAAAACATCTACTCCTTGTACAAAGGCTGGGATAACTTTGATATCGAACAACTATTTTCAACCCCAGTTGCACTAGAATCACTTGAGGCGCTTTTAAAATATACTACTGTCCAAGTCCCACCCCAGAGAGCCTGATTTAACTGGTGTTTTGAAATGTGCAGCCAGGGATGAGAACGACTCATCTATACCTTTTGTGACCCTCTCTTCTCTATGTGGGATGAATCATTCCTTCACGTGACTTTCCAGAGATTTCTCTGCATACCTCCGTCATACCACATGGCACAGCATCGTGCAGTTCTGGTTCACTATCTAGCTACTCATGTGTGAGACCTCAACTCTCCTGGGACTGGGGTCTTATTTTTCATCCTTTTTTGTATCCCATGTCAGAATCACCTGGAGTGCCTTTTCCAATACACACCCAACCCCTAGAAAGTCTATCTGGAATCTTGAAGATATGCATGAAAGCAGGGGAGTAGAGCATGAGTTTTTTGTTCTTTTTTTCTTGCCGTACACGGGCCTCTCACTGTTGTGGCCTCTCCCGTTGCTGAGCACAGGCTCCGGACACGCAGGCTCAGCGGCCACGGCTCACGGGCCCAGCCGCTCCGCGGCATGTGGGATCTTCCCAGACCGGGGCACGAACCTGCGTCCCCTGCATCGGCAGGCGGACTCCCCACCACTGCGCCACCAGGGAAGCCCAAGCATGAGGTTTTTGTCATTCAAGTGGGTTCATAGGTGACTCTGATTGTCCATCTCCAATACGGCTTCCTCCACCCCAGGTACCTCTCTAAAGACCAGTGCAACTCCTGTCTGTCTTCCTGGGAGTGCATTCTGTCACCTCTCTCTCCACGACATCTCCCAATTACACACCTGTTTCCTCCTGTTGCATGGCTTCATGTGCTGTCAGAATCATCTCCCTCAAGCGTTTTGCTCCTGTCACAACCCTTCTTAGAAACTTACGCAGGTTCTAATGGTTTCTTGAGTCAAATTTAAACTAATTATGCACTCTGAGGTTTTTCCACTACAGTAAGTTCCCTATATATGAACGAGTTCTATTCCAAGAGTGTGTGTGTAAGTCCAATTTGTTCGTAAGTCCAACAAAGTTAGCCAGGTACCCAACTAACACAGTCGGTTATATAATACTGTATTGTAATAGGTTTATAACACTTTTCACACAAATAATACATACAAAACAAACACAAAGACAACATTTTTAATCTTATAGTACAGTACTTTGAAAAATATAGTCGTACAGTAAAACAGCTGGCATATGGGGCTGGCATGGAGTGAACAGTTAAGAAGAGTTACTGACTGGAAGAGGGAGAGGAGGTGGGAGATGGTAGAGCTGAAGGATGGTCAGCAATAGAAGATGGAGGGCAGGCTGCAATTTCACTCACACCTGACGCTGATGGAACACACGTTGGCATCTTTGAAAGTTCGCATCTTGAAGGTTTGTATGTAGGGGACTTACTGTAATTTATCCAAGTGCCCTCTCTTGGCACCAAGAGAGGTTTCATTGTATCTTCAGATTAGCAAAGCACTAGCTTCTCTCCTGCCTCTAGAGATCCCACGTTCTCTTCTTCCACATGAAAAAAGTCTGTGTTCTCTTCTCTTCCACCAAAATATACCAGTTTCCTTATGCAAAAAAACAAACAAAATTTGTTTAAAAATCACGTCTTACACCTCTATAAAGCCTCTCCCCATCACTCCTGACATTGTTTCTCTCTCTCTCTTTTTTTTTTTTTGCAGTACGCAGGCCTCTCACTATTGTGGCCTCTCCCGTTGCGGAGCACAGGCTCTGGACGCGCAGGCTCAGCGGCCATGGCTCACAGGCCCAGCTGCTCCGCGGCATGTGGGATCCTCCCGGACCGGGGCACGAACCAGGGTCCCCTGAATCGTCAGGCAGACTCTCAACCACTGCGCCACCAGGGAAGCCCTTCTTTTAAATCATTGAGTATGTGTCTTTGTTATTCTTCTTGGTATATTTTGCTTTTTATTTTGGTATATTTCTTTTTTTGTTTGGTAGGACAAAAAAAGCCAGGGGTTGGGGGGGGGCATTTGAAACCAGAAGACTTTATTAGCTATTTTGCTCAGACTTTTCACTTTGAAGAGCGTGGTTGTTCCCACCTGTGACATGGAGGCAATCACGATCAGGTTCACCTGCTTACCTGAATTCAGTGTTGTAGGACTGCAGAAGATAAAGTGCATGGAGTGTGCTTTTTTTTTTTTTTCTTCTGTACGCAGGCCTCTCACCGTTGTGGCCTCTCCCGTTGCGGAGCACAGGCTCCGGACGCGCAGGCTCAGCGGCCATGGCTCACGGGCCCAGCTGCTCCGCGGCATGTGGGATCTTCCCGGACCGGGGCACGAACCCGTGTCCCCTGCATCGGCAGGCGGACTCTCAACCACTGCGCCACCAAGGAAGCCCTGGAGTGTGCTTTGTGAGTTCTAAATTGCTTTACAAAGAAAAGACAGTTATTATTACTGTGATTATTTTCTGCCACCCAACTTCACTCCAGTAGTTATACACACAGCTCTCCACCAATGAAATCCTCCCTTGGAAGCATTTTAAGCTATTTGGCAAGGAAGAGGATGCAACATTTTTATGCTTTATCTTCATTTCATTACTATGCTAATGGTATTTATTTAGTTACATGTTTCCAACAAGCTTTTGCAAGTTCTGAATGTGTCCCTCCAAAGGTGTCTAAAAGCCAGCCGCTGAAGCCACGTGAACTCACAGCAAGGCACCGCATGGAGACCAGGGTCCCCCAGAAAGGCAAGTGCATTGTGGGAAAAAGAATCCAGACTGTGTGCTCCATTCTCCCTGGGCTTTTTCTCAGTGATCGTTCTGCTTCTGAAGTGACTTGGGAGCCCCAGAACAAAAACACCACATGTAGTGGCCAGCCTCCCACCCCCATCATTCCTTCAGCTCTGCCTAAGCAAGTCACAGGAACATCTGAAACTGGCAAAGCAGCTGCTTTCCAGGGTGATCACAGCACTGAGATGTTACCTCATTAATGCTCACAGCTCTCCTGTGGAGGAGGTGGGTGGCAAGCAATTTCAAGTCCTTTTCTTCTTTACTTACCAAAGAGTCTTCGCTTTCAATAACTGACACAAATGAGTGAACCGTTTTGGTTATAAGATTATGATTTGCCCATCACCCCTCATTAATGCTATTAAAACAACCTTTGTCTTTCTTAAAATCTGTGCAGCCAAGTGTGTGGCAGAGTATAAAGAGAACACGAAGACCGCCCTGGGTGTCTGTATGTTACTGAGCGTTAGATAAGATGTCCTTTGTCTGGTTTGGGAAAACTCCCACAGGACAAATAGGATTAAAGGAGACGCTTTTCTTTCTCCGGGAACCTCCTAAGCCTCACCTCTTTTCACAACCTCTTAACCGCAGACACAGCCCCCTAGCTCTCTGCCCTGTCCATCACACCAGACGCCCAGAAATGCCTCTGTCTGCCTCACCCTCTTGCCCCACCCAGGCAAGGATTCATTGTTTCCATGATGTAAGAGAGGGCAAACAAGCCAGAAGTCAAAATACCAAACTGGGGGCACCCCTGGGTTCCCCACTTCCACATCCATGGTGGAGGCTCAGAGCTTTCACGCTGGTCCTGCTGGAGTTTCCTCCGAGACCACTCATCTGGGCCACACTCAGAGCAGGTGCAACACCACGTGTTCTGGGCTCCATCGCAACTTCCACTCTGCTGAATAACTGGATCTACTAATGGAAAGTTTAAAGGTCACCACATGGGAGAATAGAAGGGGAGACGGAGCTAGTATTGAGCAGGGATTTACTGTATGCAAAGACTGTGGCAGGTTCTGTGCTATCATTTCATGGTCGCAGCAGACTCTACAGGTGGTATTGGCATCTTTGTTTTGTGTTTTGCTCAAAATCCCAGTGGCTTAACACAACAAAGCTTCAGTTCTCATTTTTGAAACCTATGCACCGTCCCTCTGCTGCACATGGGTCGCTCAGGCGTCCAGGTGATGGAAGCACTGCCATCTGGTAGCTGCACTGTCTGAACCCCACGGCCGTGTCAGTCACCGCAGCAGCAGAGGAAAACCTGGGCGGATCACACGTGGGCTTTCCATTGCTTTAGTAGAATCACTTGTGGCCGTATCCCATTGGCTAAATACGTGCATGGTCCCACCTAAGCCACGGCAAGGAGACGGGAAGATGCGTGAAAGCAGACGGAACGTCCTGTGAGTAGCTGTGGTCACACCAGGGTCGCACAAATGCAAATGCCGATAGCTATACTTCTGTATCTTTTAAGGCATGACCCCACTGCATAACTGATCCATACCCGATTCATCTGGGCCTCTATTGAAATCATTTTCCATCAATTAACATTCTTTGAACACTTATAATGTGCGGGGCCTTGTGAGTGGGGGACCAAGAGGGTGTTTACAGATTCAGAGGGAAAGTCAGACATGTTCACAAATAAATGTCATTTTAATAAAAGGCAGATTTCGATGAATGGAACAAGAAAACTACCAAAGGCTCTGGAGCTGCAGGGGAAGCAATCATTCCCTACCAAGGTGCTAGGAAAGGACTTAGAGAGGATTTAGCTATTTCAATTGGGCTTTAAAGATTGATTAGCATTTCCCAACAGGTAAAGAAGGGGAGGGGCAAAGACCCTCAGGCAGCAAAGCTCGGAAGGTGTTCGGGGCACAGTAAGCCCTCTGCTGTGTGACTTAGGAGAGGGTGCAAGAGAAGGAGGTGGAAGAGAAAATATTTCGGGTTCAGATAGGAGGGTCGTGAGTGCCGTGCATGGGAGCATGGGTATTCTGGGGAAATGGGGAGCCATCCACAGAGGGTCTCTGAGCACAGGGGTGCCATGGTGAGATCTATCTGGATTCTCCTAAAGACAGCTGGCATCAGGGTATTAACTAATGAGTTTTTCCTCTTCCTCCCCTTTGGGAACTCCTAGTCTTTATGAACATATTTATTTTCCTTCTACCCTGGGGTTTGTAATCAACATGAATTTAATCTGCCTAAACACACATACCACAAAAGCAAAGTTTCTTTTTTATCCAAAGAAGACTGTAATCAGGCATTCACACTCCTTCAGCTCTTTGGGTGTTTCTTTTAATCCTCTTTGAAATAAACATTCTTGTAAAATAGTGCAACCTCAGAATGAAGATGAAGGGACAGAGCCTCGCACTGTAGTTTTGTTCTCTCATGTTGAATTCAGCTGTGCTGAATTTGGATGGCTGTTAGGTCTAAAGTCCAGCTTACTATCTACTTACTGTGTGCTTTTGCCAACTTACTTAGCCTCTCTGTGCTTTTGGTTTTTTGATTTAGTAGGAAACAGTTATTTGTTCCTTCCTGGAGCCGGTAGGGACCTTCCACGTACCCTCCACGGGCCAGGAAATGTATCAATCACAGATGACCTTAGTGAAAGCATTTTATCCTCTCCTGAAGAAAGGAGGCCAGGAAGGAAATGAATGGATATTAACTGCATACCTACATCTGCTGGTGGTTGCACGTGTGCTGTGTCAGTTACTTCCAACATGATTCCCAAGAGGGAGGTATTTACCCTGTTCTGCAAGGAAGATGCCTGTAAGGTCGGATCTTAACAAACGGCACCGCGAAAGGAAGGAAAGCTTCAAGTGAGCTTTATTAGGGAGCGCTCCCGGGCGAGGTTCACTGGTCCGAGAGAAAGGGGCCAGAGAAGTTGCTCCCAGTACTGGATGAGGGGGATTTTTACTGGGGTAAAAGCAGAAGGCGGCTTGCAAGGGGAGGGGGTGGTTTGCTATACAGGGTAATTCCTTATTTGGTGAGGATACAGCAGGGCCAGGTGTTGGTTGGTCTGTTGTGGGGCGTAAGCCCATTTTCCCTTCCCCTCAGCCCCATTGTTTTCTGGGCAGGAAGTTAGAGTCTCTTGTTGATTCCCAGAACAGGTGAGGTCGTTATGTCCCAATGCCTCTCCTACCTCATACTGGTGGATGTTTTCTCTTACCCCCGGGGCCTCCTTTCACCCGGGCCAACGGACCTTACAATGCCAAGGGACACCCATGGTAACTTATACAATGACATCTGGCTGATGAGTGGAGACCCAGGTTGGGAGCCCTGTGAACTGCTGGATCCCAAGGTCCACACCAGCTCTACCCACCAAGGCTCGAGGCGCTCGGAGACACTTGTGTTTCTCCCACAGCGTTCTCCTTCTCAAAGCTGCCACAGGCCTCTTGGCATCCATGTTAGGCCTCTTGGCTCTCCTGACCCGCTTTTCTGGATCATATTCAGCTGGGATGGATCAATCAACAATTGTGAGCTCCATGCTGCCTCTCTAGCCCTCAGGTGCCCCTCACCCACCCAGCCAGACTTGTTGTTTCCATGGGCTTCCTTGTCTCTGGAGGATTCCTCTGAACCACCATGTGGTCACTCCCTCTTAATTGCTCACAATTTCCCAAGTTCCCAGTCCTACAATAAGCAAGGGAAAGGGTAACATTTTCTAAGACATATGGGTTTCGTGTTGCTGGCAGATTTGTAAACTTATTACTGTCTCTGCATATCATATAATTAAGATTGAATTATCCAAGACTTTAAAATAGTGCCTGCTGCTATAGTGCTGCTGAAAATGTTAAGGAAAAGATTTTTGCCTTTTTTTTGTTTTTAACACGTGCAGCTCACCTCTCCCGTCTTCTCTGAAATCCCCATTCTCGTTAGGGCCACAGGACTGAGTTTAGCTGGCCTGATGGAGAGGGTTCAGTAAGCTGATACGCTTTGCTTTTGGAAATGCTGCCACATCAGAAGCATAGGGGCACATTCTAAGATATCTGCTGTGGCTTCTAGAAGGGACCTGCAGTGGCAGGCAGGTGAACTGACAGCAGGCTGGGAGGGGAATTCACACAAAGGCAGAGGCTCAGACACTGGGCCCCATCTCGCTGAGACTGGACCAAAAATGGTTCAGGGCTGATACTTCAGAAGGAGAGTGGTGCACAGCTCTGTAGGTTACTGATATTCAGTGCCCTGGATAAACAGATAAACACAAGAGTACATGCACTGTGGGAGCCCGGAGAGAAAGATGGGACAGAAGAGGACCAGTCTGGGCACATGGATGAAGTGTCCATTCCAAGACACTCTTCTGGGCTCGTTCTCGTCCTGGAGAGGCAGCAGTGAGTGGTGGCGTGAAGCGAGATCTTACTTCCCTGCCCAGGAACTGAACCCAGGTAGCCTGGATGAAAACCAGGAATCCTGGCCACCACCACCCCTGGCTCTTGCCCCCCAGTGAAAAATGCATTTCTCACGGAGGCAAAAACTGTAAAAACAGGTACCAAATTTATTGTTAGAGACATAGCACAACAACAAGCGGGAGAGCACGTAGAGAAACAGTTTGTTTAGTTAAGACAGAAGCAAGGCAGAGATGCATACCCGGAGAGAAAGGGTGTGGGCATCCTCCCTAATGAGGAGAAGCTCAGTAAAGAGACGGTTAAGTCATTGATATAGGGCAGTTCTTCCGGGTCTTTGTTTACCTTTGGCCAGTTACCTGATTTCTTTTTCCACACCTGCCCTGCCCTAGGACCCTCTCCAATATGCGTGTGCAACTTTTATTCCAAGATGGATTTTAGCCCAGAGGCCTATGGGACGGCCTTAGCATCACATATTATGGGGTGGTGCCCCCTCCTTTTTGACCCCCAAGGAGCCTTTCTGCACATGTGCAATGTTTCCCTTGCCCCAAGGATGGGAAATGTATGACCTCTTGATCTTTTAACAGGGTTTAGCCCCTCTCTGTCCCTCATAAAAGTGTCCAGTGTCCAGTTATCTACCCTATTCCTGTTGTTGTTTTCTTATATCGAAGTGCGGGTCTTGAAATATAGACAGGAGATCCGGTCATACATATGCAGTCCAGAGCCCGTTTGTCTCTTGCCTCGGAAGATGTAAACAGGGGGCTGGTAATGAATGTCTTGGTTGGAGGCCATCTTCTTCTCACCCCAGGAAGTGTGAACAGGAGGCCAGTTGTAAATGTCTAGCTCGGAGCCCATCTATCTCCTGCCTCAGTCCCTGTACTTGGAGAGCTGGAAGTCTAGTGGGAGAGGCAGACAGAAAGGCAAAGAAGACATGCCAGTGTGACACGTGACGGATGCCTGAAAGTAGAGGGTGCTGGGCTGCGTGGGGGCAGAGGGACGGGAGGAAGGGTTGCAGGGAGAGCTAAAAGGAGTCTTGAAGACTGCTAGGAGGTGGCCAGAGAGTAAGGAAGGGCATCCCAGGGAGCAGGGACGGCATGAGCCCAGTCTCAGAGGCCCAGAGGCAGCAGAGAGCAGATCGGCAAGTGGTTCTGCTGGGGAAGATAGAGGATTCTCTAAGTGGGGTGCTTGGGTGGCAACAGCAGGTCACCTGGAGCTTGTTAGAAATGCCAGTTCTCAGGCCCCAACCCAGACCTGGTGGATCAGAAACCCTGGACATAGGGCCCCACTCTCATGTTTCAGCAAGCTCTCCAGGTGATGCTGGTGCCCGCAGGTCTAAAGGAGGCCCCTGCAGTGAACCAGGTGAACAAGGATACAGTTAAACAAAAGACCAAGGCAGTGGTGGTAAGAATGTAGAAAAGGCGACAGATCGAGAAGGCATTTGGGTGGAATCCCTTTGTATCTCTTTCATAACATTTTCCCACTTTCTTTATCGTCTCATCCTCCCCCTCTGGGGGAGGTTTTGTGTCCTTGGCCTCTTGGGAGCAGAGACCTCATTTCCCCTCAGGCTCTCATAGCCCCCTACATGGTCCCTGAACCCAAGTGGAGCTCAGGTGAGAGATGGCTGAGCAATTTCACACTGTCTCCTGTCACGACTGGTCCTGGGGTCCAGGGGTGGGACCGAATCTGTAAGCATACTCCCAGAGAAGGGGACCTCCCAGGAGATATGTTCCCAGGAACCCAGACCTCCTGGAACACCTAGCAAGAGAGCCAGAGGAGAGGAGATCAAGGGAGAAATGGGAAAGGGAAGGTGGGGCTGAAGAAGGAAGAAGAGAGAGGAAATGGAAGGGGGACAGGAGTTCCGAGAAGGTGGACAGGTTTGAACAGGAACTCCCCTCTCTCCTCAATCCCAGTTCTCCCAGCTCTGGTGGGAGTTGTTCCCGCTGCTCCTGATGTTACCATCCTGGAGGATTGGAGGGGCCCCTCCTCATGCCTCTGCACCCACGGATGCCCCCTGCAGGCCCACAAGTCGCCACAGGCACTGGCCCAGTGCAATGAAGCCTCCTTCCTACCTGCATCCTCTGCCGTATCATTGTACACAGCCTCCACGGTCTATAAGCTGTCTGAACAATGTTTAGGAAGAAATAATGTCATTGCGGTGAAGAACATGGGCCCGGAGTTGAGTTCATATTCTTGTTCTGTCACCCGCTGACACCTAGAACAGTGCAGAGCGTACGGTGGTGCAGAAATGAATGAGTCAGTGAATGGCCGAGTACTAGCTGTGAAACCTGGAGCAAGTGAACGATTCTGAGCCTCAGTTTCCTCACCTGTGAAAAGGGGATAATAGTACCTATTCCATAGGGTTGTTGGGAGAGTGATCCACTACGTCTAGTGCTTATCCAAGGCCAGTTGTTCTTGGGCAGTGGAAACAGGCTCGCTGCCTTGTGGGTGGAGTACCAGAGCATTTCCACACCCACCAAAGCCTTGCTTCTGAGCGGGGTGCCGGAACCACCTTTCTCAAAACTGTCTGGGATAAGGGCTGAGTATAAGATGCCAGAAAGGGAGATTTGGGGCCCTTACTCCAAACCTACTAAAGTACTCTTGAAGAGTGAAGCCTTAAACCCTGCATTTCTATGAGCTCCCCAAGTGATTGTCAACTCACGCTAATGTTTAAGAGCTCTGTATTTAGGTTTCCGTTTATAAATTAAAATACAGAGTCAACACATGAATATAACCGTTCATAGTTGAGGACATCAGGCCCCAGGGTAGACCTCTCTAGAGTCGAATTTATATATAATGAAAGACCAGATGTTCTGTAATGGAGTAACAAACGCGGGCTCCTAACACCTGGCACCAGAATTCCTCTTTGGAGAGGAAACTCTCTTTGATAAACTTGTTGACACTGGACGCTGATATCCAGGGGGCATCATAAACAAGAAAAGGAAATTCCCTGGCGGTCCAGTGGTTAGGACTCCATGCTTTCACTGCCAGGGCGAGGGCTCAATCCCTGATCGGGGAACTAAGATCCCGCAAGCTGCGTGGCACAGCCAAAAAAAAACACAACAAAAGAACAAAAACAAACCCAGAAAACAGAACAAACAAACAAAAAACAATTGCTGAACTGTTCTGCATTTAAATCGTATAAGGGAGAAAGAAAAAAGAAGGAATGAAGGATGGGGCTACAGAGAAATAGAGAGGGAGGTTGGAGCCATGGTTTAGAAATAACTTAGGGACTTTTGGGGAACTGGACTACATAAACTTGAACTTCGAGTGGTTTTCATTGTTGTAACTTAAAACCCCTGTCTTCCCAAGCCCACTGCAAGGGCTCCTACACCTACAGAGCTGAGCATAGGTATATCTGTGTCCTTTCCCCAGCAAAGTGCCGTGTAAGAAAACAGTACAACCTTCCGGCAGGGTTTAGTCATTGGCCGCCTTTTCTTCCTCCTACTCTCAGCCATCTTGCGACTCAGTGAATTGCCAAATCTTGTCCTTGTTCAGTGATGTCGGTCAAATCCACGCCTTCTTCTCCATTCCCGTTGCTGTTGCTCTGTTTCAGAAATTTGCCACTGATGCTTTCCTAAGTCATCTCTGTCTGAATTTTCTCCCGTCACAGGCTCAAACCGCCCTCCTACTGCTGCCAAAGTTAACTTTCAAATGAAGATTTAATATTGAGAAGCAGCATATCACAGAAATAAAAATAGAGTCTATATAGGCTCAAGGGCCAGACTTGTTGAGATCAGATTCTAAGACGTCCTATGAGCTGTGTCTTTGGTTTGGGTAAGTCACTTAACATCTCTTTGCCTTAGATTTCCCATCTGGTAAAATGGGATGATAACAGAACCTTCTCCCCCCTTGCCTTATTGCATGGTCTACAGCAGCCGGGATGTGGAGTGGAAGTGATGGTTGTGGATAATCTCGCGTTGTTCCTCATTTGTCATGGGGGTGGAGGGGGAGTTTCAAAAAAAAAGCTGGAGGGCTTACACTGCCGGTATTAAGACCTGTTCAAATCTGTAGTAATTAAGTCACATATGGTATTGGTGCAAGAATAGACAAGTAGACCACTGGGACAGAATAGAGAGTCCAGAGATAGGCTTGTACATATATGGTCCCCTGAAATACAATAAAGGTGACATTGAAGTGGAGTGGAGAAAGGTGATCTTTTCTTTTTTTCTTTTTTTTTTTTTTTGTTCTGCGGTACACGGGCCTCTCACTGCTGTGGCCCCTCCCGCTGCGGAGCACAGGCTCCGGACACGCAGGCCCAGCGGCCATGGCTCACGGGCCCAGCCGCTCCGCGGCATGCAGGATCCTCCCAGACCGGGGCACGAACCCGCGTCCCCTGCATCGCCAGGCAGACTCTGAACCACTGCGCCACCAGGGAAGCCCAGATCTTTTCTTTTTTTTAAAAAAAATTATTTATCGTAATTGTAGTATAGTTGATTTACAATGTCATGTTACTTTCAGATGTACAGCATAGTGATGCAGTTATACATACATATATATGTATATGTGTGTATATATATATATATATATATATTCTTTTTCAGATTCTTTTCCCTTATAGCTTATTACAAAACATTGAGTATAGTTCCCTGTGCTATATAGTAGGACCTTGTTGGTTATCTATTTATATATAGTAGTGTGTATATGTTAATCCCGTCCTCCCAATTTATCCCTCCCCTCCCCCTTCCCCTTTGGTAACCATAAGTTTGTCTTCTATGTCTGTGGATCTACTTCTGTTTTGTAAATAAGTTCATTTGTATCTTTTTTTTTTTTTTAGATTCCACATATAAGCAATATCATATAATATTTGTCTTTCTCTGTCTGACTTACTTAACTTAGTATGATAATCTCTAGGTCCATCCATGTTGCTGCAAATGGCATTACTTCATTCGTTTTTATGACTAATATTCCATTATATATACATAATGGAATATTATATAATATTATATAATATATAATATATTATATAATATATCTTACATATAATATATCATATATAAAGATTATATAATATACATCATATATAATACATCACATATTATATATGACATACATAATATATGATATATTATATATTACATATATAATATATGTAATATCGCATATTATATAATATGCAACATATAACATGTGAAATGCGACATATAATATATATGATATATTATATGTAATATGTATCTTATTATATATGCGTGTTATGTATAATATATCGTGCATATTATATATGATATGTAATACATATTATATTACATGATATATCATATATAATATATCACATATCGTATATGGTGTTATATAATATTACATATTATATATGTAATATATACTATGTAATACATAATATATTAACATGTGATATATGATGCAATATATTGCATATTATATATCATATGTAATATGTAACATATTATATAATAATATAATTTATATATTATATTGTGTAATATATAATATATTATATAATATGTCATATATAATAATATATAATATATAATAATAGATATAATAGATATACGAATATTCCATTTTATATATATATAATGGAATATATATATACCATAACTATAGCATAATGGAATATATATATACCATAACATAATGGTGTATATATATACCATATATATGGTGTATATATATACCATAACATATACCATATAATGGTGTATATATATACCATAACTTCTTTATCCATTCATCTATCAATGGATAAAGTGATCCAACATTTAGATCACTTCCATGTCTTGGCTATTGTAAATAGCGCTGCAATGAACACTGGGGTGCATGTACCTTTTCTTATTATGCTTTTCTCCGCATATGTGCCCAGGAGTGGGATTGAGGAATCATGTGGTAACTATTATTAGTGTTTTAAGGAACCTCCATACTGTTCTCCATAGTGGCTGTACCAATTTACATTCCCACCAACATTGTAGGAGGTTTCATTTTCTCCACATCATTTCTAGCATTTATTATTTGTAGACTTTTTGGTGATGGCCATTCTGATTGGAGTGAGGTGATACTTCATTGTAATTTTGATTTGTTTCTCTAATCATTAGGTGAGCTTTTCAATAGATGGTGCTGGATCAATTGGATCTCCATATGAGAGAAAATTAATCATGATCCTTACCTAACACCAAACAAAATAGCCATTCCCAATGGATTGAATATCTAAACATGAAAAGTAAAACTCAGATTTTAGGAAAAAATGGGAGAACATTTTCATGACCTTGAAGTAGATAAAGATTTTTAAAACAGGTTACAAAAAGCAGTAGCCATAAAGGAAAAAAATAGATAAATTAGATTACTTTAAAATTAAGAACTTCTGTTCATCAAACATCACCATAAGAGAGTCAAATGTGACTCACAGAATGGGCGAAGACATTTGTAATATGTATACAAAACAAAAATTCTTAGCTAGAATATATAGAAAACAATCCTACGAATCTATAAGAAATAAGAATATCACTCAATAGAAAAAATGCAGAAAAGACATGAACATTCACTTCAAAAGAAGGACATCCAAATGGCCAATAAACCCATGAAAAGGGCTAAAATTCATTTGCCATCAGGAAAATGCAAATTAAAACCAAAATGAGATGCCACCTTATCCCAACCAGAATGGCTGAAATGAAAAAGACAGAATATATTAAGTACTGGAGAAGATGTGGAACTGAAACTCTCATAGACTGTCGATAGGAGTGTATATTGGTACAACCACTTTGAAAAAAACATTTCACTTTATCTATAAAGCTGAGCATGTACATAATCTATAACCCAGAATTTCTACTGCTAGGTGTATACTCTACATAAAAATGTACATGGGGCTTCCCTGGTGGCGCAGTGGTTAAGAATCCGCCTGCCAATTCAGGGGACATGGGTTCGAGCCCTGGTCTGGGAAGAACCCACATGCCGCAGAGCAACTAAGCCTGTGTGCCACAACTACTGAGCCTGCACTCTAGAGCCTGCGAGCCACAACTACTGAAGCCCGCGCGCCTAGAGCGTGTGCTCTGCAACAAGAGAAGCCACCACAATGAGAAGCCTGGGCCCCGCAACAAAGAGTAGCCCCGCCTCACTGCAACTAGAGAAAGCCCGCTTGCAGCAGCAAAGACCCAATGCAGCCAAAAATTAAATAAATGAATAAATAAATAAATTTATTTTTTTAAATGTACATGTATTCACCAAAAGACACAAGAATGTTCATAGCAGCACAAGGCAACAGTAGCCAAACACTGGAACACAGTAGAATGAGTGTTTTACTCTAGGGACTACTTTATGGTGATAAGAATGAACAAATACCGCCACATAGCAACATGGAAAACTCTCTTGAGCATAAAGTTGAATAAAAAGAAGCCACACAGAAATGAGTACAAATTGTATGATTTCAATTATAGGTACAACAAATATCAGATCTCTAGAGCTAACTTATCTTGCATAATTGAAATTTGATACATGTTGACTAGCAACTTATTTCCTCTTCCCCCAGGCAACTACCTTTACATTTTTTGCTTCTATGTGTTTGACTTTTTATTTTATTTATTTTTTTGGCCACGCCACATGGCTTGTGGGATCTTAGTTCCCTGACCGGGGATCAAACCTGGGCCCTCAGCAGTGAGAGCGTGGAGCACCACCCACTGGACCACCAGGGAATTCCTGGGATTGACTATTTTAGATACTTAATATAACTGGAATCTTGCATATTTTTTTTAAACTCCCTAGAGTTGGCTGTATAGCCATGTTGAGGACTTTGGGCATAGTATTTTGCTCCTACCCCTGGTACAGTAACAATCATTTTGTATTAGGAATATTCCTCGCTGGTTTGCCTTCAGTAGCTCTAGGCTCATTAACAGAAGGAACGATATTCTGTTCACTTGGGTATCTTCAGTGCCCAGAAGAACACCTGGCACAGAGTGAATAGTCCATATGTGTTTGTTGAATTGGAGTGGCCCTTCCAATTATCATAGAGGGTAGGATTTACCATTGCCACCAGCCAGCCAGACTTCTTCAGCATAGCTCTTCAATTCAACATACATTTTTAAAGAGTCTCCTTTGAGTCAAACACTGGACTGGTGTGCTGGAGTTGTGAAGAAGAGGAAGGTCAGTCCTTAGAGCCAGATGCTCTGTCAGGCAGGGGCGACATCGGAGACTCCCGGGGGCAGGTCCATGCTTGGTGGAGGAGCCTCAGATGAAGTGATCAGCTCTGCTTGGGTGGACCTGAGATACTTCCAAGAGTGAGTGATGCCTGAGCCACATCCCAGCGAGCGACTAGGAGTTTGCCAGGGGGGCAAGGAAGGCAAAAGCATTTCGGGAAGATAGAAAATCCATGTCCATGAGTAGAACAGCTTGACACCAGGTGGAGAGATGGAGGAGGGTGAAGGGTGAGAGGTGAATGGCTTGGTAAAGAGGTTGGATGCATCCTGCAACAATGGGAAGTCAGTGAAGGGTGAAACAGGAGAGTAGCAGGACCCAGTGTGCAGTTTTAGAGAGATCACTCTGGTTGCAGTGGGGAGGATGGATTATAAAGCAAAACTGAAGACCGAGGGACCAGTAGGAGAGGGTGAGGATATTGTAATGATCCAGGTGTGAGAAGACAAGCGCTTGAGTTGGGCAAAGCCTGTGGGGATGAAGAGGTGGGGACAGGTAAGGGCCTGAGTAGGAAGATTCCCCACCTTCTCCTGTAAAAAGTTTGGGGAAAGGGAGGTGAGCAAGAGGTATATTATACAGGTAATATTCTCTTTTCAAATTTTCCTCCTTCGCGCCAGAAAAAGACAGAAAAGCAGAAAGAGGGGGTGGGATTCTGGAGGACAGGCAGTCCATATACTAATGTCACTGGGGAATGTAACCTGCTCACAACGTCCATCTATTATGTTAGGTGAAGATACATTTTCAGCTGAAAAGAATTATTCTAAAACATGGGCGTGAAACAAATGAGCGCATGAAATCATGTTGTCCACAGGCCTCAGCAGAACGTTTTCCTTAGATAGCAGCCTCGGGATAACACTGCCAGCATTCCCCAGTCCCAGAAAGAATCTGTGCTTTTGTCACTCAGTGATTTCTAACAGGAATAAAAAAACCCCTCTGCTTATGTAAGAAATGCATCTGAAACTCCATGGCTGGCAGGTGCTTGAGATCGTTGAGCAGATGTCTGTGTGAAGCACCCGAAGTCCTCTATGTACGTTGGAAAGCACACATACGCCAGCTCCCTGCTGCTGTCCTGGAGAAAATATTCCAGACATGCAGCAAGGGGCTCTGTGCCTTTCCTCCCTGACTTCTCTCCTGTGGAGTATGAACCCAGGATAGGGTCTACTCAGAATCCTCTGTCCGTTGGCATTTGGAAAGGTCTTAACTGACTCCATCTATGTGGTACCTCCAAGCAAGACTGAACCCAGCTAACCAAGGATCTCTGTGCAGCTTCTGGAGTTGTCACCGAGTCTCACAAGCCTTCCTGGTGTTAATCCTGCATCCTGGATGCCCTTCTCCCCAGACTCCCTCTCGTAGGTTTTGGGGCAGCTACCTGTCGCCTCTCCCTGTCTACCAAGCTCCCCCCTCCCCCCATAGTGATGGGATCATTACATTCTTTTTCAAGCTGACTACCACCTGCTCCCCTTTCCCTTTGACGGGTGGGTGGTGCCTCTCCCTCCAGGGGAAAAGGAAAGCACAGGTGCACATTCCTGCTTTTCACAGGGTGGTGCACAGGGCAGCCTGGTGCCCTTGGAGGGGGGCTGGGAGCCAGGAAAATGTGGGGCTCCAATGACAGCTCTTTCTCTCCTCATTTCGGGGATCCTGGGCAGGTCATATATCCTCTCTACCCCTCTGTTTCTTCCTGCAGAAAACAAGGGCAAACCCTCCCTTAAGTAAGACAATCCTTTGCAGGGATCCAAACATGGAGGAGGGCACAAGGCAAATACTCAGCAGATGTGGGTTCCCTTCTGTGGGACGCACACACTGATCCTAGCAAAGGGCATCACTAACTGTATTTCACATCGGAGGAAGCTGGGGGAGGGAATGACGTGAATTACTCAAAAAATCATGCAGCAGAAATTTCAGAATTTGAACGCAGATCTGCTTGGCTCCAAAGCAAACCTTCCCTCTGCCCTCCCCCGCCTTCCTCCAAGACCCTCACCCTTCTCATCTTCTGTCTTTCTTTACTGTTTTCTTTTCTTCTGCCTATAACGTATTCAGGGCTGCACCGTTATTAGAAATAAAAACCCAGTCTTAAAAAAGCGGGAAATTCTGATACAGGCTACAACATAAGTGAAACTTGAGGATGTTATGATAAGTGAAAGCAGCTAGTCACAAAAGGACAACTACATGAGGTCCTACAGAAGTCAGATTCACAGAGACTGAGAGGAGGGTAGAGTTGCCAGGAGTTGGACAGAGGAGGAAACGGGGAGCTAGTTTTAATGGGTGCACAGTTTCAGTTTGGGAAGATGAAAAGAGTTCTGTGGATAGATGGCATTGATGGTTCACAAGGTGAATGTGCTTAATGACATTTGAACTGGACACTTAAAAATGACTAAAATGGGGCTTTCCTGGTGGCCCAGTTGTTGAGATTCCGCCTGCCGATGCAGGGGACGTGGGTTCGTGCCCCGGTCCGGGAAGATCCCACATGCTGCGGAGTGGCTGGGCTCGTGAGCCATGGCCGCTGAGCCTGCGTCCGGAGCCTGTGCTCTGCAATGGGAGGGGCCACAGCAGTGAGAGGCTTGCGTACCGCAAAAAAAAAAAAAGACTAAAATGATAAATTTTAGGTTATGTCTATTTAACCACAATTTAAAAATGAAATAAAGACAAATACAGTAAAATATCTGTGGCCTTGTTTGCCTTTTGCTCCTCCTCCCCCAGGTAGATGCTTTAAGATGCTTGGTCATGTTTTAAGATGAGTGTAAATGAATTACCTCACAGCTGTTTGGTGGCTACTGTGGACTGAATTGCATCCCCCCTCCCCAATTCATATGTTGAAGCCCTAACCCCCAATGCGACTATATTTGGAGGTGAGGCCTTTAGGAAGGTAATTAAGGTGAAATGAGGTCATAAGGATGGGGCCATCATCCAGTAGGGCTGGTGTTCTTATAAAAATAGGAAGTGGGACTTCCCTGGCGGTCCAGCGGTTAAGACTCCACGCTTCCACTGCAGGGGGCGCGGATTCCATTCCTGGTCGGGGAACTAAGATCCCACATGCCGGGTGGCACAGCCAAAAAGTAAAAAAAAATTTAAAAATAGAAGATAAATAAAAATAAAAAGAGGAAGAGACATTGGCGCACTCTCTTTCTCCCCGCGCACACAGAGGAAAGGCTGTATGAAGACGGATCGGGAAGGTGGCCGTCTGCAAGCCAGGAAGAGTGCTCTCACCAGGATCTGAAGTTGTCAACACCTTGACCTGGGACCTCCAGGCTCCAGAACTGAGAAAATAGATTTCCGCAATTTAAACCACACAGTCTGTGGCATTTTGTGATGGGAACTCTCATAGCGGGGCTCGCCCCAAGGGAGTTTCTTCTGTCACCTGGCTTGGTGGTGGGCGGGTTGTGTGGCCCAGTGGTCAGTGACCCTTCCTTTGGGTCAGCACAGCCAGCCCAGCTCTGACCCCTCCTGACACCTGTCCCTTCAGAGGTGGACATAGAGCCGTTCCTCAAGGAGAACATCCTCACTGACAGTGACAGAGGGAGGAGCAAGACCCCTTCCCCCTGACCCAGGAGACTGGTGTTGGGTAGGGAGGGCCAACAACTGGGCGGGGGAGTGTCTAAGACTTACCCTACTCACAAGCTAGTGAGTTAACCTGCCAGTTTTCTGCTTGCTGGTAGGAGACATGAGACTTCTGGGTCAGAGGCAAAGGATCCTACTACTCAGAGCAACAACAGGGTATCAGCATCTGTGCTTGTCTTCCCCCACCCCGTTCCCAGAGGGTGCTGTGATGGGGTCAGTGCTGCCTGCACAGGAACAGGTGGCTTAAGGGGAAGGAGCTTCGTGAGCCCAAGTCATTTCCAAAGGGCAGGAAGCTGGTCTGAATTTTGCTCCCCAGGGCAAAATGTGAATCTCTCTTACATTAGACAGCAAACACACCTGCGCTTGCCTGCCGAGGGCCACACCCCTCTCTCTCCAGGCGATCTGCCACACCAGCACCCTGGTAGGAGACACGGCGAGATATAGAAGCTAGTGGCTCTGCTGCACTGATGGAACCCTGCCTGGGACAGCCCCACACACAGCTTCAAGAAGCTGCACTATTTCTGATCCACAGTAGATACTCACTCTACGTAGTGGAAGCAGTCCTGGAACCTACACTTGAACGTGCATGGGTCTGATATCCTGCAACTTCACAATATGTCTGCTTTTAAAATGCGGGTTTTATTATGATTCGGGTATGGTAAGGCTAACAGGTCAGGAGAAGACTCAGCACTGATGCAGTAGTTTATGACTCACGGTTCTCAAGAGGAGGGGGCCACACCCACCGAACCACACGGGGAAGCGCCAGGGTCTGTCCGGAGGCAGAGGGAGTGAGGGGCCATCATGGTTGCCACAGGGAGGGGCAGGCAAGGCAGGGGAAGCAGGCTTAGGATAGGCCAGTCTGAATCATTTCAGCGGGCTCTGGGGCCCAAAGCTGTCCCTACTTGTCTGGTACCTGGGCCTCCGGTGATTAGGACAGGGGGACAGTGGCCCAGAGTGTGGGCGCTGGTTAAAGGACGTGGCTGGGGAAGGGGGCTGGAATTGGTTGGTTTGCACATGAAAGGTGAGCACCTACCCCATTCCTTTACTTTGCCCAAGAACCGGCTGGCGCTGGGGGCAGGAGAGGGTCCTTCCCGGGTCAGCAAGGCCCCAGATGTCAAAGCATCGGAGTAAAAAGACATACTTAATTCAAAGTCACATGAAAGCAGTACGTGGCTCTGAAGGCGACGCCAGAAGAATGTGGAAATGAGGAGGCGTGTCAGCTAAGGCACTGCTAGAACTAAAACGCATTTCACCCTCAAGTTAGTCCATCAGTCGTAAGTGTTCTCTGAGTAGCTGCCACGAGCCAGGCACCGTGCTGGGTGCTGGGCGGACGGGGTGAACTGAACAGACCCGGCCCTGCCTCGTGGAGCCTGGGGTCAAGCCCTCGCAGGGACCCGCTACGTGTAGTCCTCAGCAGCTCCCTGGGGAGCCTAATGACCGCCCCACCCCAACCCACCCCACTCAATTTGTTACCGAGTCCAAGCTCGCTTACCAGGCCAATAAATCGGAGACAGGGTGTCGAGGCAACGAATACCACTTTATTCGGAAAGCCGGCATACCAAGAAGATGGCAGACTAAGGTCTCCAAATAACCATCTTATCGGGGTCTGGGTGCCAGTTTCTTTAACAGAATCAGAGAGGGAGAGGGGGTGAGGAAGTAAAGTAAAAAGGGCCATCAGTCTTGCAAAACATCTCCTGGAATGGCCAGCCTGAGGGCGGAATTGTGTTAATTTCAGCCATTTACTGGTAAGCGGGGTCAGGTTGTCTCCCAGTGAGCGGAACAAAGGCACTTAACACTCATGCAGAAGGGCCCGGTTCCCAGTCAGGCCACTCTGTGTGATTATAATAACAAAAGCAACGAAAAGCAAAGTCAAAGAAACAGATCCAACATGGAGTCCAAATTAGCTCTTCCCTGTTACAATTTGTCATCTGAAATTGGAGGCGTGTCTCTCTGGGGCACATTTGGGCCCCAAGACATCATGCATCTCTCACTATATGGCGTGCTGGGCGGGAAGGAAGACCCTGCCTTTTGGAGCTCCTAGTCTCCAGCAGAGGCATTTCCAAAGTTTTCTCAGCAGCCCGAGGACCTGTCTGAATCCTCGCATCCGGGCCTCAGCGTTATTTCTTTGTCAGACTGTGTAAGCTCTGTCTGCAGCAGGCACCGTCCATCACCGCGGTTCTCTACTGTGCTCTTTTGGAAAAGAAATGTAAGTGTTTCTGTAGCTCAGAGGGGCATTTGTCTTAGTTCATTCGGGCTGCTGTAATAAAGTACCATAGACGGGTGGTTTATAAACAACAGAAATTTATCTCTCACAGTTCTGGAGGCTGGGAAGTCCAAGATCAAGGTGCCAGCAGATTCGGTGTCTGGTGAGAGCCCGCTTCCTGGCTCATGGATGGGCAACTTCTCTGTGTCCCCACGTCGGGGAGGGAAAAGGGCTCCACTCTCCTGATCTAATCACCTCCCAGAGGGCCCATCTCCAAATACATTGGGAGTTAGGCTTTCAACATATGAATTTTAGGGAAACACAAACATTCAGTCTACAGCAGCATTCTTTTTTTTTTTTAATTAGATAGTTGATTTACAATGTTGTGTTAGTTTCTGCTGTACAGCAAAGTGAATCAGTTATACACATATATATATATATCCAGTCTTTTTATACATTTCCTTCCCATTTAGGTCACCACAGAGCATTGAGTAGAGTATAGCAGCATTCTTATTTGGGGGGGTTTCTGCACTGTTCTCCCTCCCATCCTCTTCCACCTTTTCTGGAGGTGGGGAAGAGACTGTTAGAAGAATTTCCCTCTGTGATGGATGAAAACTAAATTTTTGTTGGTGCGCACACGGTAGTGTACACAGAAGTAGAAGTAGAATGTTTTACACATGAAACTCATAGAATGTTATAAACCAATGTGTCCTCAATAAAAAAAGAAATTAAAGAAAAAAAGAATCTATCAGATGCTCTCTTAGCAGACTACGACATCCAGCGCGGGGGCCAATGAAGAGATTCCAGAATTAAGTGAGGGATAGCACTTGCTGACATAAACTCTTCTCCAACTCTGATTCTAAAATGTCTTTTTCTTCCCACACTAGCCCATGGGTCACAAACTCCTTTGATAATATTTAATAAATGTTGGCAAATATTTTAGGCTTTGCTGGCCCGGGAGGCTCTGTCCCAGCTACGTAGCTCTGCCAGTGCAGTGCAGAAGCTGCCAGAGAGCTGTATAAAGTGCCACCGACATGAGCTGCAAGGATGAACCTTGAAAACACGACGCTAAGTGAAAAAACGCCTGGCACAAAGGTCTGTGTATTGTATGGTTACATTTATGTGAAATGTCCAGAATAAGCAAATCAATAGAGACAGAAAATAGATGAGCGGCGTCCAGGGGCTGGTGGGAGGGGAGAACGTATCAGCAAGCAACCTCAGGATCTGAATGTACTAAAACCCACCGAGCTGTACACTGTAAAGGGGTGAATCTCATGGTATGTGAACTACATGTCAACAAAGCTAGTTTTTTAAAACAGCCATAGACAACAGGTAGATAAGTGGGTGTGGCTTTGTTCCGATGAAACTTTATTTACAAAATGAGGGTGGATGTGGCCCATGGGCTGTAGTTTGCTGAGCCCTGTGCTAGACTGTAAGAGTCATGTAGTCAGGGCTGTGTCTCGTTTATCATTAACTTCCAGGACCTAGTGTAATAGTGGTCAAATAAGTAAGAACCCAATAAATGTTTGCTGAGTGAAAAAAAAAAAAAGCATTTCCCTCTGTAAGATTGGGCCTGATGCTAGGGCTACTTCAAGCCTTTAACTAAGACACAGAGATAGACTTAAGAAATTGCAGACTGGGCTTCCCTGGTGGCACAGTGGATAAGAATCCACCTGCCAGTGCAGGGGACACGGGTTCAAGCCCTGGTCCGGGAAGATCCCACATGCTGCGGAGCAACTGAGCCCATGCGCCACAACTACTGAGCCCGTGAGCCACAACTACTGAGCCCGTGTGTCACAACTACTGAAGCCCACGTGCCTAGAGCCCATGCTCCACAACAAAGAGAGGCCACCACAGTGAGGAGCCTGCACATCACAACGAAGAGCAGCCCCCACTCGCCGCAACTAGAGAAAGCCCGCGTGCAGCAGCGAAGACCCAACGCAGCTGAAAATGAATAAATATAAATAAAATAAAATATTAAAAAAATAAATTGCAGGCCACTCATAATTATGTAAATATGAGCGTCTGGTGACGCTCATATTTACATAATTTACGCTCATATTTACATAATTACATATACATCAATGCCCTAGTTTTTAAATTCTGATGCAGTAAAATGTTTCAATTTGGGTTCTGGCAACGACTGTGATCATCTTAAGAGATGTATAAATACATGTAAATAAGGTATTAACATCACAAGACTGTTTTAGACCATTTCCCCATCTGGTTTGGTCCTGTAATTGTGTGGGAAGGTACAGTTCTTGGAATCTGGCCTGAAAAAAACATCACTTTCACTCTAGGTTCTCAGCAGCCTGCAAGGTGCTTACTTCCAAAGCCGATTTCAGATTAAGTTATAAGGTCTGTGTAGTACCCACAGACATCAGGTCAACATTTTATGGTGGCTGTTATAGGGAGATGGTTCTTCTGAACTTGGTTAGTTATCAGAGTGATCTGGAGAGTTTCTAAAAATTCATATTCTAGGCTCTGCTCTTAGAGATTACGACGATCCAGCTTTGCAGTGGGGCTGGGAAGCTGTATTTTTCAAAAGTTGCTCAGATGCCTGTGATGGTAAACCACAGATCTCGCCTGAGAGTTCTGCTGGCCTGGGTGTGCTCTCCTTGCCAGGGCCCTCACCAGGGAGCTTGTTAGAAACACCCACTCTGCATGTTCACAGGCTCCCCAGACGATTGGCAGGAAAACGTGGGAGGCATTGGTGTAGGGTGTTCACACGCCTGGGAGGTTTTTGGGAGACCATGATGGTCTCACTGTTAGCTGGTCAGGAAAGACTTCATGGAGAAGTCGGGCTGTTAAGAGGGTCAAAAAGGCAGAGTGAACCACTGCTTCTATTTGACCAACACAGAAGCAGAGGAAGCAAGAAAAAGCAGAGAGGATGCAGCAGATGGAACACAGGTGCTCTGTCCCCCCAGTATTACCAAAAGACGAAACGCAGACTCGATTTTGTTGGCACGTTTTTGCTGTAATTCATCATTTACACTTGGCCTTCACACTAGAGCATTATCTTAGGTATTTATCGAGGGTATTTGCAGAGCACGTTAATACTGTCTTTCTAGAGCTTTTACTCAACTGAGGCTGCTTACTGCCAAAGAAAGCCCTGGGGAACCAGGAGATTGTGCCTGGAACCAGCCCTTCCCGTAACACACTGTGCACCCTAGCAGAGCCACTTGGGATCCCCGGGCCTCAGCTTCCTCATCTGTAAAACATCTGTGGTTCCTGGCCTCATCGATCCTACGTCCTGTTTTGTTTTTTATAATATTTATTTATTTAGGCTGCGCTGGGTCTTCGTTGAGACATGCAGGATCTTCGTTGTGGCCTGCGGACTTCTTAGTTGCGGCATGCGTGTGGGATCTAGTTCCCTGACCAGGGATTGAACTTGGGCCCCCAGGGAAGTCCCCTATGTCCTGCTTTGAAATAAACATTTGTAACATCTTCTTTGCTGTTCTAAAATGAAAATTGTAGCTATAACCACCTATAGACATAATTTTTTAAAACCACTCTGGTGCCCTAACTGTAATTTAAGTGGAAAATTCAAGTGAATACGTTGTAACCAATAATATGTATTTTAATCTGTAAAGGCTTGGGCAGTGTACTAAACCTGTCTTTTATTGTCTGTATTCTGATGCTTTGACATCTGGGGCCTTGCTGCTCCTGGAGAGACTACGCCTCCCAGGGCTGCTAGCCTGTCCCTAGAGACAGTAAGCAACTTGCCCCAGAGCAGGAGTCCTAACCACTGGACCTCCAGGGAATTCCCAAGAGTAGGATTTTAAAATTCAAACCAACCAGTTCAGAGCCCACAACCCAGCCACCTCCTTTCTCAGGCTCTTACGTTCCCAGTAGGCCACTATCCCCCTGTCCTAATCATCCCAGAGCCAGGTACCAGACCACTAGGGACAGCCCCCATGCCCCAGAGCCCACTGAAATTATCCAGACTAGCCAGTCCTAAGCCTGCTTCCCCTGCCTCACTTGTTCTTTCCCATAGAAACCACAGTGAAGACTCTTGCCCACATTTCCCCCTAGCTCCCTCTGCCTCCTGACCCACCCTGGTGCTTCCCTGTGTGTCCCACCCCCATGGCGTGGTGTACCCCCTCTTGGGAACTGTGGGTAACAAACTATCATTTCAATGGCAGTCATCTCTTGGCCTGTTGGCCTTACTATACTTCAAATTTTATATTAATACACTATATTTTTAACAGAACTAGACTACAAGACATTAGGAAATGGTTTATTGCCCCTACTTATAATGAATAAGTTTAGATTTAAGAAAAGTCAGGGACTTCCCTGGCGGTCCAGTGGTTAAGACCCTGCACTTCCACTGCAGGAGGCGTGGGTTCGATCTCTGGTCAGGGACCTAAGATCCCACAAGCCTCACAGCACGGCCAAAAAAAAAAGGTCAAAGATCAGGATTCATTTCCTAGAAGGACAGCGAATGAGAAAGTCAAAGAACAGCTAGACAAAGGGATAAAAGTTAGTGCTAAATATCAACAGAGCTGACTGATTTGTACATGGCAGGAGAAAGAGGAAAATACCTTAAGTTAAATAGAGAGAAGATGCCGAGCTAAGTCATAGATTGCAGAGCAAAATAAGAAAGGATGACTTCTTTGCAAATCATCCAGGCCTTATGTGTAAGTGCAGTGTCAAAATAATTCCTTGTGATGACATGGGATGTGGGAGGGATGAAATATCACAGAAAACATTGCAGCACTATTTACAATAGCCAGGACATGGAAGAAACCTAAGTGTCCATCAACAGAGGAATGGATAAAGAAGATGTGGTACATATATACAATGGAATATTACTCAGCCATAAAAAAGATGAAATAATGCCATTTGCTGCAGCATGGATGGACCTAGAGATTGTCATCCTGAGTGAAGTAAGTCAGACAGGGAAAGACAAATATCATATGATATCGCTTACGTGTGGTATCTTAAAAAAATGGTATAAATGAACTTATTTATAAAACAGAAATAGAGTCACTGATGTAGAAAACAAACTTATGGTTACCAAGGGGGAAAAGGGGGGGGAGGGATAAATTGGGAGATTGGGACTGACATACACACTACTATATATCATGTAGATAACTAATAAGACCTATTGTGTAGTACAGGGAACTCTACTCAATACTCTGTAATGATCTATATGAGAAAAGAATCTAAAAAAGAGTGGATCTATGTATATGTATAGCTGATTCACTTTACTGTACAGCAGAAACTAACACAACATTTTAAATCAACTATACTCCAATAAAAAAATTTTAAAATGTCACAGAAAAGATATCCCAGATCTTGAAATCCCATCACACACAGTTGAAGCAGATGTTCTAGCTCAGAATGTCCGGCAGGACGTTGGAAAGTCTTAAGGGACCTGGGTAAACTCCTTGTGTGACCTGCTCTGGGCATTGCAGGACATCCAGTGTCTCTCCCACTAAACATCGGTAGCCCCCTCCAAACACGTGACAACCAAAACTTCCTCCAGAGGTTTTCAAGATGCCCACCTTGTGAAACCACTAAACTGGATGACCCCAACCTGCTCCCAGGACCAGCTTGCCTCAACTCTATGCTTCTGAGATGGCCGAGGCTTCACAGATGAGGTATATTGCTAATGTTCTTTGAAGTCTGAGAGTTACTATTGCTGGACACCAAAGTCCATTGCCGTGAACTGGCCAGAACATGTTAAGACACAAAGGCAATGAGAATATATGAAGAAAGGAGTGACAAACCAAGCCACAGTGATTTTTTGAGAGCCAATCACCACCTTTAAGTGAACATCAAAAACTTCCACAATTGTGCAAGCAGCTATAGTTCTGGAAGCACAGTTTGGGGTAGGCACTCCTCAAGCCCCCAGGCTCTAAGATGTGGAGCTGGTAGCAAGTCAGTCCATGGTGGTTAACATCTCGGGCTCTGGAATGAGACAAAACTGGATTCAATCCCAGCTTTGCCACTTGTTAGCTGGGTAGCTGTAGTTAATTTACTTGGCCTCTCTTAGTTCTATAATTGGTAAAATTGGAATCAGATGCCTAATTATAGTCATTTGTAAGGATGAGAGAATGCCCGCAAAAGGCCTAGCCAGAAGCAGAGCACTTAATAAACAATGTAAACGTAAGCTGTTATTAATTTATATAGTATCTGAGCTTTCTATTTTCAAACTGTCCACCAGAGGGCGCGCCAAACACTGTCCTGGAACTTGAAAAGGCTGTTGTCCAGCGTTGCTCCCAAATTCTCAGTTTATAAAACATGCTCTAAAAATCCTAAGCACTGGTATCTGAGAAAAGGGATTCAGCGACTTTCCATTCGTTTTCCCCTTCCCCGCTGAGAGGTCCTATACCTAAAATAAAAGCACTCAACTTCGAGACTGTTCGTTTAAATGAAGTCGGATGTGTAATCTTGCAGCACTGAGGCTGCCTCTCTAAATCAGCTGCAAACAAAGGGCAGAGCTGGGGAAGCCGCCTGTCCTGGTGCAGGCAGTAAGGGACACATCGTTTGTAATTCCACACAATAATACCGACCAGAAGTCACTTCATATTTTTAGATCACCACGTGCCAGCAATTCTGGTAAAATACTCCACACACACACACACAATAAAGAATAAATCTCTCATTGTTTGAAGTTCTAAACTTCTGGCAGGTATGCTTGTGATTTATTAATACATATGTAAGCTTCAACTTGGTACATTTCCTTATTTATCCATTAATAATTGTATCCTATCTGGAAGTTAATCCAGAGAAATCCCCGTTGTGCTGAAGTTCCTGCTCCGTGGACTCAGCTTCGTGCATTTTCCTTCCAGGGTAAGTTCCATTTGATTCAGAAACATTGAGAGCTTGGAGTTTAATTCTTGATTAATTCTTGAGCAGCAACTGTCTCCAACACCTGTTTAAATAGCAGGTTCAAAATGAACCATGATAATGCAGCGATTGCAAAGACAAAGGAACAGGCCTTGAGTTACTTCACTTTTGCCATTCTACATGATACAAACTTGGAGGTTTTGGTTGTGTTTAAAATTAAAAACAGTTCCAGCTATAGCATAATAAAGTCCTGGGCATGTAAGGTACAGCATGGTGACTATAGTTAACAATACTGTTTTGTATATTTGAAAGATGCTAAGGGAGTGGATCTTAAAAGTTCTCATCACAAGAAAAAAGAATTGTAACTGTGGGTGGTGATGGTTGTTAACTAGTCTTATTGTGGTGACCATTTCTTAATATACACATATATCAAATTGTTAGGTTGTACACCTAAAGCTAATACAATGTTATATTCAATTATATCTCAATAAAACTTTTTTAAACAGTAAAATAGAGTGAGAACTGTGATATCTAATATTTTCCATTGGCAAGTGCAAATTTTGTTCATATGTGAAATATGTTCTAAACTTGAATAGCTACTGAATATTATTATATTGTTACTAAAAGTAATTTTGTTGTATATGGAAGGGGAAGTGTTAAAAACCATCCACTCCAGGTGTTAATTATGCTAGGTCCGCCTTGGTCGTAAATCCCAAATAATTTCCTTCCAGCTGCTGACAGCCATTCAAGAAAGGAAGGAAGGCTTTTCTATCAGGAAACTGGATCCTGCTTTAGAGAAGCTGGCAGAGCTTCTCTCCCAGCTGGGCTGGGAGGAGAATCTCAGAGAAGGAGAGAAGGGTGGGCAGCTCCAGCCAAGGCAGCGCGCTCCTTCCCGCCCCCCTCCCGCCCTCAGGCCAGAGGAGACCACGGTCCAGTTTCCTAATCCTGTCCGAGGTCAGGCCCATCCCCCTCCTGAGCCTTCCCTTCATTTAAGGAGGCCGTATTTGCGAGGATCTCAGAGCAACTGACAATTAGCAGCTTAGGCCTGGAGCTAGAGGGGCAGGCTCGGAGGGAAGACCCGTTGAAAGCCCGGCGGTGAGTGTGTTCTGGCCGCGACCGCGAGTGATACACGCGTCTTGTTAAATCTGCACACGTGCTTTAAAAATAAGTTATAATTTCATGCTCCGCGCTCCGTGGAACTTGGTCAGGTTTTACCCGTTGAGAGAAACTGACCACATTTCTGTCTTCTTGTTGGCATTGCTACAATGTTTCTGCCCCTCTGGTTTGCTCTGGAAGCCGTGTTCCCGCCCCCGAACGAGGGGCTGTCTGGATACCACCCCTGCAGGTCTGCGGTGCGGGTCACTGGCGGCTGGGTCAACCCCATTCCCAGATAGATTCCAGGCTAGTCACGACTATTACCGTTTATTAAGGCTGGGACTACGGTCTAACAATTGTCTCCGCTATATTTCTAATTCTCACAGTGATTTCAGTTTAAGGGTGAGGAAACTGAAGCCCAGAGGGCAAGCAGAGTTGCTGACCCTTACCAGGTAATGATGTGAACACGAGCCCCAGCAGAGGGCAAAGGGCGCAGGGGTACCAGGTAGAAATGAGCTCCTTATTCCTCCTCCCAATTTTTTTTTTTTTTTGGTTTTTATAAATTATTTTCAATTGTGGTAAAATACACATAACATAGAATTTGCCAAGTGAGCCATTTTAACTCTTGTCATCTTGAAAACTGAAACTCCGTACCCATTAACTAAGTCCCCCTCCTTTCCTCTCCTCCTGCCCCAAATCTTATAAAGCAGATATTGTTATTACCACCAGCTCCACTTTACAGATGAGGAAACCGAGGTCATGGGCTCTTCTGACTGGTGTGGGGTGATACCTCACTGTTGTTTTGATTTGCATTTCTCTGATAATTAGTGATGTTGAGCATCTTTTCATGTGCCTGTTGGCCATCTGTATGTCTTCTTTGGAGAAATGTCTGTTTAGGTCTTCTGCCGTTTTTTGGATTGGGTTGTTTGTTATTGAGTTGTATGAGGTGTTTGTGTATTTTGGAAATTAAGCTCTTGTTGGTCACATCATTTGCAAACAATTTCTCCCAGTCCATAGGTTGTCTTTCTGTTTTGTTTATGGTTTCCTTTGCTGTGCAAAAGCTTATAAATTAGGTTAGGTCCCATTTGTTTATTTTTGTTTTTATTTCTATTGCCTTGGGAGACTGACCTAAGAAAACATTGCTATGATTTATGTCAGACAGTGTTTTGCCTGTGTTCTCTTCTAGGAGTTTTATGGTGTCCTGTCTTATATTTAGGTCTTTAAGCCATTTTGAGTTTATTTTTGTATATGGCGTGAGAGAGTGTTCTAACTTCACTGATTTATATGCGGCTGTCCAACTTTCCCAGCACCACTTGTTGAAAAGACTGTCTTTTCTCCATTGTATATTCTTGCCTCCTTTGTCAAAGATTAACTGACTGAGAAACTAACACACCATTGTAAAGCAATTATACTCCAATAAAGATGTTAAAAAAAAAAAGATTAACTGACTGTAGGTGTGTGGGTTTCTTTCTGGGCTCTCTATTCTGTTCCATTCATCTATATGTCTGTTTTTGTTCCAATACACTGTTTTGATTACTGTGGCTTTGCAGTATTGTCTGAAGAATGGAAGGGTTATACCTCTAGCTTTGTTCTTTTTCCTCAGGATTGCTTTGGTAATTCTGGGTCTTTTGTGGTTCCATATAAATTTTAGGATTACTTATTCTAGCTCTGTGAAAGATGTGATGGGTAATTTTATAGGGATTACATTAAATCTATAGATTACTTTGGGTAGTATGGCCATTTAAACTACACTAATTCTTCCAATCTAAAAGCATGGATATCTTTCCATTACCTTGAATCATCTTCAGTTTCCTTTATTAATGTTTTATAGTTCTGAGTGTATAAACCTTTCACCTCCTTGGTTAGTTTTATTCCTAGGTATTCTTTTAAATGTGATTTTAAAAGGGATTTCTTTTTACGTTCTCTTTCTGATATTTCATTGTTAGTGTAAAGAAATGCAACTGATTTCTGTATACTAGTCTTGTATTCTGCTACCTTGCTGAATTCATTTGTCAGTTCTAATAGTTTTTGCATGGAGTTTTTAGGGTTTACTATATAGAGCATCATGTCATCTGCATATAATGACAACTTTACCTCTTTCCTTCCACTTTTGATACATTTTATTTCTTTTTCTTGTCTGATGGCTGTGGCTAGGAATTCCAATACTATGTTGAAGAGAAATGGTGAGAGGGCATCCTTGTCTTGTTCCAGATTTTAGCAGGAAGACTTTCAGCTTTTCACTGTCAAGTATTATATTGACTATGGGTTTGTCATAAATAGCTTTTATTATGTTGAGATATGTTCCCTGTATGCCCACTTCCATAAGGGTTTTTATCATGAATGGATGTTGAATTTTATCAAATGCTTTTTCTGCCTCTATTGAGATGATCATGTGGTTTCTGGCTTTTCTTTTGTTGATGTGGTGTATCACATTGATTGATTTGTTGAACCATCCTTGTGACCTTGGAATGAATCCGACTTGATCATGGTATATGATCCTTTTTATGTGTTGTTAGATTCAGTTTGCTAATATTTTGTTAAGGATTTTTGTATCTATATTGATCAAAGATATTGGCTTATAATTTTCTTTTTGCTACTATCTTTGTCTGGTTTTGGTATGAGGGTGATTTTGTCATCATAGAATGACTATGGGAGTGTTCCTTCTTCTTCCATCTTTTGGAAGCATTTGATAAGGATTGCTATAACTTCTTCTTTGTATGTTTGGTAGAATTCCCCAGTGAAGCCATTCAGTCCTGGACTTTAGTTTGCAGGCAGTTGTTTTTTGTTTTTATTACATATTCTGTTTCACTTCTAGTGATTAGTCTGTTCAAATCATCTTTTTCTTCTTGACTCAGTTTTGGTATGCTGTATGTTTCTAGAAACTTTTCCATTTCTTCTAGGTTGTCCATTTTGTTGGCATATAACTTTATAATATTTTCTTTTTATAACTTTATATTTCCTCAGTATCAATTGTTATTTCTCCTCTTTCGTTTCTTATTTTGTTTCGGTCTTCTCTCTTTTCTTCTTGGTGAGCTTAACTAGAGGTTTGTCAATATTGTTAATCCTCTCAAAAAAAACAGCTCTTGGTTTTATTGATTTTTTTCTATTATTTTTAATCTCTAATTTATTTCCTCTCTGATCTTTATGATTTCCTCCCTTCTGCTGACTTTAGTTTTTTTTTGTTCTTCTTTTTCTAATTCTTCTAGGTGTTAGATTAGGTTGTTTATTTGGGATTTTTCTTGTTTTTTTAAGAAGGCCTGTACCACTATGAACTTCCCTCTTAGAACTGCTTTTGCTGCATCCTGGAAATTTTGTATGGTTGTGTTTAGTAGTGTTTAAATATGACCCAGTGTGATCTACAGATACCTATCCAAAATCTCAACAGTGTTTTTTTGAAGAAATAGAAAAATCTCTCCTAAAATTTATATGGAATCTCAAGGGGCTCTAGGTAGCTAAAAGAATCTTAAAAAAGAAGAACAAAGCTAGAGGACTCACACTTCCTCACTTCAAAACTTACTACAAAGCCACAGTAATCAAAACAGTGTGGTACTGGTATAAAGACAGACATATAGACCAGTGGAGTAAAATAGAGAGGCAAAATAAACCATTGCATATATGGTCGAATGCCTTTTGACAAAAGTGCCAAGACCACTCAATCTTTTCAACAAATGATGTTGGGAAACTGGATATTGACATGCAAATCATGAAGTTGTACCCTTACCTTACACCATATAAAAATAAAAAATTAATTGAAAATGAATCAAAGACCTAAACACAAGAACTAAAACTATAAAACTCTTAGAGGATAACTGGGGGAAAACTTCATGACATCAGCTATTTCTTGGATATCATACCAAAGGCAAGAAAAGAAAAAAATATAGATAATGGGTTACATCAAAATCTAAACCTGTGCATTGAAATATACAATCAACAGAGTGAAAGGACAACCCATGGATGGGAGAAAATATTTGTAAATCATATAGCTGAGAAAAAGGTTAATATCCATAATATATAAAGAACTCCTACAGTTCAATAACAACAACAAAATAATCCAATTAAAAACTGAGCAAAGGACTTGAATAGACATTTCTCCAAAGAAGACATACAAACAACCAATAAGTACATGAAAAGGTGCTCAACATCACTAATCATTAGGGAAATGCAAATCAAAACCACAATAAGATATCACGTCATACCCATTAGGGTGGCTAATGGGTATGAAGTGATATCTCCCCCAACAACAACAAAAAAAACAGGAAATAAGTGTTCACAAGGATATGGAGAAATGAGAACACTTGTGCACTGCTTGTGGGAATGTAAAATGGTGCAGCCTTTGTAGAAAACTGTATGGCAGTTCTTCAAATAATTAAACGTGGGATTATCATATGATCCAGTAATTCCATTTCTGGGTATATACCCAAAAGAATTGAATACAGGACTCAAAGATGTATTTGTACATCCATGTTTATAGCAACATTAGTCACAATAGCCAAAAGGCGGAAGCAACCCAAGTGTCCATCGATGGATGAATGGGTAAACAAACTGTCATCTACTTATACAATGGAATATTATTCAGCCTTAAAAAGAAAAGAAATTCTGACACAGGCTACAACATGGATGAACCTTGAGGACATTATGCTAAGTGACATAAGCCAATCACATAAGGACAGATACTGTAGATTCCACTTTTATGAGGTACATAGTATAGTTAAATTCATAAAGACAGAAAGTAGAATGGTTGTCACCAGTGGCTGGAGGGGTGGGGGGACTGGGAAGTTGTTTAATAGATACAGAGTTTCAATTTTTCAAGAAGTAGAGAGTTCTGGAGGTGGATGGTGTGATGGTAGACAACAGCCTTAGTATACGGAACTGTACACTTAAGATGGTTACATTTTATGTGTGTTTCACAAAAAAGAAACATCCATCAGACCATGTTGCATGTCTTCTCTGAGCCCCCCATGGTTTTCCTCCTCATTCAGAATAAAATCCAAATCCCTTCCCCTGGCTGAGAGGGCCCTACACTCCAGCCCTACCAGCCCAGCACATTCTGTCTCAGGACCTCTGCACTCGCTCTTTGTTCCCTCTGCATGGAAGGCTCTTCTCCCAAATGACTGCCCTGCTCGTCCCTTTATTTCACTCAGGACTCTGCACAAACATCACTTCCTTTGGCCACTAGATCTACAATGGCACATCCCACAAACCCCATATCATACTTTATTTTTCTTTATAACTTTCCTCAGTACTTGGCATTCTCCTTACCAGTCATCAATCTCTTTATTGTCTCCCATATCATACTTTATTTTTCTTTATAACTTTCCTCAGTACTTGGCATTCTCCTTACCAGTCATCAATCTCTTTATTGTCTCCATCACTAGAACGTGAACTCCACAAGGCCAGGGGTTTGCCTTCTTGTCTCCGTATTCCCACTGCCTAGAATGGTGCTGACCCACGGCTGATGGTCAGTCAGTATGTCACATGGACTAGTGAAGGAAGAACAGCACACGACAGACATGTTGGTGAAACTGGTGGATGGGGTAGAGCTGGGAGTGACTGGATGGTGGAATCGGGATCCCACAAGATCTCACGGAGTTGATAGGCTGGGCTCAAGTAATAAGGTGAAGCTTGGGACTTCCGTGGTGATCCAATGGTTAAGACTATGAGCTTCCACTGAAGGGGGCACGAGTTCAATCCCTGGTCAGAGAACTAAGATCCTGCATGCCATGCAGAGCAGCCAAAAAGAAAAAAAGTTGAAGCTTAACAGGGATACGTGTGAAAGGTTATATATACTTAGGTCAATGGCACAAATGAGCACAGGATGTGGGGAAGATGTCTTAAGAGCAGCATCATAACCTGCAAAGACTTGGAAGATGTATGTCAATGGGAAGCTGGTGATGGGATGGATGGGACCCTGCAGAAACAGCCTGTGATGGAAGGCTGCTGTGTTTTGCACAGAACATTCCAGGGAGCAGTGCCATCCGTTCTGGGCCGGACAATTTAAGCAGACAGAGGTTATTCAAGAACATTCAGAGCACGTGACCAGGATGGCAACGGCATCCAAACTCACATCCTATAAGAAAAAATAGAAGGATCTGGAATGTTTAGCCCATAGCTGGTAGATTTGGGAGCCAGACAGAACTGAATCAAATCCTGGTTCTGCCTTTTATTAGCTGCGGCACGTGGACAAAATTCTTAACCTCCGTAATCCTTAGTTGTCTTATTGTCAAGGCCAGTGTTGTAAAGGCCTTGTAACATATAACCACTTGATCACTACAAAGTTATCATACACAGGAACCCTTACAGTGTCCTCTAGAAAATTTGAAGAGCCATCCTTTTAAATATATATCCAATTGTCTTCACTGCAATAGTCAATGAAAGTCCTTGACATTATCTTTAATCGAGTCCAACCATCATGTGTGAATTTAGCATTTAATGCCCACTTTTTATGAATTTTTATCTGTGGGTGGGCATCCCAATTTGAGGCATTACACATGTGAGCAGAATTAAGACTAGATGTGAGTGAGAGAATATCATGATAGTAGCAGCAGATGGAATATTAGGAACAGAAAAGCTCCAAACACAGAATATCTTTTGTGTCGCCTCTGTTAGGTTGTCTGTAACCTACACCAGCTCTGTTCTGGACCATCTGGGTCCAGCAACCTTGGTAGATCCTACGCTTGCACCCTGACAGAATTCATCTTGAAGAGGTTTGGTTTTAAATAACCGGAAGGTTGTGCCATTCAAGAGTCTTACCTTTGGGACACAGAGTTAACTTGCTCTCTGGTGGGTACTCACGGGTCTACTCCCTGTTCAGTTACTGCAGCACCTGAGCGTAGATTTAACGTGTCCTTCACTGGGATCTGAATGTTCTTTTTGCTGGGTGTACCTCCTGTCTCCAATTTGTAGTTCATGGCATGGCCCTCAGTGAGGGGTAAGGGGCAAGATAGTGGCAACTTGCTGATGAGAACACTGACCAGCTCAGTCTAGCTTTTACCAAAGTGGACAATGTCAGAATCTAACAGCTGAGAGGGTTCATCCAAACTGGGACACTGTGGGGAGTAAAGTGAGGGGTTGGTATGAATAGTTACACTGGGACAATGTATTAGACAGGGTTCTCCAGAAAAAAAAATCAATAGGAATTATACACCTATATCTATATCTATCTATCTATAAATTGGCTTATATTATTATGGAGGTTGAGAAGTCCCAAATTTGCAGCCATGAAGCTGGAGACCCAGGATTGGTGGGGATGTAGTTTCAGTTCAAATCCAAAGGCCCGAGAACCAGGAGAGCAGACAGTGTAAGTTCCAGTCTGAAGGCAGAAGAAGACTGATGTCCAGCCAAAACAGTCAGAGAGAGACAGAGAGAAATAGAGAGAGAGAGTGGGGGAGAACTGTGCCTTAGTCACCTTTTTGCTGTGTTGAGGCCTTCAACTGATTGGATGAGACCCACCCACTTTAGAAAGGGCAGTCTGCTTTACTCAGTCTATAGACTCAAATGCTAATCTCATCCAGAAACACCCTCATAGACACACCAAAATAACGTTTAACTGAAGATCTGGGCATCTTGTGGCCCAGTCAAGCTGACATATAAAATTAACCATTACAGACAACAAGCATAAACTGGGGCTGTCCTGGGAAAATAAGGATGTATGGTTACCCCAAGTGGAGTCCTCTAAAGAGGATATAATCCTAAAATGCAGAGGCCGTGCAGGAGCTATTTCATAAGGGTTCAGTATTTTTCTCGTGCAGAGGAATGAATTCTCCTGATCATGAAAGACGAAAGACCCGAGACATGTCAGCTTCACAAACTAGATTAGCTAATTTGGTTTTGACAGTTCTATCAATCCGGATCACTGTTTCCAAGTTTGGAAATGTGGATATAGAGATGGATACTAAAATTGTTCAGTGGCCCCAGTAGCTTGCCTGACAGCTGAAAAGAACTTGTTCCATAAAGAGAGCTGTGTCTGTGGGATGCACTGAAGGTATTCTCCAGGCTGGAATGAACGACATACTGTACTAATGTCTTTGAAACAGGGTAAAGGGGTGCTCTGCGACAAGGAAGTGCCTTCACCCAGTGAAAATAACACCCTCTTGGAAGGACATAGTCCATAAGTACAGGGGACCCGATTCACATGGCCCTAAGCAGTGCTGCTTGATGTCTTTGCCACACCTTTATAGATATTCTAGGGTTATGCTGATTGCAGATGAGACAACTATGTATATAAATGAAGATTTAGTACAATTTCCACACCAGTTTGTTTGTACCCAGGTGTTAATTCTTGCCTTTCTAGCCTGTGTATGTGCCCAGAGGGATATGTGTACAAATTGTCTAGGCGCCACCTAGTGGCCATTTTGGGAAAAAATCAAAGATGGTGGGAATTCCAAAAAAAACTCGACAGGTTCTCAATTTGGGGCTAAATCTTGGAAAGAGCAATTAAAACTAAACTAAAAAGTAGAGGAAGGGAGTTTTTAGGGCAACGAAACTATTCTGTATTATACAATAATGATGGACATATGTCATATGTTGTGTTGTACCCATAGACGGTACAACACAAAGAGTGACCTCTAATGTAAACTGTGGACTCTATTTTTTATTTTAAAAATAAATTTATTTATTTTTATTTATTATTTTTGGCTGCACTGGGTCTTCGTTGCTGCGCGTGGGCTTTCTCTAGTTGCGGCGAGCGGGGGCTACTCTTTGTTGCGGAGTGCAGGCTTCTCTTGTTGCAGAGCACAGGCTTTAGGCGCACAGGCTTCAGTAGTTGTGGCACGTGGGCTCAGTAGTTGTGGCTCGCAGGCTTAGTTGCTCTGCGGCATGTAGGATCTTCCCGGACCTGTGTCCCCTGCATTGTCAGGCAGATTCTTAACCACTGCACCACCAGGGGGAGCCCTAGCCTAATAGACGTCTGAAGGTAATATTACCCACCAGCATTAGGAATTTGCATAAAGTGGGGAGTATCCAAGAGCTAAATTCGAGTCTGTGCAAACGTTAGCAGACCTTTCAAGAAGCCCGAGCACACCCCAGGGTATGCAGTAGGCACAGCACACAGTGCATCACGTGTCACCGCGGGGCACAGGAGCCAGCGTGCAGCTGGGAGCGCGCAGCTGGGAGCGCGCAGTCCTCGGCTGGATCAGCCGCGTGCCGCTAACTCATTCATTGCCACGAAGTGGGTACCGTGCTCCGGGTGGGCACCACGCTCCCCTGAGAGGCCCCAGGGCTAGACCAGTATAGGTGCAGCGCCACTGCCACTGCAGCGGCAGGGATCCCTCCCTGCAGGCTCTGAGGGGCCATCACATCTTACTCCCCAGGGTTTCTCCATGCCTTGCTCCTAATGGCCTTGTACCCAAACAATGTTTAAAGGCCAACATTAATTAACCCTTTGAAATTCTAATTTTATCCACATAATCCACCTTACCTAGCATATTATTAGGCAATGTTTATAATCGATTTTTACTGTCTTCATGAGTGTCACAAAGATATATGTGTTTATATGACAAGAATACATAAGCCAAAACCACATGAGCATGTACTTTACTTTCTCTTATAAATTTAAAATTCTTTCTTTGGAAAATTTCCAGATACGCAGAGATTACTCCCCAATTTCCTCAGTTGGCACTTAAAGGTCTCAGGTCGATTAGGGATCTTAGGAAATGTATTTTAGTTGACATTTAAAAAATATAATCACTGTTATTATTAAAAATTTGTCAGAGAAATACAACACTTGAAAACTTATCCAGGCAGAAATGGAGGGATTCCATAGGTTCACATAATTTGCAGGGTTTTACACGAAGCCATTAGTTGTTGTAACTCTCATTAAATACTCATGCTTATATTTACAGTCTTAAATATTTCATGTAAGAAATGATAACTTGATAACTGTAAGGAATTTAGGATATTCTATTTAGTTAAGCTTGTGGTAGGATAATAATTTCAAAGTCTTGCATAGACTGTTATCTTTAAATTAAATTGCACACTGTGATAAAATCAGAGAGAAGATGTATAACTTTTTTTTTTTTTTTTTTTTTGCGGTACGCGGGCCTCTCACTGCTGTGGCCTCTCCCGTTGCGGAGCACAGGCTCCGGATGCGCATGGCTCACGGGCCCAGCCGCTCTGCGGCATGTGGGATCTTCCCAGACCGGGGCACGCACCCGTATCCCCTGCATTGGCAGGCGGACTCTCAACCACTGCGCCACCAGGGAAGCCCAACAGGAATACTTTTTACACTTTTATTAATGACTTATTTAGACATTATTTTTAAATTTTTAAAAATTTTTACTAGTTAGGGTAATATATACCTTTTTAAAAACCATGTTAATGATTTTTAAGTGTACAGCTATAGATGTTAAGTATATTCACATTGCTTTGAAAAAATATACCTTTTGATACATCTTTTAATAACTATGTTAACTTTTGAAGTCTTCTTATTGGAGATTTCCCTTTCCACAAAGGAAACTATTGGATGCTTCAGTTTCTAGAAGACCGATTTCTTTAAACTGTTTGAAATACACATATAGGTGGTTACAGTACATAATTTGCAGCTTGGCTCTCTCCCGGAAATTGGACATTTTATTTTTCATGGCTGAAGAGCCTTTCTTAAAGGGCCAGCATGTTTAAAGCGTTAGGTGTTTTGACATAATTTCTTCAACGTTTTTGCTCTTTGGGGAGTCTTTGAGAGTCTTTATCTTGTTTATTTATGTTCTTTGTAACTCCCAGAAACCATCAAAATAGGAGCTGTATTGAATTTGAAAGACTTTCCAACTGCACTTGCTAAGGCTCTGGGGAGACAGGCTATCCAGGTGATTCCCACGTGAATTTCTCAACAATTCTGGGAGCTGTAGTAGGGGTGTAATTTGGAATTTGTTCACACATCTGGTACAGCATGGATTGGCTAGTATTGTAGGTTTTATAAATTTAATACAAACTTTTTTTTTAATTTAAGGGCTCTTAATTAGATTTAAAAATAGCTCCCAACTCTGCTCATGACCAAGGTTTATAGATTACAACTTGTTCTTTCACTAAAGGTGGGCTTCCAACGGGTATGTGTTAGTTGACAGCAGAGACCCATCTGTGTAAGCGATTTTTGAGAAAGGGTGTTGTTGGATCAGAGCCTGATTTCCTGTCACAGTTATAGAGGTTGGTGAGGGGAATTTCCTTTGTGTGGTATCTTAGTCCGTTCGGGCTGCTATAACAAGGTACCACAGACTGGGTGGCTTATAGACAACAGACACTTACTGCACATATTTCTGGAAGCTGGAAGTCCAAGATCAGGGTGGCAACCTGGTCAGGTGAGGGCCCTCCTTCTGGTTCATGGCCAGTGCCTTTTTGCTGTGACCTCATGTGGTGGAAGAAACTTGGGTGTTCTCTGGGGTCTCTTTTATAAGAGCACTAATCCCATCCTTGAAGGCTTCACCCTCACGACCTAATCACCTTCCAAAGGCCCACCTTCTAATACCATCACACTGGGCGTTAGAGCACAACATGGGAATTTGGGTGACACATTCAGTCCATAGCAGGAGGCATGGAAAGGGGGACGGGAGTAGCTCTAGGCGGAACAGTAGTTCCTGATGTGACTTAAGGCACCTCCTGGACTTTGGGCATTTTCACACCTTTAAATTTAAATGCCTCTTGGAATTCAATTACTTTGGTCTTATGAAGTTATCCCTATGAAGGCCATGGCCTTCTGTATGGGCTAACTGGTACACTGGTTCCATTTTTCTGATTAGGTGTAAGAATCTTTCGCATAATGTATGATCATGTAAAAATCAGGAGTTTCTTTGGTGAGAGATTTGTTTCCTTAGGACAGAACAACCCATCGTGCCAACATATACAGATGTGAAAATTCGGTTCCTTAGTCTCTCTAGACACATTTCAGTTGCTCAGTAGTCATGTGCGGTTAGTGGAGAGCACAGAATATTTCCATCATCTCTGAAATTTCTACCAGACATGGAGGTTTAGACCATATTCTCTGAAACATGGCTTCATGCAGATTAAGCATTAACCCTACATTAATGTGCTTCTCTGCCCTTACCAGAAGCTTTTCCCTCTCTCTCCCTCTCCTCATAACAGTTTTGTTGAGATATAATTCACATGCCACACAAATCACTCATGTAAACTGTACGGTTCACTGAGTTTTAATATATTCACAGAGCTGTGCAACCATCACCATGATCGATTTTAGAACATTTTTACCACCTCAAAAAAGAAATCCCACATCCTTTAGCGATCGCCTCCAAGTCCTCCTATACCCCCGGCTCTAAGCAACCACCCAAATTATTTCCTGTCTCTATAGATTTCTCTATTCTGGACTTTTTGTTACCGAATCGGGTCCCGCCGCTTGCCGCTTACAAAATCAATACTCACAGATGTTGGTAGAGAGGAAAGGTGCTTTTAATGAGAATGCTGGCAATCTGGGGAGATGGTGGACTCAACATCCCCCCCAAACCACCTCTCAAGATTCTGCTCAGCCATGAAAGCTTTTAAAGGGAAATAGGGACGTAATATCAGTTAATCATTGAGATAGGGGGTCAGAGTCCTCTTCATACCCCGCTGTGTGCAGGCTTCAGCGCAGGCTTGTCGACTCCTCATGATATTTCTTTAGGTGCTGTCTTGTTCACACGGTTTCTCTGCGAGATTACTGAATGGGAAGCTAGAGAAGAGATCTGGTCATCTGTTACATACTTATTTTTCATTTCTACTTCTTTGATCTATGGAGATAACCAACAAGTTAGACGAAGTATTGCGTAATCAACAGATTTGAAAGCTGTGCTAGGGCCAGAGATGAGTAGGGCATGGGGGTGTCTGGTTTAAGATTAGTGACAAGACAAAGGGGTGCCTCCTGCAGACACCTCTTTTCTGCCAAAAGCTTTTTCCTGCTAAAAGCTGCTTGCAAATTATAAATGGAATCACATAATATGTGGTCTTTGGTGACTTTCACTTAGTACGGTGTTTTGAAGGTTTATCCATGTTGTAGCGTGTATCAGTACTTCATTCCTCTTTATGGCTAAACAGTATCCTATCCTACCCTATGCGTGGACTAAGAATGCGCCTGTCGTATCAGCAAAACAAAAGATGCTGCAGCCATCAGGCCATCAGCCACTAAAGCTGCCTGCTACGGTGAGCCCTGAAGGGACTCAGGGTGGGAAAGAGCAGGAGACCTGCCCTAGATAGCTAAGGTGCAAGGTGCATATCAAAGGAATGGTTTCAGTGAGCCCAGACTCTTGCATCTTCCCATACAATTCATTAACTTGGGATGTCTGGTTTTCTTTAATTAACTGTCATCTTTTGATGTTCTGACCACCTGGTTTTTGTTGCAAAAACCCCTATATGTCCTGGCTCCCCCCCTTACCTCTTTGGAACAGTCCCTCAGAGCCGTGTGAGAGGCTGCCTCCTGGGCTTGAGTCCTCAGAAAGTCCGGCAAATAAAACATAATTCTCAACTTTTAGGTTGTGCAGGTTTTTTTCAGTCGACATATGGATGTACCGCATTTTGTTTATCCATTCATTAGCTGATGGACATTTGGGTTTCCACCTTTATGGCTAGTATGAATATTGCTGCTATAAACACTCTTATACAAGTTTTTGTGTGGATATAGGTTTTCATTTCTGTAGGAGTGGATTGTAGGGTCAAATGGTAACTCTGTGTTTAGTTTTCCGAGGAACTGGCAGGATGTTTTCCAAAGTGGTTGTACCATTTTACATTCCAACCAGAAACGTATGAAGATTCTAATTTCTCTATATCCTCACACATATTATCTGACTTTTTGACTCTAGCCATCTTAAGTATTATCTCATTGTGATTTTGATTTACATTTATCTGATTTCAAGCATATTTTTATGTGCTTCTTGGCCATTTCTGTATCTTCGGAGAAGTGATATTTTTCAGATCCTTGATCATTTTAAATTGGATTGTCTTTTTATTCTTTATTGGTAAAAGGTTTTTAAAAAATATATTCTGCATATAATCCCTTATCAAATATATGGTTTGCTAATATTTTCTTCCATTCTGTGGCTTGTCTGTTAAATTTCTTGATAGTGTCCCTTATAGCATAAAAGTATTTAATTCTGATGAGGTCCAATTGATCTCAGGTGGCCTAAGCCTGCAGTGGCTTGAAGCAGGGTTTTGGTTCCCGGCCAGAGATAGAGGTCGGGCCACGGCGGTGAAAGCACTGAATCCTAGCTACTAGACCACTGGCCAGTGACAAGGCCCTGGCCCTTCAGCTTTGCAGAAAAGAATTCCCACAAAGATGGAAAGTAGTGAAACAAGTAAAGTGTTTATTAGGAGGAAAAAGAGTACAGTATGTGTGGATAGACACACGGGCGGACTCAGAGAGTTGTGTCCTCGTGGTAGTTTAAATCACTTATATGAGTATTTCTTCCAGATTTCCTTTGGCCAATCATTTTGGTTTGACAGGTTCTGAGTCCGTATTTGGTATATTTCAGGACCTTCCCATGTGTGCACATGCATCTCTCACCCAAGATGGATTCCAGCGAAGAGGCCTATGGGTAGCTTGACATCACTCCCCTTTTGACCTCCAAGGACCTTTATAGACAGAAAGGTCTCCTTGACTTTGAGAATGAGAAATATGTGGTCTCTTATCTTTTATCTGGGCAAGGCCCAGCCTCCTCTCTCAATTATCCTGTTGTTATGGAGTCTCTGTCCACAGGGGACAAACTCCAGCTGTTCAGCCTGGGGCCCATCTATCTCCTGCCTCATAATTTATCTATATTTCATTGTTGTTGTTCATGTTCTTCATGTCATATCTAAGAATCCATTTCCAGATCCAACATCATGAAGTTCTGCTTCTATATTTTCTTCTAAGGGTTTTATAATTTTAGTTTTTTCCATTCAGGTCTGTGATTCATTTTGAGTTAATTTTTGTATATGGTGTGAGGTAAGGGTCTAACTTCATTCTTTTGCATTTGTCTATCCAGTTGTTCTAGCACTGTTTGTTTAAAAGAATATTCCTGGGCACTTCCCTGGTGGTCCAGTGGTTAAAACTCCACGCTTCCAATGCAGGGGGTGCAGGTTCGATCCCTGGTCAGTGAATTAAGATCCCACATGCAGTGTGTGGCCATAAATAAATAAATAAATAAATGTATATTTTTCCTCACTGAATGGTCTTGGCACCCTTGCTGAAAATCAATTCACCATAGACACATAAGTTTGGTTTTGGACTCTCAGTTCTACTCCATCGATCTGTATATCTATCCTTGTGCCAATATCACACTATCTTGATAACAATTGCTTTGCAGTAACATTTGAATTAAGGAAGTGTGAACCCTCCAACTTTGTTCTTCTTTTTCAAGATTGTCTTCATTATTCTGAGTCCCTTGCATTTCCATATAAATTTTATAACCAGATTGGCAATTTCTACAAAGAAGCTAGCTGGGATTTCAATAGGGATTACGTTGAACCTGATCGCTTTGGGGAATGTTGCCTTTTTAACAATATTAAAGGTCTCAATCCATGAACATGACATTCTTTCTATTTGTTTAGATCTTTAAAACTTTCTTTCAACAATGTTTTACAGCTTTCAGAATACAAATTTTATACTTCTTTTGTTCAATTTATTCCTAAGTATTTTTTGATGCTATTGTAAATGGAATTGTTTATTTTATTTTCAGATTGTTCATGGCAAGCATATAGAAATACAAAAGATTTCTGTGTGTTTGATCTTGTATCCTACAATCCTGGTGAACTTGTTTATTAGTTCTAATAGTTGTGAGGTTTTTTTTTGTGTGTGTGTGTGAATTCTCTAGGATTTTCTCTATACGAGATTATGTCAAGTATAAATAGATGTAATTTTATTTCTTTCTTTCTAATCTGGATGATTTTATTTTGTTTTATTGCCTAATTGCCTTACTAGAACCTTTCATTGAACAATGTTGAATAGAAGTGGCAAGAACACTTTATATTATTCCTGATCTATTGGATCCATTAAGTATGATGTTAGCTGTGGGTTTTTCACAGATGCCCTTTATCAGGTTGAGGAAGTTTCTTTGCGTAGTTTGTTGAGTGGTTTTGTTTGTTTGTTTTTTGTTGTGGTTTTTTTTTCATCAAGAAAGGGTGTTGGGGCCTCCCTGGTGGCACAGTGGTTAAGAATCCACCTGCCAATGCATGGGACACGGGTTTGAGCCCTGGTCCAGGAAGATCCCACATGCCGCGGAGCACCTAAGCCCGTGAGCCACAACTACTGAAGCCCACATGCATACAGCCTGTGCTCCACAAGAGAAGCCACCACAATGAGAAGCCTGTGCACTGCAGCGAAGAGTAGCCCCTGCTTGCTGTAACCAGAGAAAAGCCTGTGTGCAGCAACAAAGACCCAACACAGCCAAAAATAAAATAAATAAAATAAAATAAATAAATTTATTAAAAAATAAGAAAGAAAAGAAAGGGTGTTGGATCTTGTCAAAAACTTTTTCTGCATCTACTGAGATAATCATGTGGGTTTTGTTTTTTATTCTATTGACATTGTGTATTACATTAATTGACTTCCAGGTGTTAAACCAACCTTGCATTCCTCAGATAAATCCTACCTGGTCATGGTGTGTAATTCTTTTTATATGTTGCTAGATTTGGTTTGCTAGCATTTTGTTGAGGGTGCATTTTTGCATTGATATTCACAAAGGAATTTCGTCTGTAGTTTTCTTTTCTTGTGATGTCTTTGTTTGATTTTGGTATCAGGGTAATGCTGGCCTCACAGAATGAGTTGGAAAGTATTCTATTGTGTTTTTTGGAAGAGTTTGTGAAGATTTGGTATT